>NC_135715.1:164599247-164920516 GCF_964656455.1 Halichoerus grypus
CCTTGGTAGTCCCTTCCTACCCATCAACTCACATTCTCTGGGAAGTGTCAAACCCCACCTCCTATGAGAGCTGGCTCCTCACACGCTGACAAACTAGCCTGGGAGCACTCACGGGGCAGAAACCAGCCAAAAATAAAAGGGGGAGAAGCAGCTAGGATGTGATCAGTGGGCCCAGGGCTGGGGTGCTTTGAGGGAGGATCTGATGTCCTGCCGGGTCCCAGGTCCCCGTGCACTTCTGCCCTCCTCCCACAGGACGATGCACACGGCCCTGGGATTGGCCTCCGTGGACGGGGAAGTCCGGACTCAGCCTACGTAGTGACTTGGGGACGCCCGCGAGCACTGCTGTCATGCCTGTCACCACCACCAAGCAATCTGGTGAAGTGCCTCCCAGCACTGTGGTAAAACCGTGGCTTTGTCAGCAGGGGATGAAGGGCTTGGAAAGAGGACGAGAGACTCTGAAAACCCAGGCCTGGGAAATAAAGAGGACATGAAGTTAAACTTTTTTTTTTTTTTAAGATTTTTTATTTATTTTTTTGAGAGAGAGAGAGAAAGAGACAGAGAGAGAGAGCACAAGCAGGGGGAGAAGCAGAGGGAGAGGGAGAAGCAGGTTCCCCGCTGAGCAAGGAGCCCGATGCAGGGCTCAATCCCAGGACCCTGGGATCATGACCTGAGCTTGAAGGCAGACACTTAACTGACTGAGCCACGTAGGCACCCAGAAATTAAACTTGAAATAAGTCATCATCTGACATGCGTTCACAGTTTGATTCCAACCCTGGATTTCTGAGAAAACTATAAGGAAATGAAGGTTTTATCCAAAAAAACAAACAAACAAACAAAGCTGCCTTGATGCTATGTTCATTCTTGTGCCATTTTTGGTCACTTATTTGATTAATAGAGACGATTCAAACAACAACAAAAATGAAACTTAGAAGATACCCTTCAGCCCTATCAGAAAATCGCCATAACCTATAGAAAACCACAAACACCCAAAGGGAACAGAATAGGAACTGAGAGACGCAGGAGTGGCCCTAGCTCGGCATGGAATAATCTCTCCCCTCCACCAGGCTTGCCTCGCCTCCCCCTTATCTGCCTCTGCCTCTCAGCTCCCACTCAGCGCATTCTCTCTGTAGATGGACATTGTACTGAACACGACAAAATAGGCTACTTTTATACTAAAAGGAATTCAATAAAAGTGAAATACATAAAAGCCAGTGCTTATAGATTTTTATTATGATTCTTTTCAGCCAGGCCTTAAAAAAGTCTCTGATGTTGGGAGAAGTATAACCAACGTATCTTGCAGGAGGAGACAAGATGTCAGGAAAGAAAGCCAGCGCATCTGCACAAAGACAATCCCAGCCCCAAACAAAACCCCCCTGCCCGCCACAAGAACCACTTTCCAGCTTCACCCTCCTTGTCCCCACACGCTTTGGGACAACTTGCTTTTTTGTCTGCCCTCTTGATGGTTTTAAGTACCAAGGAGGTGGTCCCCATGAACTGCATCTTTCTATGAATCTTTCCTGCAAGCACTTTTTTTTTCATAAGCGGTGGTAATCTGATGTTCATAAAGATTGATGAGGGGCCTGGGTGTCAGCAGAGAATCAGACAGATGGCAATTGTGACAATAAATAATCGTAATGCTTTTCACTCTCTTGACCTCAACAATTCAAGGGTCTCAAAACACAGCAGAAACTTAGAATTACAAGGAGGGAGAGACCTTGGGGAAGGGCATCCTGATTCTCCTTCCAGCTTCTCACTCAGGGCTCAGACTCAAGGAGATGCGCTCGTCGGCCTCGGACCACCTTGCGGACTGCTGTGTTCCTGGGGAGGACACGGGTGCAGCTCGTGCGTTAGGGGACGTGCCTCCTCATTACCAACAGCAAGGGGCACAGTGAGCCCCAGAGCGCTCCCGGTGAGATGGAGAAGCTGAAGGGCAGCAGCTGGTGGCCGATGGCTGTTGGGGCCGTGCAGAAGGCAGCAGTGGGGCTCCCAGGGCCCTGTCCTGGCAGGAGACGGCCGCTCTGGCCACCAAGTTTGTCTCTCTGCTGCGCAGCGTGGCAGTGAGACAAACCAGCAGGACGCCGTGGGTAGCCCTGGCTCCCTGTTCTTTCCTGGAATACACGTTCCACGGGACATGCCTCTTGGAGCCCAAGCCAGGGCTTCTTCGTGGGCTGTTAATCAGCTGCCGAGAGAGGATGCGGCCTGAGACGCTGAAGAGCTCCTCGCCTCACTCCCCCCTGCCGGCCGCTGTGACAGAGCGCTCCATGCACCGCAGGGCGCTAGCATCTCCAGATGCGCCGACGGAGAGCCGCAGGGCCGTGCTGCCCAAATCTGCGTGCCGCACAGAAAGGATGCAGGCCAGGGGAGGGGAGGAAATGAAGTCTTGCCCTCAGCTACCCACGTCCACACACACCAATACCAGGGCCACCGGCACGAGTGCCCGGTTAACGTGAATGTCTGGCGCATTGGTTGCAAATATAGCGATAGTTCATTTGCCCTCATTTCATAAGGTTCAAGGCCTCTTTAGAACTCCCTCCCTCGTCATGGGCCCCATAATCATAAGTATTCCAGCCCAGCGGCTCAGGCCTGTCTGTGTGGGGATCTCTCCTGAATTTTATGCGTATCTTAATCCTCATCTCCTTTGAAAACGTTAATCTTGTCTCTGACTCAAAAAGCAGAAACTATCCTCACCCATAAAAATCTATAACAGCATCTTTGTTCTTGAGAGCCAAATTAGAAAAAAAAGTGGAGGTGATTTCGGGTCCTTCTGGCCCTCTTTATAAGGTCCAAACTCTGAATTGGAGGAGTTTTAAAATTTGACAAATTTCTTAATTTACTTCTCCAATTTAAAAAAAAAAAAAATGTACCTGCTGGAGCCTTCTGCAAAGCGACCTTGAAACAACGGGTGCCAGCAAGTAAATTGTGGGAGCGGACCAATCACTAGGAAAAAACAAAGCACTTTTTTATAAAAGTCCTGTTTACGGCTCAATTATTCTAAGTACCGGCAGAGTCAGGAAAAGATCCAGGCATCATTAAAGCAAGTTAGAACTTAATGTCCAACGTGTTCCAGAAATACAACTGTTCCTCAAAGGCACCCGTCCACAGCTACTCTTCTCCCGGTTGGCCGCATAGACCTGCCGCAGGGAAGTCCAAGCATCATAGCACGGCAGTGCGCTGCCATCTGGTGGCCATCAGTGAAATGACCCCGAATGTTCGGCCAAAAGAACAGATGAATCCTGTGAACCACAGCAATCATGAACAAAGCGGTTTTCTCAAGCCCAACACCAACAAGCAGGGAAAGCTGGGATCCCCAAAAAACAAATTAGATGTGGAAGAATCTTCTTCTCTAAGCCTCACATGTATGAATGAAACACTCTTAAATCGCTTGTTTAGCTGAGCCTGTCTAGTTACCAAACAGAGGTGCAGAAAAATAGTGGTTATTACGTCTGCAAACCCCTTTGGTCATGTGTGTACTCCGACCATCTATCTGTGCTGTGCACACCTCTGGCGGTGGTCAAATGGAGAAACAAGTAGCTCGTTTGGGTGATATGGGAAGGGGGACCTGGGACATTTGAGAGCCACCTGTGAATGCATTTAAATAGTTACTGTCTGCATGAGCTGGTCTATGAAACACCAGTCCTGGAGACAACTTACAAAACTGGTCACAGATATTTGGAAAATGGGCCCCCTAGCCCCCCTCTCCAGCACATCTGTCATTTCTCCCTCCTTGGTGATTCATAACGTACTTTAATATGGGAAAACCTCAGAGAAGTCCCGCAGAAAATTTGTTTAACTTGCTTAACTCAGAATAGTCTAAGTTTCTGGGACCTCTGAATATATTTTATTTGTTGTTGTTTATTTGGGAATTTTTCTACTTAGGTTTTGTTTAAGGATCCTTTTTTAAAATTGTTGTTTTTAATATGACCCAGAGAATTTGAGAAACTCAAGTCTAAATGCAGTCTCAGCTCTGCCGCTAGCTGAGCAATATTTTGGAACGTCACCTCACCTCTGTGTGCCTTATTTTCCTCAGATGGAAACCCTGAGCAGAAAAGGAAGAGAATAGAAAACATTTTACTTCCGCCATCTCTAAGCTCTACCATCGTTCCCCATCTGCAATCAACTTTCAGCAATCTACACCGTGGATTATCTGAAGCCATTGCTTACATCCTAACGCGCAGCAGACTGCATTTTCCCCAGGCGACCACTCATTTCCTATCTCACGGGTTCTTCGCAGTGTGACCTCGCCACTCTCCCATCAAGAGGCATATTCTAGTTTCCCTCCTCCTTGCATCTGGGCTTGCCTTAATGACTTTCCTGTAACCAACAGAAATCTTGCGGCTCTGCCTTTGGCCTCTTGGAGAGCCATTTCCCAAGATGTTCTCTCTTGGATCCCAGCAGCCATGCTGCGAGGAAGCCCAAACCACCTGAAGTAACACTGTGTAGGCACTCTCATCCACAAGCCCAGCTGAGCTGAGGCTTTGAGTCATCCCAGCCCACGTGGCAGACAGGAGAGCAAAGACGCCCCAGTCAGAGAAGCTTTCCTGGGCTACTCTATCTAAAATGACACCCTGATCCTGCTTTATTTTTACTCATAGCCATAATGTCATTCATTTGTTTATTATTCTCCCTTGCTAGAATATAATCTTCATAAGGTCAGGGGACTTGATCTTATTAACCACTATATCCCCAACACGTAGAACAATACTTAGCACATAAAAGGCACTCAATAAATATTTGATGAATAAGTAAATGAATAAAACAATCAGAAAAAAAAAGAGGAAAATGCAATCAATGCAAAGAACAGAATGAAACTTCAACAGGTATCAATTAATATCTGCAGAGAGTTATGGAGCATCCACATAAGAAGAACTGGAAGCTATTGGGGTAGCGGGGCAAATAAGAATAAACAGAATAAGAAAGAGCTTGTACAAAATAAACATGGAGTCACTGAAATAAAAAGTCCAATAGAAGGCTTATTAGATAAAATTGACTAAATCTTTCAGAAAGCTGAATCAAAAGAAAATGAGATGGAAAATGAGGGGGAGGGGGAGAAAATTCGGGGACCAATCAAGGAGGGTTCACATCTATGACGAGATGCAGACAAAATAAGAACAGAGAAAATGGAACATAGCTGAGCAGCACAAGGAAATCACAGGAAGCCGTGTGCGCACCAAACCAGAGAACACCCCACCAACTGCCACAGACCACAGAGGGCGGGGGGCCCAAGGGAAACACAGGACTGATGGATGCATTGATTGCATGATTTGTTTGAGCATTTGGAGAAGGCTTTATCAAACATTTTGTTGGAAATTTCTGTTGAAGTATTTAGAAGAAAATTTAGTGTATATAGTGGTAGATCCACAGTAAACTACAAAACTAAAAAATTAAGGTAATGATTAACTCCAAGAAAAGCAAAACATTATACAATTTAACCCAGCAGTAAAAAGACACGGCTACCAATCTAACCCCCAATTGTGAGGTCACCATGTTGGAAGATGGGTGAGAGAAAGGCAGAGAGGAAGGAGAAAGGTAAGTAGCTAAATCCTCCACTGCCAGGAAGCCAAGAGATCATGTCCAAAATGGATAACTAACATGTCAGATGATAAGCATATTATTTAGGTAGATGGAGTAAATACAGAAGAACCATAGAGTCCTCAATGGGGACCTATGCAAAGTAGAGAGAAATGAGAAGGAAATTAATATTTTTCTTTATAAGCCCTTTGATACTCCTTGTCTTTTCAGCTATGCACATGAATGTCCTTGATATAAATACATACATGCATAGAAAAGACAGGGAATTGACTGGAATATAAGAAAAAACAGAGGCGGGGTTGTGGCAGTCCTGGATGGCAAGATCCCGGACATTGTTTTGCCTTCTTCTTTTTCAGATTTTCCAGATTTTCAATAATAAGACTGTAATACATTTGCAATGGGAAAGTTCCAATAAACACTTAAAAGAACGTGCTGCCACTATTTATGCCAAAGTGATACTCCCACAATGTTGCTATGCCCTGAACTTACCTGGGGAGAAACTTAAAGTGTAGAAGCCCAGGCCTCACCCCCTGGGAGTCTGGACTTTTACAGATGCCCTAAATATACCAGAAGCGCCACAGCACTCCGCTCCTCCTATAATTCAAAATATATGAAACCCAAGCCAGGAAATGTTCTTTTAATTTCCTAAGTTATGCAGTACGTGATACATATACGACGGATCGGAAGTTTAGTGTCTTTCTAGGTTGAACCGTCTTCTCATGTGTGCGGGCACGTGTTTGTGCCCACGCCCCAGCGCTGCCAGCACCCCAGCAGGTGCAGGCTGGGTGAGGGGCTGTGCATCTGCAAGCACGCTCTGGGGGGATGTGGGAACCACTGCTCCAGGACCCCGCTCGGCAGGGGGGTGCTCTCCCCATCTGGTCCCCATACCTCTCAGTCCCTGCCAACAGTTCCTCCCTCCACAACGTCTGGGGACACTCTGTGACCACAGTGACTAGAGTGACAAGAGAGGGCAGCAGCAGCTAGTAAATTCAACTGCAGAAAAGTGACCATGGTGAAGCAAATTCCCTCCGGCTGCGGGGGTCCCAGCACCACTGGAGGTGTTCGAGCATCAGTCACCCCCGCCCCTAGGGGATGGCCCAGCAGGCTTCCCACAGCCGGGAGGCTGGACTTCCAAGTCCCTCATAACCCCAGTGTGGTGACTGCCTAAAGCAATTCTGCCCACCCACCTGCCCCCGTGAGACATTTAACGCTGTTTGGAGACAGTTTTGCTCGCTACACCTCTGTGCTGGTCGTGGAATGCCATTGGCGTCTAGTCGGTAGAAGCCAGGAATGCTCTAAATACCCTACCATACACAGGACAGCTCCCCTCCCCACTCCAATAAAGTATTATCTGACCCAAAATGTTAATAGTGCCCAGACTGACAAGCCATGTGCTAGAAACCGTGATACGATAATTCAAATGAGCTAAAAAGAGTAGCTGTTTTCTTCTTTTGCCTCTATTATCTATAAATACTCGGCTTGATGGAATGTGTTCCAGGCCATGTGCACAAGTTGGGATCATTTATAGACAGGTGCATTTGCAAGAACACCAGTCAATCTTTCCCAAATAAGATCAAAACACACACTATTACCATCTCTCCTTAGCAGGCACGGACATCTTATAAAAGACGCTTTGCATGACATGCTTTTTTTTTTTTTTTTTTTTAGTCTTATTTCCCAGGGGAAGCTGGAGATGGTAAAAAATAAAATCAGTATACAAAACTAGTGAGAAAAACAATTTGACGAGCGATGTCCAACGCTAAAAATAAAGTAAGAGGTGTTAGTTTCCTAGCATTAAGGAGAATGTGAGATGCCCTGAGGCCAGTTCAAGATATCAGCATGACATTTGTTGGAATGAACGGACACTATTTACAATGGCGACATTCACCCCAGAAAGGAAAGGTCCGGCAATATGCTAGGGAAGAAGGTATTTTGTTAGGTGTAGATATAATAAGGCCAACCGATCAGATGACTATTCCCAAGAAGAAGTGCATGCCATGCCACCCACAGCCACGTGGGGAAGCCCCAGAATCAGGTAGGAGGCAGAAGGGAGGACATGAGCAAGAGTCTGTGGGAAAGAATGGGTGAGACAGAGTAGGCAGGCTAATCTAACCGGGTTTAGGATTGGCTAGTTCAGATAATTTCAGCAGGCTCTGGGCATGGGGGCTGTTCCTTGTTATCTGGTCCCTGGCCCCAGGGTGATCAGGGTAGGTGGACAGGGGCCCAACAAAGGGTGGTTGTGGCTGTGGGCTCTGGATTAGTTGGTGTGTGTTGAAAAGCACACTAGAGAGCAAGCCAGTTATTATTTCTAGAAATTGGCTAACACTGGGAGAGGCAATCCCTCCAGGGTCTTGAAGGCCCCAAATAGCAAAGCATCAGAATGCAGAAAATAAAAGCCAGGGCTGATACACCAAAGGAATGTCAGAATGAATAACAAACTATGGAAAATAGTAAACTTATTCTTGCTGAGTGTGCATGGGTCCATGAAAAGGAGATGTACGTCCAAGAGAGGTGAACAGTGCCTGACAGAGTGGGGTTTTCTCCTCTGCAGATTGGGTTTAACTCCAACAGTTGGGTCACCTAATGAGGGAACAAAACCAAACATACACCAAATGCACATCAGCTGATGACTGGATGGCTTATCTGTAGAATGGAATATTCTTCTTCAATACAAAGGAATGAAGTACTGATACATGCTACACCATGGATGGACCTTGGAAACACGCTACATGAAAGAGGCCAGATACAGAAGGTCACATATGGTATGATTCCATCTCTGTGAAATGTCCAGAGTAGGTGAATCTATAGAGACAGAAAGTAGATTAGCGTTGCCAGGAGCTGAGGGGAAGGGGCAATGGGGAGTGATTGCTGATGGGTGTGAAGTTTTTTAGAAGCTGATGAAAATGTTCTAAAATCAGACAGTAGTAGTAGTGATGGTTACATAAGTCTATGAACATTCAAAAGAGAAAACCATGTTGAATTATACACTTTAAAAGAGTAGACTTCAGGGGCACCAGGACAGTTCAGTCAGTTGGGTGTCCGACTCTTGGTTTCAGCTCAGGTCATGATCTCAGGGTCCTGGGATCGAGCCCCCACATCAGGCTCTGTGCTCGGTGGGGAGTCTGCCTGAGATTCTCTCTCTCCCTCTGCCTCACCCCTCCCCTCCCACTCTCCCACCTCTTGCACACACTCTCTCTCTTAAATAAATAAATCTTTTTTTTTTTTTTTTTTTTAATTAGAGGAGTAGACTTTAGGGTGCCTGGCTGACTCAGTTGGAAGAGTGTATGACTCTTGATCTCAGTGTTGTTGGTTCAAGCCCACACTGGGTGTAGAGATAACTAAAAATAAATAAACTTAAAAAAAGGTATTTTATGGTTTATGAATTACATCTCAATAAAACTGTTACCAAAAAAATTTTAAAAATAAACAAGCTGTGCAAGGCTCCCCCGAAGACAGAATGATGAATTAACAGAGTGAGTAGGCAAGAAAGCAGGGCTCAGGGCTAGTGGTCAGCCCTGAGGAAGGGCCTCTGGTACGAAGGTAAGTTTGGTAGGCCTGCCCCCAAACTACCTTCCCCACTGCCTGGCTTAGTGAATCCTATTCAAACTATTTATTCCTTTGACACGTGAAGGCTTTTGATAATCAAGAGCCTCCTATTAACATGCAAAGACTTCCAGGAGAGTTCTAGAATAGCACTCTCTCCTGAAGGTGGAAGGCAATCTTGCAGGAGAAGCTGCTGGCCACCTGCATTCAAATGTGTTAGCACAGATATTGCAAAAAAAGCTGAGACTCAGCTGAGCCCACAGCCACGGGGGCAGGGGGAGGGGGTTGCGACAGGGGCCGTGGGCCTGACTCCAAAGAGACTGATGGCAGGTGAGAGCAGGGGCAGGATGGATATGGGACAGAGACAGGAGGACATGGAGTATGGGGAAGTGTGGGGCTTTTCAGTGCATCATGGGAGGTGAAGGGAGGGCATGGCAGAGACAAGCCTCCGCATCCCACGCTGAGGTCCCAAGCCCCCTTCACCACACCGCACTCCGGGAGGTGACAGTGCGGCCACCCACCCATCAGGATGGGCCTAGGGTAGAGACTGGAAAAGACCTCTAGTAGGTTTACAATAGAACAGGATAGGATGTGAAAGAAATTGGGAGGCATGGTGTCACAAGCCAAGGTGGCATGGCAGGGCCCGGGTGGCTTCACGCCAGGAAGAAGAAGAGGTCGCTAAGGACCGGGGACAGGGCATGAGCCACAGTGGCAGGGCCAGCGCGGTAAGCCTCGGGGAGCTGAGTATGGGTTGGTTCCGCACAAACTGAACACAAACGATGTTAAGTACCACCGCCAGCCCTCACTTGCCTCAAGAGAAAGGTCTGCACAAAGAAATCTGTCAGTAATCAATGGATTGCCATTCCTTCCTCCTGTCAGTCACCCCACGGAAGGTCTACCTGGCACAGGACCGATAGCCGCCAACCCTGAGCTCATGCAGAGATTGACTCCTCGTCCCTGCATGCGGTGTGGACGGAGTCACATCCGGAGTCAAAAAGAAAGCAGAAGATGCTCCTCCTGTGGTCCTTGCCAGAGAAGGCCATTGTCCTTCCAACTCAGAGGGGCAGCATTCATTCAGAGAACCAGCTTGGGGCTGGGGGGTGTAAACTCTGTTGCTGCCTCTTATTTTGTGAGCAGGTATTACTGGACGGGCCTGGAGAGAGGGCATCCGGGAAGGGGAGAAGGAAGGCACACCTGGAGAAGCTGCTGCCGCACGGAGAAGCAGGAAGGCCATCCGGCGTCAGTGGCTCGCAAGCTTAAACATACCGGAATCACCTGGAACAAATTCCAGGTCACGCCCCAGCGTTTCCCAAGTAGTAAGTCTGGGTGGAGTCTAATCTGCATTTCTAGTAAGTCCCCAGATGATACTGATAACAGATACTGCCAAGGGCCACCTCCCTAGGTAAACTGTCTCACCTGTTTTCCCAGGTCATGTGAGCAGGTGGGTCCTGTGAAGATACACAAAGAAGGCTAAAAGGAAGGGCCCAGCCTCAAACAGGCTGGCTGGCGAGAAACGGGAGAGAGTCCATTAAGAAACACAAGTAGGGGCACCTGGGTGGCTCAGTTGGTTAAGCATCCAACTCTTGATCTCAGCTCAGGTCTTTTTTTTTTTATTATTTTAGAAAGAGAGAGAGAGAGAGCCCAGGGGAGGGGTGCACAGAGGGAGAGGGAGAGAGAGTCCTAAGCAGACTCTGTGCTAAGCAGGGAGCCCTACACGGAGCTTGATCCCAAGACCCTGAGATCACAACGTGAGCCAAAACCAAGAGTCGTCCACCCAGCTGACTGCGCCACCCAGGTGCCCCTTAGCTCAGGTCTTGATCTCAGGGTCCTGAGTTCAAACTCCGCATTGGGCTCCACGCTGGGTGTGGAGCCTACTTAAAACAAAAAACAAAACAAAACAAAAAACCCTAGTAGTAGAATACTAATAGGAGCTCATTGATTTCTTGTGCACTTACAATGTGCTGAGCACACTCTATGTGCTTTGTAATTTATCTCATTTATACCACAAAACAAGCCTCAGAGGTTGTCTACTCGTATCCCCTATTTATATGTGTCAGGAAATCAACCACAAGGAAGGTAATAAGTCCGGGGGGTGCCAAGATTCAAGTCCAGGTCAAGTGCCCTCCCCCTTAACCGCTGTGCCCTGCAGCCAGCAAAGGATATAGAACTGATACCAGGAAGAGAGAAGTTAGAATTTTCTTTCCCTCATGAATCCTCCCGCCAGGCCTTCAAGTAAGCACCTCAACTCTACAAGCCCTTTTTTTGTTTGGAAGAGAAGTGAAAAGGGAAGTGTGAGTTTGCTAGGGCTGCCAAAACAAAGCTCCACCCACTGGGGGGCTTAAACAACAGAAACATATTGTCTCACAGCTCTGGAAGCTGGAAGTCCAAGGTCAAGGTGCGGGCAGGGTTCGTTCCTTCTGCTGGCCGTCAGGGAGAATCGGTTCCGTGTCTCTTGCCTAGCTTCAGGCACTTTGCCTGCTGTCTTTGGTGGATAGACACACCACCCCGATCTCTGTCTTCTTATTCACAGGTGTTCTGGCAGTGGGCGTGTCTGTCCAAATTTCCCCTTTTTATAAGGACACAGTCATATTGGGTTGGAGGCCATACTCCAATATGACCTCAGCTTAACTAATTACATCTGCAATGACCCGAATTCCAGATAAGGTCGTATTCTGAGGTAAAGGGGATTAGGACTTCACTATATGAATGGCAGGGTTGGGGGTGGGGGGACACAATTCAACTCATAACAGGAAGCAAACATCCTCCTGGAACTAACTACAAATGCTCCCATCCTAAAGATATTAAAAATACTTCCCTGGGCAGGGCCAACCTGCCACACCATCCCCACTAAGTAAGAAGTTCCACTTTCCTCCAGGACTTGAGAAACCAGCATGTATGATGCAGAATCAACTAGGAAAAAGGAGGAGTATGGTAAGGGAATTTTTATAATGAGAATTCTCTTTTTTTTCCCTAACACTTGACTTCAACTTTAAAGTCACTCTTTCAGATGCATGTACCATCCAATTATAAGGTAGAAATGCAGCAAGGCAGGGGGAAATGGTCTTTTGGTACCTGCCACTAACCAGTGTGTGAACCTCTCCCCTTGGAATAGCATCTGAATAAAAGCTGAGCTCATTTTTGGAGAGCAAGGTTGAATTAGGGAAGATGGATGTGACGATTTCTCTGAACAAAGGTCTAAGAAGTAAAGTGAAGAGAGCAGATGCTCTGTATCAAACTGCCTGGGAAAGACAGAGTAATCTATTGATTTCATTATTAGAGATTTCCCACATCCTTCCACCACTCAGCGTGGGCTGGGCCAAATGGAAAAAAACCCAATATCTGAATCCTACAAGAAGTTCCTATGGTGAGGGATGGGAAGAGCAACCTTTCTCTGGGTACTTTTTTTTTTAGACAGCACCCTAATTAATCAGAGAGAGAACAGTGCAGACATTCTTGAGAATGCCAATTCATATGCAATGCAGAATGCAATTTGGTTGAATGTCCATCATACGGGGCAAGATAAAGAGAGTCGGGTCCCAGCCTTTACTATAAAGCCCTCTTCTTCTTTATTTGCTGCCGACTGGACTCCCGTGATGTGTCAGGCACAGTGAAAACAAGAGTGAGAAAGTCAGATGCACCCGGAAGCTCATTTCAGGGAACCAGCCCTTTTCCTCATGGGTAAGTTTTAATCAGTAATGTGAAAATAGAAAATTGGATTTTCCTAAGGACTTCAGCTCCACAAACATCCACCCAGTCCTCAGCGTGGGGCCAGACAGTGTGTTCAGGGCGAGAAGGCTGGAGAGCAAGACAGGGGGATGGGATCTATGGTGAGTTGGTTGGGACCCCTGCCTTGGAGACACAGAAATAGGGCGGGGAAGACAGACCTGTCAGTGACTAAGACCTGTCAGCTCAGCAGACACCAAGCGAAGAAGGGACTTACTCTGAGGGCCGAGGGAAAGTAGGAAAAGGCTCAAGGGAGTGAGCTGCACCCTTTAGGCTGGGCCCTGAAGAAAGAGATGCTTTCTTTGGTAAAGAACTGATGATGAAGTACAGGCGAGGTTCAAGGTAGTGTGAGCAAAGGTCCTGGACATGAAAACACCACACTGGGAAGAAAGGCATGTAGCGAACGCAGTCCTCCTCAGTGATATGGCTCGTGTCTCCCAGCACTTTCATCCTCTACTAGGGACCCAAGCATGCAGTTCAGAAGGCGGCCAGGAAACAGCCGGGCTCCAAGAGCCATCAGATTGACTCCGGTGAGCCAATCATTAGAAATTAAAAAATTGGCATGGGGCAGGGGTGGTGACAAAGAGCATGTCATCTAATGGGGACAGCCCCTGCTCACCTTGGCATGCTGTAAAATTAGAACAGCCCAATTCAGGGATTTTTCAGAGAAGCCAGGAAAACACGGAGTGTATGTATATATGCACTCGCACACACATACATGTCTGGATATATACATATGCGCACACATTTGTACCATTATATATTTCTATATTTTTAAAATATTTTTTCTTAATTTTAAATATCCTTACTACACTGTGCAGGACAAATAAAATGCATCTGTATCTGGGCCAAATTCAGACCCACTGGCCATCTCGGTGCAAGTCGAAAGGACACGGAAGTTCGGAGAGGATGAGTGACTTGCACGAGGCCACGTGGTAGGTGCGGAGGCAGGGGCTCAGCTCTGGCCGTTGGGGCCCAACACTGAGCTTGTGGCAGGGCGGGCCTGGGAGGGAAATCACTCCGAGGCTGCAGCTGGAAGTGGTGGAGAGAAGTGGAACGGGAGCCCGAGGGCACAACGGAGGGACTAGCTGGTCATCCCAGGACAGGAGTATCTTCTACGTGATTAGGAAAGTCTACACACACACGTGCACTCACAGGTGAGGAGGGGCAAGAATGAAAATACTAAAACTGGAAAAAGAACAAACCTGGAGTCACCACAACTGCGGATATTAAATTCTAAGGGCCGGGGGTGGGGGGGGGGGGGGATGGTGCGCCTGGGTGACAGAGTCAGTTGGGCGTTTGACTCTTGGTTTCGGCTCAGGTCATGATCTCATGGGTTGTGGGTTTGAGCCCTGTTGCTGGCTCCCCACTCAGCACCGAGTCTGCTGGTCCCTCTTCTTCCGCCCCTCCCCTCCCCCCACTCACACATACTCTCTCTCTCTCTCTAAAATAAATCAATCTTTTAAAAAAAATTCTAAGGGGGTTAGTACTCAATAGTGGTTTCAAATACTAAAATGAAAATTTACTACCAATTTAAGAAAAACACCAACCTGCCCAAAATAAACCTGAAAAGAGAAACTGAATCCTGGACTCTCCAGCCCCTGCCTTCCCTTCCGGCCACAATTTCTTTCCATCAATAATCAGAACAACCTCCTCCAGGAGCTAGGGTCTGTGGTGGGACCTGACTGGCTGTTTCCGTAGTCAGTGTCTCCCTGCAGGAGCTAGATATTGAGGACGATGTCTGGAAGCTTCTATTTTGTAGTTGCTGGCCACCATGATAATCCAGTTTTTTGAAAGGGAGTTCTTGCCAGCAGGAAAAGCAGAGTCCAAAGATGATCATTGTCATCCGAACCAGTCCATAGCTCATGCTGCTCTTGACCTCGTAGATGAGAATATGTGGCTTGTCGAACAACATGCACTTGAAAACCGCGGACAAGTTCAATGAGGGGTTTGTTTCAGCATTTGTTTCTGCAGGTCATGTGAGATTTATTGCGCTTCATGACAGAAGGCAAGAACACGGAATAAAGAACTTCTTTACTGATGTCTATGATTTATACATAAAGTTTGCAATTAATCCATTTTATGAACCCAATTCTCCTATGGGATCAAGCGCATTTAACAGAAAAGTTCAGTTTCTTGGGAAGAAACATCTTTTAGGTTGAATGCAGAAAAAAATTGGAAATAAACAATGTCACTACAATGCGGAATGCTCAGGAATGAGTACATTGTAAGTAGCTTGATTAAATAGCCTGGAAAAGTGAAGGAAGGAAGGAAGGAAGGAAGGGAGGAAGGAAGGAAGGGAGGGCAGGAGGGAGAGGGCGGGAGGGAGAGAGGAATGGTATAAAGCCATTAAAGCTGAAGGCACAGCAGGACATACCGTACTGGGTGTGAGTGTGCCAAGGAAAGCTTCGTCCCTGTCCAGACTTTACCATAATTACACACACCCTTAGAGATTTCAGTGGAAATGAAGCTCGGAGGGGTTCTTGGGGAAGACTCACAAAAGCCACAGAGCAAATGTCTTTGACTCAGACTGGTAAACGTCGGGTGGTAAGGGGCCTGATTCGTGGGAAATAAAAGGGGAAATGAATTAATCCCTCGTATTTGTGAAAAGTGAGGACTAAAAATCTGCAAAATCTCCCAGCGCAACAGTCTGACTTCCCTCTACGGGTCTCTTCCTCTTCTACGGAGTGATCCTCCCCCCAAAGCTGATCTGTATGAAATGCAGAGGCAACACTTCATTCAGAGCAGCTCTGGGGGTGGGGGTGAAGGGAAGAGGTCAGATGGGTGGAAGGAAGGAAGCGTTGGACCCAGATGACAGACAAAAGCGGGGGCAGTTGGCAGCCCGGCACTCCCATGGTGCTTCCCCACTGAGGCCAGGCACACAGTGTCAAGCTGTCCCCCAAGATCTCAAGGGGGGGTTCTCTGCTTTTGTAAAGACTTTTTTCTACTAGACACCTATTTTTAAAGCTTCCCCCGCACCCCCCCCCCACCACCATACACTCCATGCTGAAGGCAAAAAGTTCATTCCAGCAACTCTCCAAATACCTTTGTGGTGCACCTGCCTGAGCGGCAGCCTCAGGTACCAGGTGCCCAAGCTTAGCAATACTAAGGCCTAAGAAAGGAATGTGCATGGGATGGGGTGGTGGAGGAGGGCAAAGCCCCGACTCCCCAATGGAGAAGGACAGGAACATCCACAGCCAGGGACCCGGTTCCGCCTGGCGCTTCTGGAATCGACAGCAGACTTCAGCCGCTTGGAGCCATGCGAGGCTCGATTTCACTAACCTTGTATTTCTCCCTTTCCTTTCTGCCTGATGGCTTGTGTGTATGTGAGAAAGACAGCTCATGAAAGTCCTGTCAGAAACAACAGAGTCCCATACATTTTGTAGCTGAGAAGCATTATAGTTCAGGGTTCCAGCTCTGGGGTCAAACGAATTTGAGTTCTTACCCTGGTTTTGTCACTTCCTACCCTCATGAACTTGGGCGCATCAATGGTCCTCTCCATGCCTCTGTTTTCTCACCTGTAAAATGGGACAACCTAATAAAGTCTGTGTCTGGAAAGAGAAAATGGAGAGTCAGCGAGGCCTGCTCTTTTTTCATAATAAGCCTTATTGAAATACCTGAAATTTTAAACCATGTCCATTTATAATTTTGGTTAAAAGGTAAAAATGATTTTATTTATTTTTTTTAAGATTTTATTTATTTATTTGACAGAGAGAGAGATAGTGAGAGCAGGAACACAAGCAGGAGGAGTGGGAGAGGGAGAAGCAGGCTTCCCGCAGAGCAGGGAGCCCGATAAGGGGCTCGATCCCAGGACCCTGGGATCATGACCTGAGCCGAAGGCAGATGCTTAACGACTGAGCCACCCAGGCGCCCACGGTAAAAATGATTTTAAAATATTAAAATACTTCAGGAAATAAAAAGAGAAAGAAAAAAAAAAAACCCTGAAGGCTGGGATAAGACATTTCTTTCTAACCAAGAAAAGAAAATACACAGATACATATAAATGAAATGGGTATTTGTATCCCTCAAACATGTATTTCTCAATTATGTTATGACGAAAGTGAGAGTAGGAGATAAAATAGAGTGTTAATATTCACATTTCATTTTCAGCCTGAGGAGCTCATTGGGCATGAGCAGCCTGGGTCTGCTACTTACTGTGTGCTGGTTAGTCATTTCTCTTTTACATCTCTGCTTTTTATTGCATGTATATTTATTTTCTTTATGAAAATCATAATTTCTACACACAGCAAAATATCCATTTTAGTTCTCCCTCAGGTCTCTTAATTCTTTTTTTCTGAATATTAAAAAATATCTTTATCAGAAAAAGTTGATTAGATTTGCTTATTAGATTAAAAAAATCCATTTTCCAAGTGTAGAATGAATTATAGTATGAAAAGAGTTATTTGTAAAAAATAGAAATATCAAATCTAGATTTGGGTAAAATAGCTTCTACTGCAATTTACTGTGAAGAGAGATTTAAAATATGGAATAACATCACACTAACCGAAAATTTCTCTGGGAAAATATTCTCCCGTTCCAAAAGAATTTTGACAAACAGCATTTCAGAGGTAAGTTTGAATCACATTGTAGGTCAAAAACAGTTAAACATCTGCAATTTTGTGTGATTGAATCTAATGAAGGAGGACTCAGTAAAGTGTCATTATTTTCTTCTTAGTTATAATAAAAATTCTACTCAGATCATACACTTAAAATGGGTGAATTTTATGGCATGTAAATTATGTCTCAGTGTTATGGACTGAGTGTTGGTGTTTGCCCAAAATTCACCAGTTGAACCCCTACCCCCTGAATGTGGGCTTTGGGAGGTAATAAGGGTTAGATGAGCCCATGGGGGCAGCATGTTCATGAATGGGATGAGTGCCCTAAGGAGACAGAAGAGAGACCTTGCTTCCCTCTGCTTTCTGCCCCGGGCGGGTTTGAGCGGGTGGGCATCCGCAAGAGAGCCTTCCCCGGAACTCTGACCCTGCCGGCACCCTCATCTCAGGCTTCTAGCCTCCAGAACTGTGAGAAATAAATGTCTGTTGTTTATAAGCCGCCAGTCTATGGTACTTTGTGATAGAATCCCAAACCAACTGAGACATTCAATAAAGCTGTTCAAAAAAAATCAACTTGAGTCATTCATTCATTATTATTTTCAAAACCCTAATCCGTAATTTATTGGTGGGAGATCTCACCGAGGTTCCACGAAGCTAACTGACTTGTCTGACTCATTCAGAGACAGGGAGAAAACCAGGCCACAATGAAAAGCCCAGACCTTGCCCTTCTTGGCTCAATCCCCTCATTCATAAGACTTGGAAAAAAGGGCCCAGCCTATTGCTAGTGTTTGCAGTACTCCAAGACGGGAGGATAATTAAACGAAGGCCACGGAAGTTTGTAGAAAAAGAACAAGAAACTAAAGTCCATGGTCTCAGTTGTTTCTTCCTCCATGGTAAGTTAACCATTACCTGGAAGCCAAACAAGGATCTTTGACACCTCCCTCCTCGACTCCAATACACCTGCATTTCCCCAGCCCCCCGTGCTCCGTGTTATCAGAGGACAGACAGCCTCACTGTGGAAGTCCAACTCAACCCAAACAGTCCATGCTGGGGGACTAAAAAAAAAAAAAGAAAGAAAAGAAAAGAAAGAAAAAGACAACAAAATTTGGGTAGCAACATTCAGAAAGCCTTTTTCCGTGTTTAGCAGCCACAATGCAATGCTCAAATGCATTTCTGGTAGCAGAGAGGGCCACTAAGCCTACCGGAAAGCCTGGGGGAGGTGCTTCTCAGACTTGAATGTGCACCTGAATCACCCATGGACCTGAATAAAATGCAGAGTCTTACTAGTCTTAGGTCTGGAGTAAGCTCTGAGATTCTGCATTTCTAACAAGCTCTCAGGAAACGCTGATGCTGCTAGGACTGGGACCACCTTCAAGTAGCAAAGGTCTAGAGCGGCTCTGTTCAGTAGAAATGTTGACTGCTGCAAAAATGCAAGCCACATACGTGACTTTAAATTTTCTGGTAGCTACATTAAAAAAGTAAAAAGAAGTAGATAAAATTAATTTTAACAATATATTTTTATTTAACCCAATAATTCAAAATACCATTTCAATATGTAACTAAGAGGAGAATTTATTTATGAGATGTCCAACATTCTTTTCTTCGTACTCAGCATTCAAAATTTGGTATGTATTTTGGACTCCCAGCACATCTCAATTCCAACTGGGCAGGTTTCAAGGGCTCGGTAGCCCCGTGTGACCAGTGGCTACCAGGTTAGGACGACACAGCTCCAGGTTCCCCCCAAGTGGCTCTGGATTCCCTAGACAGGCACACCAGAAGCAGCCGATACTGAGGGAGATTATTCTCATTCTACTCTATTCTTTTCTAGTGAGAAGTCCACCAGGGGGTCTTGCAGACTGAGAAATGGAGACAAGAAATGTCTAGTCTTTTGAGGTCTACTTATCAAAAATAGGAAGGGGCACGATTGCAAGAGAGGAAGAAGTGCATTTGCAATAAGGAGCCTTCCCACAGGGAGTGTAGCCAGCACAGTGGGAAGCTGGGGGAGGCCGATTCTGACAGGTGAGAGGCAGGGCAAGCGAGAGGCCCCAGGGTTCCTCAGCTGCTTGCTCGTCCCTGACCCCTCACCATCCATCCTGGACCCTGTGGCCAAACTCACCAACCCCGTGGCTTGCATTTAGTATCATTTAGTATCAAAAATGAAGTCAAAGAGGGAAAGGAAAAAAATATTTAAAGGATAAAGATTAAAAAAGATAAAAATGGAAGGTGAAGTGGGGCGCCTGGGTGGCTCAGTCGGTTGAGCGGCCAACTCTTGGTTTTGGCTCAGGTCATGATCTCAGGGCTGTGAGATCGAGCCCCGTGTCAGGGTCTGTGCTCAGTGGGGCGTCTGCTTGAGATTCTCGCTCTCTCTCTCTCCCTCTGTCCCTACCCACCCTCACTTCTAGAATAAATGAATAAATCTTTAAATGGAAAGTAAGGTTAGCAGGACATAAAAGAATTCCAAGAAAAAGAAAAACTCTTCTAAACCCTTAACCCTTATTGGATTTCTCACTCTTAGCTCCCAGGCTATGCACAGAAAGATAAATTTTGGAACTGGGTTGTCCTGCCTTTGCCTGGAGACAGGAGGAGCCCTGAAGCCACTGCGTTTAGCCCCATAAACCAGCGCGAGAGGCTCACTCTTGACTCCTCTACAGATTCTGCTTATGGAAGTCACAGAACTGGAGGACTGTTGACTCCCAACTCCCTTCAAAGCAGGAATTATTTCAGCAACCAGGACAGCCAGCCTGCCTTGAAACTTCCACAAAGGGTTTACTAGCTCAAGAAGACAGCCTTTTCCATTTTTAAGAAGTCTTAAAACGTCGTTTCTATCAAGCTGAAGTTTACCTTCATTTAAAGTTCAACCGCTAAAAAAAAAAAAATTAATTAATTAAAAAATAAAAAATAAAAAAAATAAAGTTAATCCACTAATCCAAGTCCTAGTTCCAGAACTACACAAACCGCTTGTCCACTAATCCAAGTCCTAGTTCCAGAACTACACAAACCGCTTGTCATCCTTATTCTTTAAATAATTGAAGACAGCTGTTCTGGCTTACTTGTCCTAGATCTCTTGCTGTTCAAATCTGCCAACACCTTTACATCAATTCGGGACCGACATGTATAGGGTAATTGTCCAGAAAGAGGATTAGTTAAATAAACTGCAGTACATCCACACAATGAATTATTATGCAGCCATTTAAAAACGATAATGGAGATGCAGATTTATCGACACTGGAAGACTTTTACCATATGTTAAATAATTAAAAGGCAGGCTAGAAAACCATATGTATAGTAGAATGCTATTTTTTTTTAATCTGTAAGTATAGTTTTACAGAGAGAAAAGTCTCGGAGAATACACACTAAAATGTCACAGAGGTTATTTATGAATGAAGGCATTACATTTTGCTTAACCACATTTTCTAATTCTTCTATGCGAGCATGTGGCACTTTATAATACCGTTAAATAATGTTTTGTATAGATAAGTATAAATTATAACCAGTCTTCATAGCAGATAGGGAGCAATGACAAATCATTCATTTGTTCCCTCAATGAATGAATACTTACTATATGTCAGACACTGTTTTAGGTGCAGTTGTAGGTACAAGACAGACCAAAATCCCCGGTCTCTGGAACTTACATTCCAATGAAGGAGACAGACGTTAAGAAATAAATTAGTAAAATACATAGTATATTAGTAGTGACAAGTGGTAAGGAGAAAAAAATCTAGGCAGGGAAAAAGTAGCAAGTGTTGAGGGAGATTGAAATTTTAGGTAAGATTGTCTGGGAAAGTCTCACAAGAAGGTGCCATTTGAGTAAAGACCTGAAGTAGGTACAGGGATGAGCTATATCTAGGTATCTGTGGAAAAAGGGTTCCAAGTCAAAAAGAGATTTATTACAAAGACCCTAAGGCAGGAGCATGACCCACATTCAAGACGTACCAGAGAACCCAGCATGGCCAGGGTGGAGGGGGTTGAGGGAGGGTACAAGGTCAAGGTGTTGGCCAGACCAGTAGGCCTTGCATCAGCCTAAGACGGGCAGCCACACAGGTTTCTGAGCAGAGGACTTACAGGATCCCGCAGAGGGTCTAAATACAATCACTCTGGTTGCTATGTTGAGAATAGACTGAAGTGGGACAAGGACAAAAGCATGGGCAAGTGATGGCAGTGGCTTGGACCAGTGTGGTAACCAGTGGAGATGGCGAGTCAAATGAACCACTCTTAGTGGCCAGAGTATATTGTGAGAGCAGAGCCCTCAGGATTTGCCCATGAACTAGACGTAGGGGATAAGAGAAAGAGGGGAGTAAGGATGATACCAAGGCATTAGGTGGGAGTAATTGGACAATGAGGAAGACTGTTGGAGGGTCCTATGGGGCAGACAACAGAAGCTCAGTTTTGAATACTGAATTTGAAAACCTCTTGGGCAATCAAATGCAGGTGTCAAAAACACAGGTATATATGTCTGGAAATCAGAAGAAAGGTACTGGATAGAGATGTTAAAAAACAAAATCCAACCGAATAAATCTTAAAGATCTTACTGGCTTTATTCAATGACTCGTGAATTGGGCAGCATCCAATCTAGCAGGTGGAAAGGAGCTCCAAGGAGCTGTACAAAATGAAAGATTTTATAGGCATAAGGAGGCAGGAACAAGGAAGTTATACTAGGCAAAAGAATGAATTGGTTATTGGAAAGTTACTTTCCTTATAGGGAAGAGAAGGGACCTAGCAGGCAGATGACCTAACTCATACTGATCAGGCAACTCCTAATTGGTTTAAGATCCCATTTCTGAGAGAGCCAAAACTATAATTAAATTAAATCTCACTTTGGTGATATGGGCTTAGCATAAGCAACTCCATTTGGGGCCTGTTGTCTTGTTTTTTTTACCAGATATAAATCAGGAGCTATCAAATAGATGGAACTTAAAGCCAAGAGACTGGAGAGGTCACCAGATTGTGAGTGTGGAGAGAAGAGCTGCAAGGTCTGAGCCCTGGGGCACCCCGTGTTATAGGAGCAGGGAGAAGAGGAGGATCCAGAGAGAGACAGAAGCACCAAGTGAGGAAAAAAGCCCAAGAGAATCTAGTGTCCTAAATGTAAGTAGAGATAAATGTAAAAAGAGCTGTAAGATGGAGGGCGTGGTCAGCTGTGTCTAGTACTATGCTAGGCTAAGTAAAGTAAGGAGCAAGGGCTGATGTAGCAACACAGAGGTGTCAACGACCTTGAAAGGACAGTTCTGTGGCCCATGGGGGCAGGAGTCAGTGGTGAGGGTCTCACAGGAGTAGCTTCGACAGAGAATGGGAGAAGAGAAATTGGAGACTTCAAGGACATATGATTCTTTCAAGATCTGCTCCAAGGGATAGAAGAAAAATGGATTAATAACTAGAGATAAGGAAGCAAGAGAGGCTCTTTGGGTTTTTTTTTTTTCTTTTAAGATGTGAAACATACAGCATGTTTGTGTATAAGTGGAAATGATCCAGTAGATGAGGAAACAATAGGGAAGAGAAGGGTAAGTTACTGGAGCAATGTCTCTGGGTAAATGAAAGGGGATGGATCCAAGCCCAAATGGAGGGGGAGGTCCTTGCTGAGAACACAGACACATCGTCTACAGTACCAAGAAAGAAGGGGAAGTAAATGGGAACAGAGACATCTACCAGTGAGGAGAAGTGTCACAGGAGAGTGTAGGACTTGTCTTTGATTGCTTTACTTTTCTTAGTGAAACAGGAAGCAAGGATATCTGCTCAAGGTGAGGATGAAGTATGAGGTGGGGTTCAAGGACAGAGGAGAAAGTATGAACTTGGCCTCTTAGGAAAGGGAAAAGAGTAAAGGGAATACTTGTTTGTTAGGCAACATTAAGGGTATGCTTGAATTTAGTGATCATAAATCATGTTTGAGACCTACTATTTATGATTTCATTTTTAAGAACGACTAGGAATCAATAAATGAAAATATTGACTTTCACTACTAAAATCAGAATATCCTAGACTTTCTGAATTGGAAGCTACTTTAAACTACTATCATTCGACTTCTTTCTTTCATAGAGAAGGAAATAGAGGACCAAGGAAGTTAGGACTTTTGCTAAACAAGGTCCCTAAAGAGGTTAGTGGCAGAACCCATATATTTATTGTGGGGGAGAAAATGAAAACTTGATAGGCGTGTCCCCCAAGTACAGAAGACACACCAATGGCTGGAATGTATAGGGTTCAACTACGTATGAAACTGTCTTATGAGAGATGTACAATAATAGGATGGGTTACCTGAGAAGGAGTAAAGGTGGAAGACATCTTTTAAGTGTAGTGAAGAGTGGTTCCTATATTAAGGAGTTAGTCTAAATTACCCTTCCACTTCTGATATTTAACACTTCAAAAGGAGTCTTCAAGAATATTGTGCAAAGGGGCACCTGGGTGCCTCAGTCCGTCAAGTGTCTGCCTTCAGCTCAGGTCATGATCTCAGGGTCCTGGGGTCGAGCCCTCCGTCAGGCTCCCCACTCAGTGGGGAGTCTACTTCTCCCTCTCCCTCTGCCATTCCCCTCCCACAACTCGTGCGTTCTCTCTCTCTCTGCTCTCTCTCTCAAGTAAATAAAATCTTTAAAAAAAAAAAAGAATAGGGCGCCTGGGTAGCTCAGTTGGTTAAGCGACTGCCTTTGGCTCAGGTCATGATCCTGGAGTCCTGGGATCGAGTCCCACATTGGGCTCCTTGCTCGGCGGGGAGTCTGCTTCTCCCTCTGCCCTTCCCCCCTCTCATGCTCTCTCTCTCTAATAAATAAATAAATAAATCTTAAAAAAAAAGAATATTGTGCACAGGCTACGAGAAAAAGAGTATCAGGGGCAGCGTTGGGACTACTAATAACTAAGGCCCACAGCCCACTTAAAAAGCCTCTTCCCGAGGTGCCTGGGCGGCTCAGTCGAGCATCCAACTTGGTTTCCAATCGGGTCATGATCTCAGGGTCATGGGATAGAGCCCTGCATCTTGCTCCACGCTCAGTGCGGAGCCTGTTGGAGATTCTCTCCCTCCTTCTCCCCCGCCCCTCCCCCCACTCGCACACTCTCTAAATAAATACATAAATAAAATCTTTAAAAAAAAAAATATCCTCCCCTAAATTCTTCAATTACAGCTCTTGAAGTATCAGAACTAACTGAAGTTCCTTCTTCCCCTACCCACACTGTGGCACATGTGCTTTTACAGCACGAAATGTTTACAAGACAAGTAGCCGGAGGAAGAGTAGGGAGACCTCAGGAGCTTGGGTAATAAACAGAGCAGATAATTAGTCCTTGAATAATTGATGAACTTGGGCTTTAAGGCTATTACTCCAACAAACATTCTTAATGGCACTAAAACTAACCCAAACATCTTCCCAACGCCAACCAGTGAATGGATTATAAGTTTGCTCCAAAGGAAACACTGTTTAGAAATGATGCATACATTGCTATTCCAACAAATGGGAATGGCCCCAGCAGAGAAGGTGCCTTTAAAATGCAATCCGGAAAAAAACATTCTCCAATCTAGTTTGTGCCACAGCACGTTTGTGCTTTTTAAATTCTTCTACAGCATATTTGGGAAAGAATTGAGCGACTAAGCAAGGACAGATACAAGGTGTCCACAGAAGTAGCTGCCATGTGTCAAGCAAGGCCAGCAGAGGTGGCCAGTAGAGAAAGAAGCAGTCCCGTTAGATTCAGTTTGTTGGTTTATATAGACAGCAAAAGAAAAATGAGCACGGGTGCCAGCACCCCTCTGTCCTTTGTCCCGCGAGGCAATACTAAGACAGAGGGGGCCAGAGAACCTACAGCATGGATGGCTGGACTTTTTTTTGCTGAGGAGCCAGTAACCTAGCCTGCAGCTCAAAAGGTGGGGACAAGACCTCACACCTCCTGCGAAGCCAGGAGGCAGCGAGAAACTCACATGATGACTTCCTGGGAAGACCAGGAGGCAAGTGGGGAATGACCCTATAGCATCTCTGCACTCGGCTCTCGTGTTCCGGGACAATTGTGAGGCCTACGTGGAAACGTACCCGGGTCGCCGGGGTGTCAAGTGGAGCCGTTCCCCTGCACCACCGTGGGTTTAAAGAGTCTCTTGGGAAAGATTAGGAAAGAGAGGGATGCAGACATCAGTAAAAAGAGCCAAAAGGGCTCTGATGAGGAAGCCGGGGCACTGATTAGGCCGCAAGGGAAAGGGCTCACAGCGGCTGGATTGGTTTGATGAGGTGGGATCTGCCGAACGAGCTAAGGGAAAACCCATTGGACACAACGTAACAGGCGAGGCCATGCATCCCCAGCACGGGGATCCGGAAACACTACTTTAGATCAACAAAACCAAAAGCAGAAGGGTTTAAGCTTTTCAGAACAAGGAATTTTTCAAGGCTAACCAACAAAATAACAAAATCCCTCGAGAATACTATCATGTTATGGTACATGAACATGCATTTGAAGAGTTTCCATCAGGGCCTGATGATCCCTAATTACCGGACTCAACAGACTTGGTTAGAATTTGGATCTTCCTAATCTTCAAGACCCTACAAAGCTAGAATCTGGTGGCATAAAGAGGGAAAAGTATGATTTTTTAAAAAAGAATCCAAAACAGTTAGCTCAGCATATCTGTACTTCATAGGAAAGACATTATTTTCAAAACAAAAAATAAAAGTTCTTAGAATTTCAGATTTGGAAGGAATCTCGGAGATTGTATAATCTGAAGATTTTCAAACATTTAAAATTTCTAGCTCCAGAACTCACTGGTCACACAAAAGCCCATGAAAAAAGGAGGGGGAGCACGGAGGCTCGACTGTCCGTCCCACTCCAGTTTGCTGTCGCACCCCCCACTCTGAGGGGCCTCAAGGACCTCACAGAGCAAAGTTTTGCAACCACTCATCTAGCCGAGTTCCCTGTCTATGGACGGGGACACTGAGGCTGAGTTTATTTTCCCAAGGTTAAACTTCTAGTTTAGAGAAGCTCGGACCCCTGAGCACTCCCTCCAGGACAGTGCTGTTTGTGTGCTCGGCAAAGAAAGTGGTTTCCGGAGACAGAATCTACTCCTGGTGAAGATGCTGTGAAGATTGCTGCAATGGCCACAGAGGATTTAGAATAGTACAGAAACTCACCTGATAAAGCAGCAGCAGGGTTTGAGAGGATGGACTCCAATTTTGAAAGAAGTTCTACTGTGAGTAAAATGCTATGAAGCAGCATCACACGCTACAGAGAAATCATGTGTGAAAGACTCAGTCGATGTGGCAAACTTCACTGTTGTCTTATTTTAAGAAATTGCCACAGCCACCCCCAGCTTCAGCAACCACCACCCTGATCAGTCAGCAGCCATGAACATCAAGGCAAGACCCTCTGCCAGCAAAAAGATTACGACTCACTGAAAGCTCAGAAGATGATTAGCGTTGTTTTTTTTTTAGCAATAAAGTATATTTTAATTAAGGTCTGTATATTGTCTTCTTAGACATAAGGCTATCGCACACTTAATAGATTTCACTATAGTATAAACATAACCTTTATATGCACTGGGAAGCCAAAAAATACATTTGACTCATTTAATTGCGATATTCACTTTATTGCAGTGGTCTGGAACTGAACCGGGAATATCTCCATGGTACGCCTGTATGTGATTTTAACGTTTCATTGCGTTTTCTAGCAAGGTTTTTATTTAGTCTTAGACCCAAAATACTTCCCAAAGGAGAGCATCTCCAATTTGGTAATTTATGTCAACAAGAAAATATGATTAATTAATATAGATCAGATTTACTGCCAACTTTTCAGGAATAAATTTATTTTGTCAAGTAGTCTATTAATTAAACAGAAGTATGATAAGAGAAACAAATGATAATAATACAAATAACAGTCCCAAATTTCTTACTATTTTCAGAAAGAAATGTTGTAGGTAAGAGCCAGGAATGGAAAAAGATGTTATACTTTATTTATTTATTTAATTATTTAAAGCAGGCTCCATGCCTAACGTGGAGCTTGAACTCACGACCCTGAGACCAACAGCTGCATGCTCCGCTGACTGAGCCAGCCAGGCGCCCCAAAGATGTTATACTTTAAATGTCAAAATTCAGATACAGTTTTGGCACTACTACATCAGTATATAAAAATCAAACAAAAAAGATATGATATGCTTTTTAAATGATTACTACTCTGCAAGTATTTTTTAAAAGATTTTATTTATTCATTTGAGAGAGAGTATGTGTAAGTGAGAGAGAGAGAGAAAGCATGGGGGGGGAGGGGCAGAGGAAGAGGGAGAAGCCGACTCCCCTCTGAGCAGGGAGCCCAATGCTGGGCTTGATCCCAGGACCCCGGGATGACCTGAGCCAAAGAACACAGATGCTTAACCAACTGAGTCACCCAGGCACCGGACTCTGCACATATTTTGAGGGAGATAGGACATGGATAAGTGAAATGCTGACAATCTAGCATATGCTGCGACAAATTACTGTTAGAACAAGATCACCAATTTTAAATATAAAGATATATTTGAAGGTTCCTTGTTTTCCCCCTACCAAAGAAATCAGACGTATTATTTAGCTTCCATGGGCATCGTAATGAGCAACAACTTATTGAGCAAAGAGACGGTCTACACAGGGGTGTAGGTGTGCACAGAAGTGTGTGCAGAGAAGTTTGGCTGGAAGAGGGGCTGTGAAGGGAAATACATTTGCTATTGATGATCCCACAACAAAATTTGGTTCAAGCACGTTATAAAAAACATTATGAGGAGCCTTGAAAATCAACCCATGTTGGGACCTTCCAATGGGGGATGGAAGGAGATTGAAGGAGGTTCAGATCTGAAATCATAAATTAGTCCTGGCCAATTGTGGAGTGTCCTGGGAAGATCAGTCTGGCAGGGTGTATGTAAAGGGCCAATGGGAGGGAGGAGAAGATACCAGCTAGGAAACTACTATGCTAGTTTAGTCACCAAGTGATGGAAAGCTGGGAGACACTGAGAGAAATCAAGATGACTGGAGATTCTAGTGTGGGTAACTTGGAGTCTTTATGTTTGCTGAATGACTAAGTGAATGAATGAACAGGGCAAAAATTCAAGGTGCGAACTGGCTTAATAGGGAAAGATGAGGGACACCTGGGTGGCTCAGTCAGTTGAGCGTCTGCCTTCGGCTCAGATCATGATCTGAGTCCTGAGTCCCACAGCATTATCTACAATAGTCAAATTATAGGAACAGCCCAAGTGTCCATCGACTGATGAGTGGATAAAGAAGATGTGGTATATATATATAAATGGAATATCACTCAGCCATAAAAAAGAATGAAATCTTTCCATTTGCAAGAACATGGATGGAGCTAGAGAGTTATTATGCTAAGTGAAATAAGTCAGTCAGAGAAAGACAAACACCATATAATTTCACTCATACGTGGAATTTAAGAAACAAAACAAGCAAGCAAAGGTGAAAAAAAAAAGAAAGAGAGAGAGAGAGGCAAACCAAGAAACAGACTCTTAACCACAGAGAACAAACTGATGGTTACCAGAAAGGGGGGGGGGGTGAAATAGGTGATGGGGATGAAGGAGGGCACTTGTAATGAGCACGGGTGATGTATGGAAGTGTTGAATCACTATATTTACACCTGAAACTAATATTACCCTATATGTTAACCAACTGAAATTTAAATAAAAACTTTAGAAAAAAGGAAAGATAAGTTTGGATTTAGACAAATTAAATTCATAATGATGGTCAACTATGAAGGTGGAGGTCTTCAGGAAGCAGTGGGAGATGTGAGGCTGAAGTTTGAGCGCATCAGAGCACAGACACAGGTTTGGAGTTCATCTCCAGGGAGTCAGCGTTTAAACCACGGGAGTAGAAGGATCTGGCAATGGGAGCTTGTGTGCAGAGGAAGAAGAACAGGAAAGCCTGAAGAATGGGTTTGAGACATGTTCAAACTGAGGGAGAAGAGAGTTAGAACTAACAAAGAACCCAGAAAAGACATGTGAGAATTAAGTGGAGAACGGGACAATGGCAGGTTGTCAGTGCTGACTGTTTCGGAGAGGTTAGAGAGAAGGACAGCAAAGGTCACTGGTGGCCTCGGCAAGAATGGCTTCAGGAAAATGACAAGGTGAAAGCTAAATTGCAGTGGAACAAGGAGTAATTGTGGAAAGAGCAAGTATAATGTTTAGCAGTAAAAAGAAACGACAGCAGTTGAAGGGAAAAGAAAGTAGAGGGAAGATTTTAGTCTTTTTTTTTTTTTAATTTTTTTTTAAATTTTTTTTATGGGAAGATTTTAGTCTTAAAGAAATATCCATGGTTAAGAGGCTAAGTACCATGGGCACCATGTTTGACCTCTACGTCCGTGAAGGTGGTATATGGTCTAGCTCTTTAAATTTGATACCAATTTTTTAGTTAAGCAGGGAACATGCACAGTTTTTGATAAATGAACTTCTACTAATTCTTTTTTTTAAGATTTTATTTATTTATTTGAGAGAGAGAGAGCACAAGCAGAGGGAGAGGAAGAGGGAGAGGGAAAGGGAGAAGCAGACTCCTCGCTGAGCAGGGAGCCCGACATGGGACTTGATCCTAGGACCCTGGGATCATGACCTGAGCCAAAGGCAGATGCTTAACCAACTAAGCCACCCAGGCGCCCCTTCTACTAATTCTTTTTTTTTTTTTTTTTAAGATTTTATTTATTTGACAGAGAGCACAAGCAGAGGGAGAGAGAGGGAGAAGCAGGCTCCCTGCTGAGCAAGGAGCCTGATGTGGAACTCGATCCCAGAACCCTGGGATCATGACCTGAGCAGAAGGCAGACACTTAACCCACTGAGCCACCCAGGCATCCCCTACTAATTCTTTATACTTTTATTTTCTTAGATACTTTTTAACCCAACACATATTCTCCAAGTCAGGATACAATGATACATTTTGTCCCATTAAATGCGTCACTATGTAAAGATGAAACATAGGAGATTTTTTTCCCCAAGTGTTTTTTTTTTTTTTAAGATTTTATTTATTCATTTGAGAGAGAGAAAGAGACAGAGAGAGAGAGCACAAGCAGGGGGGAGAGGCAGAGGGAGAAGGAGACTCCTTGCTGAGCTGGGAGCCCAACGTGGGGCTCAACCTGAGCCTCAATCCCAGGACCTGGAGATCATGACCTGAGCTGAAGGCAGACACTTAACCATCTGAGCCATCCAGGCGCCCCAGAAACAGGAGAATTTTTTAAAGTTACAAAGCAGAAGGCAAAGTTGTATTTCAGTTAACTGGATTTTAGTAACTGATTGCATCCTAGAATATTTTGGAATGTGATTGAGTAAAAGTAAACCTCTCTGTTGGTTACTTATGTCCTCTTGTATTACAAAAATCAGCACTCCCTCATCAGAAACTTCTTGCCTAAGCTCCTTATCTATCCCCACCCTCCCCCTAATCTTTGTTCATTTATTCGTTTTCCCCTAGACACTTATTTTAGGAAGGGGCCTATGTTGTTTGTATCTTCAATCATTTTCTCTAGTTATAAAATGAGCATAACTAAAATTTACCAAGTGCTTAGTAAGTGCCAGGGACTATTCTCAGTGCTCTCCACGGGCTGTGTCCAGTCATCCTCCGGATGCATTTTACGGAGAAGGAAACTGAAGCAGGGAGAGGGTAAGGGACTTACCTGAGAGCACACAGTTCTTAAATAATGGAGCAATGTTAGAACCAAGGAAGTCTTGTCCAAAGTCCACAGCCGTAACCAGTCGCGGCACTGCCTCTCACCAGATGCTCTAAATCTCCTGAAATCTGCATTCCTTCTATTCACAAACGTCCTGAGATTACTGACTTCATTCAGTAACATGTACTATGAGATTGTGGGTAAGCACGCTGTGCTTGGGGCTGGCGTTTCAAGAGCTAACAAGGTAGACACTGGAGCATACTGTCTGGATGGGGAGGCAAACGAGAAGTCAATGGTTCAAATGGAGTGTGGGGGTGAGTGCACACCCGCAGGCTGGGATCGGGGGGTGGGACTGATGTTCCTCAATACCATGGCTCTCAGGGGAATGGGAAGGAGGCGAGTCAGCCAGCTAGCCTGTGAATACCAGCTCCATGTTCCCTGGGTGGGAAACTCTAGGGAAAGTGTTTGAGCTCTTTCTGGGCCGTAAATAAAATACAGTAATAGATGGCATAGAGCTGCTCTCCAAAACCTGTCCTTCACTTTCTTCCTTGATCATTTACATCTCGCTTCCACAAGGAACTCTATGCCCATAGCAGAATCTCTATCTCCAGCTTGAGCCTCTCTTCTGAGCCCTAACTGCACTGCTGGTTGCCCATGCCCACTGGGTGCCCCTGCTTCCAACTCTGACCTCATAAATCTAAAACTCACTGGCTCAGGGCGCCTGAGGGGCTCAGTCGGTCGAGGGTCCAACTCTTCGGCGCAGGTCGTGATCTCAGGGCTGTGAGGTTGGGCTCCACGCTGGGTGCGAGGCCTGCTCGAGCTTCTCTTGCCCTCCCCCACTCTCTCTCCCTAAAAATATATATATATATACGTATAAACTCATTGGCTCTCTCAAAACCCTTGGTCTTGAGTGGTGCCGCCCACTTCTGCCACTGTCAGCAGCGCTCTTCCAGAAGCCTGGGTGAAGCCTCTTTGGATTGTCCCTGCTCCATTGCCCCAGCTCCATTGCCCCACCATCTCATCAGTCTGTGTCTGAGTCTTCGAATTCCTCCCTCCTTTCTATTTTTACTGCCACGACTAGCTTCTGCTTCATCAAGTAGCCTAACCATTCCTCACCTCTCCGCCACGAGTCTTCCCGAATCACAGCCGGCCACCCGTCTTGCGCCCCCCCCCCCCTTGCACCGTTCTGCCTTCCGTGCGCCCTAGGCAATAGCCATTGGCTTCTCCCCTCCATTCCTCACCACTCTCCTCCATGCGTTTCACACCTGTCAAGTTCAGCTGCAACCTGCTCTCCCACAAACCGCTTACACTGCTCCTCCATCTGGAACACTCTCCATTTCTCAATGTCCCAACACTGCCTGTCCTTGAATGCGCACAGGCACCGTGCTCTACACATTTTTCTCTCCTTTGGTTGGAAATCATCTCTTTCTGACATGAACTTACAAAGCATTTTATCACTCTTCTAAGCACTTGGCAATTTCTACCTTGTTTGTACAATGACGCATCTTCTCTCTTCCACTACATGGCAAAGGCTTCGGGTGTAGAATCCAGGTGTGATTCATTTTTAGGTGTCCCACTGTCTCTAACACCAAGTGCTCAAAAATATATAAATACGTGAATATGAAAACGAACGGAAGACCTGAAAGAAGATTGGAAAGACGCTAGAACAGAAACAGCGCTCACACGCTACCATGGGCTTGACTGAAAGCAGAGCGCTAAGCAGTAGACATCTCTCCATCACAGGGATTTCAAGGAGGAAAAATAACTGACTACAGTCACAACATGTCAGTTAAAGAATTTTCCAGGAAGCCAGTTAAGGGAAAGGAACAAAATATACCACCTTAACATTCAGATAGATCCACACATTGCGGAAAGGTACAAATTAATGCAGGTAAGCAGATTTTTAAATAATATAAACTACCCCCCGCCCAAGAATTATTATTGATGGGGTGCTGGCTGGCTCAGTCAGTAAAGCATGCAACTCTTGATCATGAGTTCAGTCCCTATGCTGGGCATGGAGCTTACTTAAAAAAAAAATTATATATATATAATGAAACAGAGGAAAGAACAAGGAGGTGAAGACATGCCAACAAAGAGTAAAGAAAATAGATTCTCTTCTAAACTCTATTTTTTGCTTTCACTTGGTGACCATAGGCTCTCAACACCAAGCTCTTAAAGATGTGGCCTCAACCCGAACATTTTACTCATAAGCTTATCTCATTAATCAATCAAGTGGGGTGCCTGGGAGGGAGGGGCTCAGTTGGTTAAGCGCCTGACTCTTGGTTTCAGCTCAGGTTATGATCTCAGGGTGGGGAGATGGAGCCCCACATGGGGCTCCATGCTGGGGGTGGAGCCTCCTCCAGATTCTCTCTCGCTCCCCACCTCCACCCCTCCAAAAAAATCGAGAACGGAGCCAGCAAAATCTCAAAAGTTTGTGATTTGTGCAGATATTTAGAAAAGGAGCATCCTTAATAAACATGAACAAGAGTTTAAATCAACTATATTCTTCATACATTGTCGATTTCAGAAGCTGAGCCGGGGGATGGAGGCAGTTGTCACCACAGGCCGTTTTACTAGTACTGTGAGTGGGCATCTGCTTCTAGTCTCAAAATGTTAACTTCTTTTCAAGAGGCAAAACCAGTCTAAATGCTCCACAAAAAATGAATAGTAAATCTCTAACAAAAGGAATGTGTCATTAGATTACTAACTCTTCTTTATGAATTTTATCCTAGCCTCCATGCATACTACAAAATCCTTTGGCAACAAGACAGCACAGGAAATGAAAACTTCCAATCTGCATATTAAAAAATACAGTAACAATTCAATTCCAAGGAGATACAAGGAAGACACTTGGCAATGCTCTAAAGGAAAAGAACGTTTCTTCGAGGTGTTTTTTTTTTTTTAACTTTCAGTTATACAGCATGAAGTTCTTCTTATACTTGTGAAGCTATGAAAATGAAAAGAGAAGCAGCTTCTGATTAAATCAAATAGAAAATGGCTTGTAAGACCTCCATTATGACATGTAACAATTTCAAATGCAAATTCTGGTTGGATTTCAAGGTTCTAGATACCACATGAAGCTCACCTAGCATTTAATCGATCCATAGCTACTACAAATATTGTTGTTGGTCTCACCGTAAAGAACCATGAATATATCTCCCTAGAGTTCTTAATAAAATGTAAGATCTATTTTTAAAAATTACTCTATTTAAGTGACAAAGGGGGGAAATGGATTTGCAACTTTGATCTATATCCAGGCAGAGGAAATTATACCCAAAACAAGACTACTTCACAGCAAGATTTATTAATACATCCAAAAGAAAGAAAGAAAAATCATTTTGTCACACTATATACAGATAATACATACAGTGTTTTATACACATATTACATCAGTTTTTACACAAGAAAAATATACATAAAAATGTAAACTTTTGTATACAAAAACCCTTAAACAAATTAAACAAGGACCAGATAACAAAAGGAGACCAATCCATTATTATTTCATCAAATTTTTAAAACAGTAATACAGTACATTCATTGAGATATATATGGAAAATGTGAGCCATCTCTTCATGTTTAAAGGGAAATTACAAACCAACAGCCCATCGCCTCCCAAAATGTGGTCCCCCCCCCAAGCAACACCACACTCGATGCCACAGACACGCCTTTCCGTCACAACTGGGGGGCTCTTAAGCAAACCTGCCAACCTCCTCATCTTGCTGCTATAGTCTGTGCAGAAACGGGTGGCCCCTAGCTTTTGTGCATACAACTAAGCTTCTAGCCACTATTCATGTAAAAACAGACAAGATTCTCGGTTTGTAAGTTCCCTTTAAGCAGCTTTTTTTTTTTTTGTAAATATTTTTAATGTATGGCCTGTTAAACATACTTGTGTGCCAAGGTGAATGAGAACACTGAAAAAGAAGGGCTTTGAGAACTGCTAGTCCTTGCTACCGTGCAGTTACTTTGTAAGAAGAGATTTTAAAACTGTGCAATGCGTCTGTCCCTTACTGGATCCAAAGAAGCTACCACCTCACCTGTGATTTCCCACTGCAACTTGGTTTCAATTTACACCTCAGTACTCCAGTTAGTACCATACAACTGCCAAGAGGCTTTGTTAAAGGCTGCTCCTGATATCAAGTTCCAGCTAAACTACTCTGTGAAATCACTCAGACCCCAACCTCTCCATTCTGGTCTTCAGGGGGGGTACTCTTCCTTCACTGGTTTTTTTGGTAACATCTTAAAATTTAGGATTGTCCATCTATGTTCCTTTCTCTGTAAGGTCTTGAAATGTAATCTGCTGCCAACTCATCACAAAATAAAATCTCATTTTTTTTCTTCATAGTCTTTCATTCCGTGTGTCAAATTGATGTACTAATGAAAACACCTGAAGCTGTGGGGACTAGGAATTAAATCTATGGCAAGTGCATGCAGACTTCGAGTTCTTTTAAAAAGAAAAAAAAAAAAAAAAAAAAACGTCTGGGAAGACCTTTCACTAAATAAATGCAAAACATGCTTAAGACAGCTTCATGAGAGCTGCCTTCTCTCAAAGTTGAATTTTGAACAAGGCAGAATAACAATTAGGTGATATATTTCCCTGCAGCTAGACAGTAGTTAACTTCCCCCAGGCAAAATGATCTCAATGATCATTATTTATTAATGAAAGGAAGAGGCAGATTGGTGAATTAAGTTGATCTAGTAAGATGGTGGTTGACATACACTAATGGACATGTTAGGATTGCTTTATAACTGAAATAAACCGGCTGGTTTGTGGTACATCTCCATTTTGGAGGGAGGAAAAATGCACAGGGTTCCTCAAGTGAATCCCCAGCTCTCTCTCTTTCTCCCATGGGACAGATGGCGTTTTTAAAAAATGACAGTCTCCCTTTCAGTTAGAACAAAATGTAACAATAAAAAGGAAAAGGAAGATAAATAAATAATGTGTGGATGTCTTTAGATGAGACTTTTAAATGTTCTTTAAATAATTTTCGATAATGTATTTTTAAATCATTACATACAACGGCCATGGCAGTGGACCATATTCCAGTAGGGGCAGCATTTTGCTCAATGTAGAAGATTGCCATTTAAAACTCACACATATACATGTGTATATACAGTATATCAACACGATTTATATACATATATATCTAGGAAGCAACATTCCATTGCCTTTGAGTATCTATATATTCACTCCCACAATATATACGAGACATACTGTGTGAGTATATACGAAAGTATATGTACACATGCTCCGACATGTATATATACACTTTGTCTGTGTGTGCATAAGAGCTTTAAAGGCACAATATATAGGGGATGCCAGTTTATGCGAGAGAGCTGCAGCAAAGGTAAACCACAATGTCACAAACGTGAAAAGTCAAAAGGAAATACAGCAAAATTCACGTAAGGATTCGTTGAAGCAGTGTCATCATGAGTAAAATGAGTTAGTTCTAGAATTCAAGAGGCTTATGTGTGACTTAGTATGCTTTCCGTTAAAATGAAAATGGTAAATTTATGATTAAGACACAAAGTAAACCACATTTTTAAATGACAAATTGATGACAATAAATGAGAAAATAAACCTCACACTGTTATCAATACTAAAATCATAATTATGTTCTTTTCCAATGTGAGTAAAATGTCCCCAAATTATCTAGGTAAACCTTTAAAATTAGTCTTGTTTGAATGTTGGTTTCTATTTGTTTTTGAGACAAAGGTGAATGCCCAATCCTCAAAATTACTATACAAAATATCACCCAAACTGACATCTTCTGGAAAATTTCAGAGAAAGATCTTTAAAAGAAACGACTGAGAAGTTAATGAACTATGCTTAAGCCAAATGCTTCTGGCTAGAGAGGACATCATAAAGGGGAAAAAATACAATGAAGTGTGATGAGAGATTGAGAAGGCAGTGAAGATGAAGAATCGTGGAACTGGCAAGTTAAGAATAGTTCTAGCAGGAATTCACTTATAATAATAACCATAAACAAGACTATAATCCAAAGGACTTCCATCTTGGTATGCACTGATAATGGACTCCAGACTGTCACCTCCTCTTGCTTACAGAATAATTGAGTTTTCCATAGACGTATAATCTTGCTTAACAAAGGCTGTTTATCTATTACACACACACATTTTTTTAGGGAAATATATGTATATAGCTTTATCTATACACACACATATACATACGTGTATATATAGATTTATACAAATGTATAAATAAACATAATACTTTTCAATCTTTCCATTGACAAGGCAAGTTCACATTCAGCAAAGTGCCACCACATCCCATATACACATCTCTGTACAGATATACACAAAAGGGTCTATTTTCACCCTTCGATCAGGGGGAATTTATTCTAGCAAATCCCATTAACCAGTAACTGAAGGGAGAAATGGCACCAATACAAACTCCCTTCTTTCATTTGCATGCATATGTACAAGAAATATGCAGATTTTTAAAAAATCCATAAAGCAAGAGTGAATGAAACTGGGAGATGCAGAAATACAACTATAAAAGGAACGACCTGTGGAGCTTTCCTAGGTCTTGGCTATACCTAAGATGAATGAGGCTTCAAAGAGAACTACAAATTCTGGTGTATTCTCAGAAGTTGTTTTGACATATATCAAAGTACATGATCTTTTGATATTAAAAATAAATGTGATCGGAGCATTTAATGACAACTCTAGTTTTGGCTATGTTAGACCACCAGATACTCCAGTAATGAATGTATAGCAAAATGACAAAACTCAAAATACAGGAATGTATCTTTTTTTAATTCCATATGAATCAGGTAAAAGTCCAGGGTAGCATAATTGTTCTTATAACCAAAATACAGAGGTCAGGGGCATGCTAACTTCATAAATAATAGCACAACTGAGTAATTTTTTTTTAATTTTTAGAAATAACTGAAATCATCCCAGCTTTGAAATATGCATGGTGAAATGATCCCCCCAACTCTTCCAACAAAGCAGTCCCTTCAAAAAACGGCATTTATAAAAAGCCTATAATTTTCTTAACTTCACCAAGAAAAGATGACCAATAAGATTTTCTAACTCAGAATAAGAAGAAATGTATTATTAACATAAAGAAAAGTTGTTTCAACTGATCTGGTCCCATCACCCCAGTAGATAAACACAGCTCATGTCTGGTTTGTCTCTCTCTCTCTCATATTTTTATGCTCAAAAGTGAGAGGCTGGTCTTAGAACCTGTTTCTCATGTCATTTTAAAAACATAGCATAATGTAAGTCAATCAAAAGGTTAAGATAAAATGCACATGATATCAGAGCTAGCCTTTTAACAGAAGATAGCATAATGAAGAATTTGGTGTATTTATACTACAGAGACAATGAGAAAATAACTCTGATAGCCTCATCTAAATAAATCATATTTCTACAATACATTCTGTTACCTTCCTCTATTTTCACCTAAGCACACATTCATCTCTCTCACACACGTGCCCCCAATGTATATTTTTGCATGTGTGTAAAACCACAGACAGAGACATGCACACAAGTAATTTAATTCTATTTTTAAGTCACAGTGGGAATTCCTTAGGGAGGAGGGATAAAAAGTTCCTGAATAAGACACTGAGAACATCTAGATTTATTATTTTCTCTATTTTACTTCCCAACTTACAGAATAAACTGTAAATTAAAGAATAAATCCATAGGAAATAAAAGAGGTCTTAAAAACTTAGTTTACAAATTCCAGCTACAGTAGTTGGGAGTTTTGCTTGATCTATGTATTTCTATTTACCCTGTAACTAAGCTTCTAGCCATCTTAAGTGTAAACCACAGATCATTTACTAAAGAAACACAATTCCCAACAGTTCTAATGAGCAGTAATAAATGGTCTAAAGGTGTACTACATTTTGAGGCCCCAGGATAGCCTTTTATTTTATATATCTGCAAGGTAGCAAAGGATAGCTATACACCTTGACACGGCAGAGATCCAGTGTAAAAAGGTGCTTCACTAGTTTGTCAAAAAAAAAAAAAAAAAAAAAAAAAAAAGCTCATATATAATTTTTTAAGCTATTAAAACACATAGGCAACATAATTCATTACACTCAATACAGCTTTAGTATAAAACTTATAATTTATGAGGTGATGTTAATAGTATAAATTAATATACCTTTTCTCTTAAAATCTACAATAAGTATTCTGAAAGCTCATTGGGGAAGGAAATTTTTAAATAAAACTTTTAAAGCTGTGCGTGATGGGAAAGGATTCTGTTTGCTGAAGCAGAGATGAGAGCCTGAAGGAGAAAGGAAAAAAGTCCTACGCAAGACACGGTGGGCTACGAAACCGAACGTTTTCTCTTTCTTGCGCTCTCTTTAATCATGAGTCACCTTTAGTTTCTTTTTAAAACTATTTTCTTACTTTAAAAACTGCCCTAATTTCCACAAGGAATCCCTGAGACATACTCAACACTATACAGTGAAAAGAATAATCACTGTGAAGAGGGACTGATTTCAACCCTTCCGAGCAGATGAAGACAATGTCACAAGCATCCAACTGCCCATCACTTGCACACTCATCTGCTGGAGCCGACGGGGCCTTAACGATGCAGGGTGGAGTCAGTTCAGGGCAAATCAGTCTATTCCCCAAGCAAAAGCAATGGTGTGGCATTTTGCAGCACTGCATGTTGAACATTTTTCCAAGGGGAACTTTGGGTGCATACAGAGCTTACTTCAGTGGTCCCCAGCTCAAAAAAAAAAAAAAACAAACAAAAACAAAACAAAACAAAACCAAATGGAAGAGGCGGCTTTTATTACTCTTAGGCCAGGATCAGGGCAGATCAGGGGTGCGTGTGTAGACTTGACAACCTGGGAGGGGGGGCGCTGAGGCCAGCAGGCAGGAGGGAAAAGGGAAGGAGAGCTGGGCTGCCCAAACAGAGCTTACTAACAGTTAGACAGCTTTTCTCTTACAACATTGTTTTTCAGACTCAACTTTAGATCCCCCAAAACTCCACCAAAGTAGTCAAACATTCCCAAGATGTGGGAACCTAGTTTCTGGTAAAGAAAGCCATACCAAATTTGCTCTCTCTCTGAAATGCCACCCATCCTTTATTGGCTCTGTATCACAGTGCAGAGAGAGGGAAGCTAACAGAAATTAGAGCTGAAGGGAAAGAGAATTTTTGCTATTTAGAAATGGGGCTCTCCAAGTCGGCCCCACGGTGTTTGCATAATGACACTGACTATTAGGAGACATAATTATTCACTTGTATTTTAGGTTTTCTTTCCCAACTCACTGGTCAGGGGGAAATGCTAAACAGATAAGATACCCAAATATGTCCTTCACTGGTATTTTATTTCAAATCTTCTGAAAGACAGCATTTAAAGTGTTACTTTAATCTACTAAACATGGATTCTGGTTCCCTCCAGAATAGGATATTGGAGAGCTCATGAGGATCCAGATATTAGGAAGTCATTGTTTAACCTTTCTACAGAATGCCAGTGAAGATTCCGTATTTCCAATGTATTGTGAGAGGAAAAAAAAAAAAATCTATGTTCTATGACATATATATTTCCACCTCCTACCTCACCCCCAAGAAATGTATTTCTCATCAGGAAAAAATCCTTGGAACGATGTAGGTGTTGGTGATGAAAGAGATACAGATGAAGACTATTCAGTATGACTAACATTTTCTTCTAAGGAATCCTTGAAATCGCCTCATTCACCTGCAGAGTTCTGCTGACCACGCAGACCACTGTATTAGATTCATCTATATATACCAGATTAAAAACAGAATTTAGTAGAATGTTAAAAGGCTAAAACGAAAGAGGCTGAAGAATCTGAAAACTAGATACCTAAAAAAAATTTTTTTAATGAATTCCAAGCCTATTAAATAATGAGTTTAGTGTTATGAATATCCTCATCTTTTTGCAATACCAATCCACAACCACCTACGGAACTAACTTGGAGAGAAGGCGATTGCCTCACACAAACATTGCTGATGCAGCCTACGACCGCCATCACCACCCCCATGTCGCCAGGGCGCAGGAAGGACTGCAGGCCAGTCACATGAGCTGATGGCGTGGGAGTTACCTACATAGGCTCAAAAGTCGAGGGCCAACTGGTAAAAACCCCGAATGGTACAGGGGCATGTGACTGGCTCAGTCAGTAGAGCATGTGACTCTCGATCTCAGGGTTGTGAGTTCAAGCCCCACACTGGGTGTGGAGCCTACTTAAAATAAAACAAAACAAAACAAAACTGAATGGTACAGGTCAATAGAAATATAAATTCTTTCACATACGAAGAAAGCTTACAGATTGGGCATGGATCACAGACACTGTTTCCTTCCAAATCAAAGCACTGTCTTTGCCTCTGGGTTGTGATCAAGGACTGCGAATGAGCTCTGATAAGGAAAAGCTTTAGTGTTAGTCACAGAAAGTGAGGATTCTTAGCTTGCAGTTGAGAGACTGGGCTTGTTGAAGAAATAAATCTTATAAATAATTATTTGGCAAAGATAAAGTATTAGCTTTCTTTAGCCTGACGCCACTCGAGACGGTAACTACAATTTTAAGGAAAAAGAAAAAAAAAAAAAAAACCCCACATTTTCCAACTTTATCTCCATACCTACTATTTGCTTCTCATTAAATTATAGTCTTTTCGTGGAGGGTCACCAGACACACCACAGTGCCTGCCAGCATGAAATTGCTCAGGAAGTCATTTATAAAGCAGTTCTATCTCACATGGTAGGTTACTAGAGAGGAAAAAAAAAAAATCTTTCACCGTATAAGCTATGTGACGATAATTACAAAATTTTTCCATTGCATAGTCTGTCATTTGGTGGGTTAAGTGTAATTGCTATTTACTATTGTGAATTGTTTACTAGCTACATAACCTACGCAGATGTGCAAATTACTAAGCCATTTTTACAGAGGAAAAAACAATGTCTTAAGTACTTTAATTAAAATAATATTAACAATTATGTAGAGAGAGTAAAGGAGAGAAAACACATCTTTTCTTCAATGCTATAAGATCACAGCCAGTGAGTATCACTCCTCAGAATGGAATTCAGATTCTCCGAGTACAGAATGTATCCATGAACTGCAGCAACTTTGTAAATAAATCACATTAACACAATCTAACTGGCCTTTATAAATGGTCCCAAAGAACTGCAGAAACAGAGTGAACTTCTCTGCCACCATTTCTCATGAGTTTCACACTAGAATAAAAGCTAGTTTCCACCTAATTAGGACCTTACATAAAATTTGTTTTTGATTCCAGTATTGCCTTATGATAGCGTAAGTGCTATTTGAAAGACACAAATTTTCATATTTCTGGAGTAAAAGACACTTCATTCCTTTCTCTACACATGAACAGCAAACCTACTACTAACAGACTAGAATTGCTCTGCATTAGCTAAAAGAAAAACCCAACGGGTTATCTCTGGGTTCACAGATGTTCTTCTCTTCCGAAAAGGGACTCACAAGAAGCCGTAAGAGCAAAGCAAATGGCAAGCTTGGATGTTGGTTTTGAAGGAGACGAAATGAAAGGACAAATTTGTTGGGGTTTTTTTTTGGTTTTTTTTTTGGTTTTTTTTTTTTGTTTTTTTTGCTAATTCCTCAAACCTACACTGGTACTTCCTACGGGCGCCCCTTCTTCAGCTATCCCTGTGGGCATCTAAACAAAAATGAACTGACTCAAAGTTTTTGGTGTGAAGCTGAAACTGGCAACATTCCTGATCATTTTATGCCTCCTTACCAGAAAGCAGGAAAGGGCTTTTCAATGCACATAAAACAGAAAATTGCGAACAAGAAAATGTGCAACTTACTGCAAACTCAGTTTGGATAACTGAAGAATTTTAAGCAGCTACCACGAGGGACAAAGAGCCAGAGAAGTTCAAACTGACTGCCCATGACTTTCCCTTTGCTGTCAGAGAAGGGCTGGTAGATAAGATAGCCGGTGCACTGCTACAACCTTGGATGAGTACACGATGGAGACTAGAGCGATTGCTGGGAACAGACAGTTATCTAGGGGTAATCTGAACGGGAAGTGAAAGAGTAGAGCAAATGAAGTGATACTTTTGAGCAGAGGTAACTACTCGTCATCATTTCATTACAGTACATTAAAATAAAAAAGCTTCCTAACATAGGTTCACAGGTGAGAGATGCTCAAATGATCTGTCCTCACCATTCAGAATAGAAATTTATGGTGATACCAAATATAATTTTGCTTTGTGACATAATTTATAATTTAGAAATTTCTCAATCTGCAAAAAAGGCAAAGCTATTAAAAAATAAATCTTCCAATCAATTATCATGATTAAAAAAAAAAACTAAATATATTACAAATGTATTTTTGGCCCACAAAAAGAAAACTTCAATAAATACAAAATAGGGCATATAATGATTTCATACAGTCATGTGACATTTCCCCTCCATAATCTCAGGCACGTGGTATCTGCATAATGCCTGCTGATCACCATCATTCCTTTAAAAAGCAGAGAAAGAAAAGCTTTCAAAAGAAGGGACTGGTTAGAATTAGCATGGCATAAAGAGAATACATATAGGAAGTAGGAAAATACATCCAAATCTTTACCTATTGAAAAGGAATTAAGATCAAATATTCCCTGACAAATGAATTATTATATCACATCATTAATAGATATGTTCTTTCTACTCATCTTTTAAAATATATATATGTAAATTAGACTAGACTCAGGTACAAATAGCCAATGGTATCTCAGGGGACAGTGAAACTTCTCAGCAAAAGCAGAGCACAGATGCCTTTAGAATCTAGTTCCACCCTTGGGGAGGGGGAAGGGGAGAAGGCAGGTAAAAAGAAACCTCATAGATTTATTTCATAGTCACCAACTCACTAAACAATATGATTTTGAACCCTAAAATCCTGGTACTTTAAAAAAAAAAAAAATTTCCCCAAACTTAAACCTAAGTACTTCAATTATTTTAAAAGTACCAAAGGGTGGGTACAATTTATGTCTAATTTCCATATTCTGCTTTGAAAGAAACTTTAAAATGCGTATCCTTCAGATATTACACATCACTTCACAACTGGTACATTGATTCTACAAGTGTCTTCAACATTTTACAAATCTTACCGAAGAATCACTACTGTAAACATGAAAAAGTCAAAAGTAAAAGACGGATCAAGGAGTTCAGAGATCCCATCTTTCCAAATCTAGCTGACCTATCCTGCTTTTCACATCAAAATATGGTCTTTTTATAATTACATCTCGTGAACGTATTCCATGAGAGAGGGATGGAGAAACAAAATGCGCGTCTAAAAAGGCAAAGTAACCACCGGACCTCAGAATCTCAGCAACCCTGCAGTCACTCCACGCGAGCTTTCTGTGGCATCCCCATGGCCCTGACGTGAATTCGGCTTTCTGCATTCTCGGATCACCGAGCAGAACGGGCTTGTGCAATTCGCATCATCAGCCCACCACCCTCTGTGCGCGGGAGACTTCGCTAATTCAGGGGGAAAGAATGACCAACCTGATGAGGGTTCTGAGATGTGGGAAAGGAGAAAGTCGGAGCCTTATACTCGTTAGGAAAAAAAAATAATAAAACAACAACAACAACAACAACAACGGGACAGCTGCTTCCTGCCCTGCACAAAAACACACACATGGGCGCACACATACACAAAGGCGGTCAAAAGACTAATTTTTTTCTTTTTAATTGAACATGATCACAATTAGGGATGGAATCCTGGCCTCATGTGGTGTCTAGCAGTTGGTGCTAAGGCAGAGCCTCGATCTGCCCGCTATGCACCACCTGCTACCGCTTACACAGGAACTCAATGAATAGGACCATTCTATCTAGAACCACCTCCGTAAAGACCTGGTCATAGAATGGAAAGCATTGATCTGAATACTAGGAAATAGTAAAGGGCACTGGTAATCTGAGGTATCTTCCACTTCTAGGACTTGCTGCTAAAAATCAACTCTAGCCAGTCACTGTGCTGAGCCACTAAGGAAACCATCGGGGTAGAGAGAACCCACCAGGAGGGAATGAGCACCAGTGCGAAGGAGCACGCGTGAACACTGAAGCAAGGTCCGCCGCAGGCTTGCTTGCTGAACCGGGAAAGGGAGTTCCCCTTTAGTCCCCATCTGTTATTTTTAAAATCTTCTTTAGGAAAAGGGGGAAAGGGATGCTAAACAGGAAACAAAGATAGAAAACACCAGGTTCCCCACCTGCCTGCAAACACACAGACACGCTCAGTTAGGGGAGGTGAAGGGAGAAGATGCATTATTGGTACTTGTAGCTGTGGCACCTGTTACTGTGAAGCCTGTAGGAGGGGCTATCGAGCTGTGGCTGGGCTGCAGGTCCTTAGGAATGCCACTGTGAGAACTCAGCTGGTGGCCGAAGGCTGCGCTGAACTGAGGGAGTTGCTGCTTGGGAGAGGTGGAGGCCATGAGTTCAGCAGAAGGCCCCATGCCACTGAAGCTGGTCTGCGGTAACCCCGGAAGCACACTGGAGCTGCTGGGGGTCACGGTGGCGAAGGCAGGCTGTGTGGTCTCTGAGTTCGACGTGGTGGGTGGTGTGGACAGGGAAGTGGAAAGAAGATGTCCATCTGCGCCGAGAAGGTTGCTAAATGGAGAGGGATCTCCAAGGTTGACAGGGAGATTGCCCCAGTGAGTTCTGGGGTTTACGACTCCTCCAAGTGGCACCTCGAGTTGGGTTGGGAGCAAGTGCTGCGCCATGATGGGCATCTCTGCTGAAAAGGTAGCTGCCATATTATCACCAGAATAAGATGCTGTGTGGGGAGAGGTGATATGGTCACTGTAGGGAGACGGCACGTGCTCGCTATCGTAATGGCTTCCATGGGGCGAGGAGTGTGAATGATCACTGCTGTATTGCTGTCGTGAGGTGATGAGGTCATCTGCCTTGCTCAGCAGCTGGGCAGGGTGTGGCCTCTGGGAGGCATGGCTGCCGTCATGTAGTCCATGAAACTGTCCTGGGAAGGCTCTCTCCCCAAGTGCACTCTGGCTGATCAGAGTGGCAGAAGTAAGGCCAACGTTGGCTGGGGCAGAGAACTGCCCCTGGATCTGCCCTGCCAGGGGTGTAGGTGGGTTAGACAAGGTAGCAGAACGGAGCAGGTTCTCATCCAGCTCTAGACTAGAAAAATTATCATGTACTATGCGCCCATTCAATAGCTCCCCTAGGTCCGTGTTAACTTCTCGGCTCAAGGACTGAATTCCTGAAGCTCCAGTACCTGTGGAGAACACCCCTATTCCTCTATCTGACAACTCCTGGACTGGCACACCATCTGACTGGGTAAGTACCCCAATGGTACTCAGGCACTCAAGAGAAGTTACAGCCTGCAGGGCCCGTTCAAGTTCCTCGGCCTCTTCGGTAGTTGGAAGGAGGTCTCCATTCTTTCCTGAGGAAAACAAAAGCCGTCAAGAATCAGCAGAGCTTTTACTGGTGCCATACCACAAAACCATACATCTGAATTACTTTTTAACAATATTCTATTAGAGGGGTGCCTGGGTGGCTCAGTCGGTTGAGCTCTGACTCTAGATTTCAGCTCAGGTCATGATCTCAGGTGCGTGAGATAGAGCCCCAAGTCGGGCTCCATGCTGAGTGTCCCAAGTCTTCTTAAAAGTTTCTCTCTCCCTCTGCCCCTCCCCGCCCCCGTATACACGCTCTCTCTCTCAAATAAATAAATAAATCTTTTAAAAAATGGGCGCCTGGGTGGCTCAGTCAGTTAAGCGTCTGCCTTCAGCTCAGGTCATGATCCCAGGGTCCTGGGATCGAGTCCCACGTCAGGCTCCCTGCTCGGCAATGAATCTGCTTCTCCCTCTCCCTCACCCATGGGCATGCGCTCTCTTCCCTCTCAAATAAATAAATAAAACCTTAAAAAAACAAAAAACAAACAACAACAGCAACAAAAAAAACCATGGGGGCCTGCCGTGGCTCAGTTGGTTAAGCATCCGACTCTTGATTTCAGTTCAGGTTATCATCTCAGGGTCGTGGGATCAAGCCCCACGTTGGGCTTCACGCTCAGCGAGGAGTCTGAGATTCTCTCCCTCTGCCCCTCCCCCCACACATGTGAGTGCTCACTAATAAATAAGTAAATCTTTAAAACCAAACCAAACCAATATTCTATTAAAGAGAATCCCTGTGGAATGGAGAATCTTCCAAGGACTGGATTGGAACGAAAGAGTGAATATGAATCCGTAGGACAGGCCTGAAAGGTCGAGCTGTCTTGGAACCTGCATCACATTTTCAGTTTATTCACAGTACTCCCTAAACCCAACTCATCAAAGCATTAAATTTTTAAGGATTGTAAGCAATACCAACTTAAAAAGCATGGTGACCAGTCTAACTACACATATGGTTTTACGTAAACTTATGTTAAAATCATAAAAATAGGAAACATATCATATTGGTTCAGACTGGAGACAAAAGGCTGTGTAGGAGTCCCCCCTTGGTTCTTCTGCTCTTGAACTCCTTCCTCCAGCTGGAGGGCGGCTGCGGAAGACTGGAATAGAGAGACTCATGCTTGCATGTGAGCACCCCGCACTCCCCTCCACTCAGATGTTATCTTTTAAAATGCTTTTGTGTGACCTGCTAATCCTGCTCCTTTCGTTCTAACTATTTTTCGTAAGATGGAAGCCCATGGGCTGCTGCTGATTTCATTTCCAATATAAAAAATCTAGGGATGCCTAGGTGGTTCAGGTCATGATCCCAGGGTCCTGGGATCGAGTCCTGCATCGGGCTCCCTGCTCTGCAGAGAGCCTGCTTCTCCTTCTGCCCGCTGCTCTGTCTGCTTGTGCTGTCAAATAAATAAAATCTTAAAAAAACACAAAACTATAGAGTGGGGAACTTGACTAATCACCACAAAAATACCCAGTTTTTAATGGGGAAAGAAACATTCTAAGAATATAAAAGGTTTCCCCTGAAAGCACCAGAGAACTGGTGGGATTAAGCAAACTTAGTTTTGGAAAAATGCACTTCAACTGACGTACAGGTATTAAGATTAGGACAAGTTCTAAAAGGCTTCAATTAACTCAAGTTTAAAATGTTTCTGTTGGGACACCTGGTTGGCCCAGTCATTAAGTGTCTGCCTTCGGCTCAGGTCATGATCCCAGGGTCCTGGGATCGAGTCCCGCATCAGGCTCCCTGCTCAGCAGGAGGCCTGCTTCTCCCTCTGCCTGGGGCTCCCCCTGGTTGTGCATGCTCTTTCTCTGACAAATAAATAAAATCTTAAAAAGAAAATAAAATGTTTTTGTTGAAAAACAAAGTAAAATGACTCATTTTTAAAGCAACAAAGTTAAAAACCTAACAACTGAATGATCAATCTACTAAGCCTATAGTATGGTGAGAAAAACCACACAGCCCTTGCCTTCTGCAACGGGGAAAATAGCTTTAGCGGTGCTGCATTTTCTATCCATGAGGAGGGGTACTTCAAACACATCTCAAAAACACGATTTCCCTTTTTAAAAACTCATTAAAAAAAAAAAAAGTCTTGAATCAAAATGTTGACCACACCTTCAAAAAAATCAAAATCTTGTAAGTCATCAGGTAGCCGTGGCAGGACGTCTGAAAAGTCCTCCTGGTTCAATTCCAAGTCATGTGGAATGTCAGTGATCTCATTGGCAATGTCATCCGGCAACTCATCAGCACTCAGCTCCGGCGTGGACGGGCTCCTAGGGAAGAGGACATGGTTGGCCCCACCACTCCCCTTTTCCCTTCACACCAGTGTCCCCAAGACAAGTTCATCAAACACGAAGATGGGAAATCCTAACTCAAACTGTCTCCTTTTCCTACCTTCAGAGAAGGAAATGTGAAAGCAAAAGGAAGACCTCGCCATCCAGTCACACATTTCTGCAGCTTTTAACCAGGTATTAAGAGAAGGCAACCATTTCGAGATGATATTTCTAACTTCAAATTAGTAGAATGAATTAGTTTTGTGCACTGTGTCTTCATACTTTTTAGTAAATTTCAAATCTAGTCGAAATAATAATTTTTAAAAATGACATAAACAGATAAAATGGAGATGCTTAGCTGAAACAGAAGCCTCATTCATCTGGTGAAAATGCTAACCCCTGCCAAAATTAGTAATGCATTAGAATTCTGATGGAATCTTTCTGTTGCCACATACATGGAATTTCTGTTAAAACAGAAAAATCTGAGAGTAGACAATTAAATTCTCAATTTTGGCATCTGCTTTCTGTGTCATAACCAAAAGCTTTATTTCAGATCTCATTCAGTCAAGTATTGGGTAAAAACTACACTGAAATCTACAAAGCCTAGGCTGATTTATCGAAATGGCTTCTGGAGGCCGGCCGCAACGCTAGAGAAGAACGCAAGCTAGATGTTCCGAGAACCATCGAACACAGAAAGGAAACGTAAGCTTTGGCACCGTCACTGACCGGATCTGAGCAACCTCCACTGGCAGTGAGACGCTGGTGGGCATGCTGAGGTTCCCTTGGGGTACTGCAGGGGGAATGGGTTTTTGGGGTCGACGAGGTCCACGCCTTCTCTTCTTCTTGTGTTTTTTGGTAAGTGCAGGAGGCTTGGTTTTTTTCCTGGGTTTCCTCTGCTGCTGGTGCTGAACTTTACGGGAGCTATCTCCTCTCAAGAAATTATCCTTCGGAATGAATAAATGGGTACTTTTAAACTGAGACTGTTTAGGAAAAACCTAACAGCTACCTGAAAAAAAATATATCTCTTAACATTCTATGGAATGCCTAAAGCATACTGCATGCCTACAACTATGCAGAGCAATAAATAAATGAATAAAGACTTCATTTTTTAGTTTAATTCAAATCAATTCAATATATACATACAGTTCATCCCATACTGTGAGACCATGGCAGGCCAAGGGGGTGGTGCAGGTGGGTAGAAGGGACAGGGGGGGAAGAAAAGACATCGGGATAGGTGCTGTAGTATAAAAATATAATGAATGAAATGTAAATGCACTCTCAAAGAACTTACTCTTCCATAGGAAAAACATGAATACAAGTATACATAAATACAGTACAGAGAAAATAGGGTAATAATGACCTTCTATGGGTACACAAAAGGAAAATCAATTATTTGTAGTTTTGCATGATTAAAAGGAAATGGCACAAACAAGACAAAAAGAACAGCAAATAACCAGGTATGATTGGTGCTTGGGGTGTGGCGTATGGAGGATGGAATATGAAAGTAAGCTGTAAAGTTTAGGACCAGATCATATATGACTTTGAATACCCTGTTAAGGATTTTCAACTTCATCTTAGAGGCAATGTGAAATGATATTTGATGAAAGGATTAACACAACTTGACATGTTTTGAAAGGAGTAACTAGGCTGGTAGCAAGGTAAAGGGACAGACAAAAGGTAAGTGGAGGCATTATTTCCAATCAGAGGGCCACTTCAACAGTCAATACAAGGTAAAAGACTAAGGTGATATGAGTGGGAATGGAAAAGCAAGGCCCTGTAGGGACAGAATTCTCAAGATTTGACAGCTCCTTGGATGTGGTGAGGATGAAGGGAAGAGAGCAGTCGAAGACGCCTCTGGGGTTTCTAGGGTTGACTGTTAGATGATATCATTAGTTGGAACAGAGCACACAGCAGAATAAGGATTCAGAAGAAAAGTTAAAGAATTCAGTTTGGCTCACAATTTGAGGTATGAAGATGTCCCAGGAGATAGGAGAAAACGGTATAAGGGATAAAGAATGGGGTGGAGATGTAGCCTCAGAAATCATGACACAGTAAAAGTCCTTCCAGTCATTGACACGGGCCAGGGAGACAGGTAAAGAGAGACCATGGGACTTCAGTGTTATAAAACTGTTCCAATTAAGTGAGCAGAGAGAGGAAGAACCAGCCAGGAAGAACAAGAAATTGACCATATAACCAGCCTTCTTCAGCGGCCACCCTTCAATCTGAATACTGTGTTTCATTAGTTCCAAGTTACACATTGTAGCGTCTCTGTAATTGAGGTCCATCTTACAACTGCTGTTGGCCTGGTGATGGTCATGATAGTTGGCGTTGCCTACAGATGTGCGTATGTTCTTGGTACTGTTGCTGTTTTGAGTCGAGGGATGTGTGTTATTGGTTTTACACGAAGAGGAAAAGCTGAGTGTGCGAAAGCACAAAGAGAAGCAGCGTATACAACTGGTCATTAGTGAAGCAAATACTCATTATTGAAGATCTGACCACAATTCCTTTTTTTTTGTAAAACAACAACCAAATGAGAAAGGAACACAACCACGACGTAAACAAAACTGTGTTACAGTTGATGTACACAGAAAACACTGCCTTTCCCGCATCAAGTAATTCAGCGGAAACCAGGAGCTTTAGAAAAGATAAAAATCTATGCCTGATTAAGTCTAAAGAAGCTATTTTGATAAATATAAAACAAAAATTGTAAGTGGTAAGAAATGCACCGTGCCCCACTTTTTAAATTTCTTGGTGGTATATAAAACAATCGTGGTTTTTACAATTGATGTCACTTTTGATTTAGTGAACTCATTAATAACTTGTAACTAAACACATAAAATGAGTACAAAGTATTTGAAAACTAATAACTAAAACTAGTTATTAATACTAGCAAACAAATTCAAGACAAGAAAGAATAAAATTAAATTATCAATTCAGGAAATTCAAAAGAAGTTTAATACTAGCCAAATACTTGGATCTAAATTACAGACTCAAGTCACAAATGTACAAATTTATGAAACAAACAAAAAAAGAAAGGCTGTTTCCCAGCATCTGTAGTTCTTTGGCTCAATACCTGAGGCCTACTTTTATTATTATCAGCTATTTAATTCAACAAACAGTGTCTGAGCAACCACTGGTACCCACCAGGGTGCTGGGCATCCACCCCAGGCTCTCCCCCTAGGACCAGTGTGGATGTTAGGCAAGAGAAAGGTTATGTAGCCCAAGATCTACATGTCCTACTTGTAAGACACTCCGGTACCACCTAGTTCTGGTTCTAGGTGTATGTCTTATCCTCCTAAGTTTATGCCTTGTAGCCCAACAACATTGTTGGTCATGTGCCAGGTACTCCACACAGAACTGCCCCCACCTGAGGCCCTGTGGGCTCTTGGTAGTCCCCTACAGAGCTCCTCCGGAGCACTGGTGCCTCCAGGCCCTAGAGGCTTTCCTCATGCCATCCATCCATTGCCTACACTATTCACTCCTAACTTGCTCACTGTCTCCTACTTACGTGCCAGGACACTGCATTTACTAACTTACCATCTGTCGTATGGGTTCATACCCATCGAATACCAAGTTCTGTGTATCAGCCTGGACTTCCTGTAGCTTGAGGTGCTTCTACCAATGGCTGTTCTGTCCAGTGGCTGAACCTAATTCCGAATTTCAACCTTTCCCAGCCATGTGCCCAACTGTTATTCAACAATGACTTACTGACCATCTTTGTTCTAAGCACTGGGGATATAGCAATGAACAAAAAATGTTCCTGCCTTTGTCAAATTGACATTCTAGTAGAGGGATACTGGCAATAAACAAACTAATTAATAGATAATATAGTATCAGGCTGATATCACTGTTAGGAAGAAAAACAAGGTAGAGTTTTGAGGATAAAAAATGACAGAGGTGGAGAGGAGGTGGAAGACTTCTTTGATGAAGTGACATCTGATCAGAAACCTGAATGAAGCAGTGAGGCATGCAGAAATGGAGGAAAAGGGACAAACAAGCACAAAGCCCATGAGGTGCGAGCAAGCTTCGAGTGCTGAAGCAGCAGCAAGAAGGCTGATGTTGCTAGAACTCTGAAAGTGAAGGGGGTACTATGTGCAGCTGGAGAGACTGCAAAGACCAGATCAGGAAGTCTCATAGGCCAGGGTGAGAATCTTGGATTTGATTCAGGCTCTGATGGAAAGCCACTGGAAGGTTCTGACCAGGAAACTAAAACGATCACATGTATATTCTCAAAGGCCTGCTGAGATGGCCACATACTGTAGGATTCCAATTATAAGACATTCTGGAAAATGTAAAATTGTAGGGGCAGGAAGACTTCAGTGGAGACAGAGGGAGGGGTAGACTGTGGGGGCGGGGGGTAACACAAGAGAATGTGGGGGGTTAATGGCGTATCTTGAGTATGTCGGTGGTTACAGGACTGTGTGTATTGTCAAACTCAGAGAACTGTGGAGCAAAAGGAGTGAATTTTACGGCACGTGAACTCAAAGGGAGTGGAGCCCATACAGCCTACTCTAGCTGCTATGTGAACAATATGTCTGGGGGTAGGGGGCACAGCTAGAGCAAGGGGGACCAATTAGGAGACTATTAGTCATCCAGGCAAAGGTGAGGACAACTGAGGCTAGAATGGTAGTAGCCAAGCTGGTACTACGTGCTTGGATTCAAGAACGTTTGAACACAGAGCCAAGAGATTCGTATGGTTTTTATCATCCAGTGTGAGCCTCTCACTGTGGACTGATGGCTACAAATGTTTGCTACACTCAGCTGGGATTTTTAACTTAAAACAGTCCTTGCTACACATTTTGCTGGTGGCAACACCAGGATCACAGCCTTATATTATTAAGTCCTGGTCCAATGGCCATGCAGTTACCCTGGTGCACCCTTAGAACTACAAAATGCTTACAGAGGGAAAGACTGGTCTTATTCAGCTTTTTAATACATATACCTCACATACTACCGAGCAAAGAGCCGAACTCAGCCAAGTATCTGGGTAAAAACAATAAAAATGCACTTAATTACAGAAAACATTGGCTTGTGGCTGAAATGTCATCAAATATTTAAGACATTCACAGAATTGTATATAAAAAAGCAAAAATCTAGAGAAATGGGGCAAAGAAAGCTTGAAAAATCTGTTAAGTACAAGAAAATGTACCTTAAGGAGAAGGGAGGTATAGAATAGGGATAGATAACAAAATAACCATATGTAAGTAACTACTAAATACCTTCTAGAACAGTTTTTTTTTTTTAAATTAGCTATGAAATTAATTCAGTGGATCATGACCAGCACATATATACCTATATTATTATATTAATATTTATATACATATTTATATATTAACATATATTTACATACACACACAGTTTGTACTAAGTCAACAGATACTTTCTACTATGGATTGCTGTCCGTTTGAAAGTCTCTGCTGCAGAAAATAAAATGTGAACTCACCATTTTTTTGGCATGTTCTTCACACAGAGGGGTCTGGTGTGTAATGTCGAACACGGGCACAGAGCACTGCTGTCCGTCTGCAAACTTGGCCGTGCAACTTGAGAAAAGCTGCTGAGAGCGGTTCAAGAGGATATCTGTGGTTTTCAAAGTTAGGAATATAATGCACTGAAACTCAAATTATTTAAGTTTTCAATTTTTATATAAAATCCACTTCTGGACCCCCTTGGGGGCACAGTTGGTTAAGCGCCCAACTCTTGGTTTTGGCTCAGGTTGTGGTCTCAGGGTCATGGGATCGAGCCCCGTACGGGGCTCCGTGCTCAGTGGGGAGTCTGCTTGAGATTCTCTCTCCTTTGTCCTCTCCCTCACCGCATGCACGCACGCACTCTCTCTCTACTTTAGTCTTTAAGAAAAAAAATCTGCTTCTTCCCTTATTTGTGTTTACTAATAAATTTTCTTATCCATAAAAGCTGAAGAACCAAGCCAAATACTGATATGGGAAATGATAATTGCTGAATTTATCAGAAGATACTTCTAAAGGAGTCTATTTTGCTAAAGGTCTCCTAATAGGAGTCTCCTTTACGGACATTCTGATTTTTGTTATTTGGAAAAAGCAGGGTTGTTTCCTTCTTAACACACTAAAACTCCTAGAAGTCCCACTACAATGGTTAGAAAAAAACACTTTCTTTTAAGGAAAATTTTCACATATAATCCACATCAAGAAGAATAAAAATTTTAAGATGTAATTATAAAAACTCATCTATCCAGGGTGCCTGGGTGGCTCAGTCGTTAAGCGTCTGCCTTCAGCTCAGATCATGATCTCAGGGTCCTGGAATCGAGTCCCACATCGGGCTCCCTACTCCTCGGGAAGCCCGCTTCTCCCTCTCCCACTCCCCCGGCTTGTGTTCCCTCTCTCACTGTGTCTTTCTCTGTCAAATAAATAAATAAATAATCTTAAAAAAAAAAATAAAGTGACTTTCGAACACAGTAAAAAAACAAAAACAAAAAACAAAAAAAAACCTCATCTATCCAAATTTGATTTTTCATTTCCAACACAAAACTCTCACTTAGAACTTATGAAGAATTACTTTTTGATCAAAACTTTATCATTAAAACCGGAACATCAGCTTTACTTCATCAACATTTTTAAATGTCCAAACTTTTAGCCCCTAGCGACATTTCCTGAACTCGTACTTCATACCTGTCAAGGAAGTACCTTTCTGTTTTTCCTTTATACTTTTAATAGTTAAAGCTATTTATAAAACCTTTACTGCATAGAAAGTGCTGCTGAAAAAGTTGTGGAAATTTAATGCCAGGAAATAGAAAGGAGGGCAAAAAGTCAAAGACAATAAAGAAGAGCAAGTAATTGCTACTATATAAATTTTTTAAATGCTACTCAATTTTAAATGTTTAATAAAAGTGAGAGTAATGAGATTTCATAACCAGCCTGAAGCCCTTTACCACAGGTTTTCCTCAAGTATATTGTCTTAATGTATCTTCTTTCCTAGTCAGTGATGTTTATCTTTCTCTCATTTCAAATCAGCACTATGCTCAATACAAATAGCAAATTATTCCCAGAGCAAAAAGCACACTGTAAAACTGTGTAACTTTCCTGGAAGACTAAAATCAGTTTTTGAATAATATGATTTGACTTCTCCATCAATGAGTGTTATAGTTGCTTCCTAGAAGCTATGCAGAACCACGTAAGAACCAGATTTCTTTTACTTAAGTGACGGCCACCAGAAGAATCTGCGACTTGCTATCAATTTTGCAGATTCTGATATAATTCTTGAATAGAGAATCACAATGATAGAAGCAGAAAAAAAATTATTCAGAAGACATCATGAAAATGAAAAGTTATATAAAAATTATAAACATGAAATAGTTAGGATTTCAAAAGTCATCCACTTGGCTTAAGAATGAAATACTAGCCCCGAATGAATTAATACTTTTCAATGCACACTCAATTCAGTTAAGAGGATACGCTGGAAACAATGTCTGGTGAATGGAAGGGCTTTGTTAGGGCACCGTTCACCCTTCACGGTTCCACTGCACACTGCTGGCTCCGCCTCCCTCAACTTGGTCCGGCTTATGCTAAGAAAGCAAAGAGACAACATTAATTTCTAAAAAATGCTTTAAAGATCCAGGGCAACTTTTCAACACTACGCTGGCAGGTTGTAACACCAACACTGCACCTTTCTACATTCTTTAAATAAAAGGTAACGATCAGGTACAACGACAAGTTCCAGTATTTCCGCAATCTACTGACAAAACAAGTAACTGTATTATAATTGATTTCAACTCTGCCTGTTTTTTCTTTTTAAGTGATATTTTGGTTCCTTTTGGGACACCTGGGTGGCTCAGTGGGTTCAGCGTCTGCCTTCAGCTCAGGTCATGATCCCAGGGTCCTGGGATCAAGTCCCTCCTGCATTGGACTCCTTGATTGGCGGGGAGTCTGCTTCTCCCTCTGCTTGTGCTCTCTCCCTCTCTCTCTCACACACACAAACACACAAATACTTTAAAAAAAACCCAAAAACAAAGAAAGAGATTTAAAATAAGTAAAATTTAAAAAAAGAGTCTCCTTTCTACCTACCCTTATCCCAATTTGCCAGTTCCCACTCTCTCTATAACAAGTATTCATTTTATTATTTTGTGGATGTTTCCATAGTTTTAAACAAACATTAAAAAATAAAAATAAATAATATTCAAGTTCTTAGAAGTACAAAAACTGTCCTGTGTAATGTGATTCTCTGAAGCATCACAAACTGGTAGGACTTTACACCTATCTGAGGGTAGAAAAAGAATCTACGTAATATACTGAATCACACATCACGCATTAAAAATAAAATTATCTTTTGAATTGTTTCTAAGTCTAAGGACTTCAATAGGATTTATAGTAATTAGAAGGTCATACGGAACCCAAATTACATATGAATTTACAGAAAATCTAAGTAAAATTTCTACTCTAACTTTCCTATAAACAATCCATGCAAATAGAGAACCAGGTGCTGCCATCGAAGCTGCTTTAATTAAGGTTCTGCAAGATGTGTCAGAATCACAAGAGTGGGGAAGCGGGCCATTAACTTAGGTCTGTAAAAAGGATACACAATTTCAAATAAATGAAGCTGTACTACTTCGGCAGCTTACCCCAATTCTCTTGGTCTAGATTTAAATAGAAAGCAATTCTCTATACTGAATGGATTATTTTTGTGGAACACTTCAAGAATCTGCTCAGCCATTTACCAAGCCTTGAGTACCACACATTCCCTCGTTTTCCTTTATCCTAGACTTCGAAGGGCCTGGTTTCATTTTGTAAAATTGCTGATACGTTCCAACTCACCCATCTATCCCTTAAACAGTAAAATAAACTCAAAGTCAAAATTTCAATACTTCCCTGGATAATTAAGGTAAAAATGCCTGATGTTAAACAGATTTGTATTATCCGAATAATCCCAACAAAACAAAGGGAAAATTACCAAAACATTTTGATGTTTTTAATGTGAAAACACCTACTACAAGCTTCCCTTTTGTATTATTAGATCCCCCTTTTACAATAAAGTTTCTACACAAACACTAGTCTCTGTAGGATTGTCGGCTACAAGATACTTAGATGTGAGTCTACACAGTTAAGCTATTTCAGTGGTTTATTCCATATATTCACCAATATATACGACAAAGCTATTAGATGAGAAAGAATAATGTTACTCAGTTTAGATCCAAACTGTATGTTAAAGGATACCTATATTAAAAGGCAGCCATTAAAGTTTTAACCTCTAAAACATTTAAAAGCAACTTTTTAAATGTCTTTTGTGGAACTAGTCTTTGAAAGCAAAAACATCAAATAGTGGGCATTATCCAACTGACAGCTGATTTTTGTGAACCTAAAATATAATGTGAAGTAGTAAACTACCAATCACCAACAACTGACTATGGCTCATTGTTAAATGATTATCAGTGAGGCACTGAGCAATAAACTTTTTACTAATCATGAGTGACATAAACAAATGACATCAAATAAATTTGAGAACTGAATATTAGAGTTCATCTTGGTATTTGTTTAGTAATATTTAATTATCACGAAATTTAAAAAAAAAAAATCACTAATGGTGGTTTGGGAAATGTTTTGAAAAAAAAAAGGGGGGGGTTGATTCTGCCAGTTAAAAATCATAGATAAATACAGTTTTCTACACAAATACCGAATTGTCCCAAACTCAGAGTACAGTCCTTACTTACATCTTTGACAAGGTCCTAATAATATACTAGATTCAATGTATATAACACTCTACACATATAGATTGCTTCATTGCTGGACAAAACTAAAGTCTCCACTGAAATCATACACTTGAAAGCATTATCTAATGCAAATGTTAGATATCATTATTTTAAAACCTATGTCAAACCAAGTGAATTCTTTCAACAAATAGAGAACAGACGTCTCTTCACTTGTTTAATTCTATCCATTCATTCATCAATACCGGAGATTTATGAACAAAATGTACATTGTTCCTGCCCTCACAAAAATGACTGTCTAGCTTGGGGCGCCTGGGTGGATCTATCGGTTAAGTGTCTGCCTCCGCCTCAGGTCATGATCTCAGGGTCCTGGGATCCAACCCTGTGTCAGGCTCCCTGCTCAGCAGGAAGTCTGCTTCTCCCTCTCCCTCTGCCCTCCCCCTGCCCGCTTGTGCTCTCGATCTCAAAATAAATAAAATCTTAAAAAAAGAGACTGTCTAGCCTGACAGAAATATTAGTATACGATTCCACAATGAAGCAGAGTACGGAGCACAATACAGATACATAATCGGGGGACCTAATAGTGGAACACTGGGAATGTTTCTCTGAGAAAAGTTAAGTCTCTAGTAACTTAAGACTTAAAGGATGTTCTAGAACAGACCCTACCTTCCCCCCTACACAGGAGTCGGGGCTCTATGAGTGAGGTAATATGCTGCAGGCAGCAGTCATTAATGTGGGTGTATTAGATACACATACAAAGTTTCAAACAACTCTAAATATCCCAAGCAGCAGAAAACTCTCATGGGCATACTATCTTCCTGATATATGCAACTGAAAAATCGGTTGTTTTTTTTTTATAACAAATATAACGAAAACCAAAATACATTAACGTAAAATGAAATTTCAAAAAATATATGGGTATGTAAAAAATATGATCAGGCTATAAAGCAAAAGACATTTTTTTTTTAGTTTTATTTTAAACTCCTTTTTTCCTCAGTGACTCATGATCACTATAGAAAAATTAGAATATACGTAATACTAATTTTTTAAACCTTATCAATAATCCCACCCTCTAGAGATAGCCACTGCTAATATTTTGTTATATAAACTCATAAAAATGTGTGTGTGTATCTCAAGGTTGTTATCTGAAAAAAACAGTAACTAAAAATTGTGAAATAATAAACTCCATAAAAAACTATGCCTTCCAGGGCGCCTGGGTGTCTCAGTCAGTTAAGCACCGGCCTTCAGCTCAAGTCATGATTTCGGGGTCCTGGGATCCAGCCTTGCATTGGACTCCCTGCTCAGCGGCGAGCCTGCTTCTCCCTCTCCCTCTGCCCCTCCTCTCCATTTGTGCTCTCTCTCAAATAAATAAAATCTTAAAAACAAACAAACAAAAAAACTATGCCTTCTAAATTTGAAAATTATTTCCTTAAGGCAGACGTTTAACAGACTGAGCCACCCAGGCGCCACTTAAGCTAGTATTTTTAGAAGGTATATAACCTAAATAAATAATTATGATAAGTTTTCACCACCTAAACTAATTTCTGAAATGATAATAACACCACAATTTCTTCACTGAAACATCAGATAACTTCCACATGTCCAATTTATGGACTTTCTGTCAATAAAATAGTACGCACACATTAAAAACCATGTTTTCAAAACAATTTTTAAGAACATAGGGGAATGGCAATGATTTATTTTTAAGGAAAAAAATTGGACACACAGCTCTTAAACAATATAGATCCAGTTTTACTTAAATACATACAAAAACCAGAAAAAGTCCAAGGATTGACATCCATATTACAAAGCCATTAAAAGCCATGTTTTAAAGAATTAGTGTCATGAGAAAATGGTCATAATCCAATGTTCCACGGAAAAAAAGTAGGAAATAAAATATACACATGGCATGATCTCAATTTTGCTTTAATACAAATACATGGCTCACTGGAGATTTCATACACAGACGTGTGCACACGCACACACACAAAGAAAATAGACTACAAGGAAACAATCAGAATGTTCACAGTACTCACTCTCTGTTCTGTGCATGGTGATATTATGGAAATCCCCCCCCTTTCCTATGTTTTTCAAATTTACAATAAGCAAATACCTGGACTATAATATAAAAAGAAAAGTTTTCCCCCAAAGAAATGCAATGTAATAAAGTATTCTGAAGACCTAATATGTGGGATAATGGAAATATCAACAGAAAATATGCTGGAAAGAAAATTTTTAAAAAATATTAAGTAAAAATTGTAAAATACTATTTCTGTAGTAAAAAAAATGGCAAATATCACTTTTAAATACATGAAATTTCTAAGCACTGGTTTTTGTTTTTTTTTTTAAGGCAGGTAGCATTCTCAAATACTTTACGGTGTAAATTCTAGTCAAGTTCTGGCAAACCAACAGCAATGCTTTTAGACAGCTCGTGGCGATGTTCTCTCGCCACGTGATGCAAAACTTTATATGAGCAACAAAAGCAAAATGCAACGCTTCAATATTTCAGGCTTAAATGCCCACTGCCCACTGTGCCGCACTATCCTGTCAAAACACAGACAAGAGAGGCAGGTGGCTGAGGACCAGGGGGCTGCCCGGGGCTCTCACCTGGTTCGGCGGCACGCGGCTCTCTGCAGGTCCTGCATTAACTGACCAGCACACTCCGGCTCGCGGCCGGCCGCCTGCAGCAAGGCTTTCCTAAACGTGTGCCGGCATTTCTTCTGACGAGATTCTGCCCGCTCCAGGCGGCAGAGGTGCTTATATTTCTGCTGAAAGTAAGTGCAAAGTTGGGTCACCCTGGAGCTCCTACTCTCCGTATCATCGTCATCTGACCTGGAAAGTGCACAAAGAGAAGGGAGAAACTGATTAAACGTCAGGCTCGGTTTAGAGACGGGGCAAAGCGGGTCAATGAGCTACTCGGATGCACAAGGGTCCACATTTGGGGCAGGTGAGCACATACTTCACAAAATTAGAGAATTCCAGTAGAGCTGAAAGTAAATACAATATTTCGACAATAAATAAGGCAGGAGACGCCACCCAGTGCTTTCAGATGCTTCACCTTCTCAGCATGTCAGAGTTAGACAGAATGCATCAGGGTCTTCTAAATTTTAAGTGACTAGGGGTTCTCGGGAAGAAAACAGTTTCTTTACCTTTGCTTAACTAAAACGACTGAGTAAATGACATGGCAGTTATGAGGAAACACTAAGCATAATTTCATAAAAGATAGGTCATACCAGAAATAGAGCAGTGAATTCCAACAGTGCCTTATCAAAGACCTGCCCTTTTAGATGTACTGGTTTTCACTCCCCTTGCTAAGCACTTACAGAATGTTAATTGTAGGGGTCACAATCACTCTACAGTATTTTTTATTATTTTCTTTTAACACAGGAGATATCCTTTTTTTTAAAAGGTTTTTAAAAAAATTTGAGAGAGAGAGCAGAGCAAGCGAAAGAGAACACGAGTGGGGGGGAGGGGCAGAGGGAGAGGAAAAAACAGACTCCCCACCGAGCTCGATCCCAGGACTCCAGGATCATGACCTGAGCCAAAGGCAGACACTTTAACAGACTTAGCCAGCCAGGAATCCCTACTTTGCAAATTTCTGGTCTAAGAAATAAGTCCTAAGAAACATGTTCTCTTCAGTATAGTAGCTACTACAAATATACCAATTAAAGGATCTTACTTCAATCTTTTCATTTATTTAACATTCAACATTTGCTATATGTCTATTACGTTGAGTCCTATAAAGGAGAAAATAATTTAAGCAGTTTGCAATGCAGTTTAGACAAGATAAACACATCCCCAAAGTTAACTCAAAAGATAATCGAATCAGTAACTAAAACCGTGGGGCAGGCTGACCAATGATTCAAGTATCTGACCTTCAATTAGAAAAATCTAGGAGTTTTTCACAATTTGAGATCCCAAGACCTACCCTAGATCTACTGAACCAGAATTTCCATGGAATGGGGCCCAGGAATCTTTATTCTGAATTGTTCCCTGAAGTCCCATAGCAGGTTTTCATTCGGGAGTTCTAGTCGAGCCGGTAGGTACTATAAATATCTTCAATGTGAGGCAGAGAACATAGAGAGGTCTAGATACGGCTAAAGTGCTATTAAAGTTCACTAGCAAGATTGCTGGATGAGAGGCTTCACAGAGGAGATGCCAACAGAACTGAACCGTGAAGAAAGGGTAGAATTTGAAGAGAAAAGAAAGGGTACCTCGCCAGGATAAAGGAATACAAGTCAGGCTTCAGAGACGGACAGGACAGAGAACAGCAAGTACTAAGTAGCTCGCTTTGGCGAAGATGTGGCATACACAGGGGAGTACAGTGGGTGAGGCCAACTTTCTAAACCTAAACACTAGATTCTACTGGCAGTGAAGAACCTCATAGAGTTTGAAGAAAATAGGCAACAATAATAGAGCCGTGCATGAGAAAGGTTACACCGTCAGCAGGCAGAAATGGGAAGAGACAGGGCAGAGGGCAGGGAGGAAATTATTAAAACACTCCAGGTAACAGGTAACAAGAACCCGCACCAGGACGGCGGCAGCGGGACTGCAGGAGAGGAAAGAGATCCTGCATGCATGAAAGGCAGACCTCCGTCAACTGGGAAGGGAGGGTGTGAGGGACAACAGTCACGCGGCCCCTTCCCTCAGCGAAGCCCAGGGAAGAGGAACACGAGCAGATCTGGGGCAGGAAATAAATTCCATTTCAGACGTAAAGAATGTAAAGTACAGATGAGGTATCGAAGGCAGCAGTGGGAAAAACCGTTAGAAACGATAAGCAGGAGCACAGCGAGGGAAGGAATACAGATTCCATAGCCAACAACTAGCAACTGAGGGACAGGGGAGGGCCTGTAAGTAAAAGGCCACAGAGATAATAGAAAGAATGAGACCTGTAAGGGCCATTATCACAAAAGAATTAACTCAATTTGGTGACTGGATATGAAGGATAAGAAAGTCAATAATGACTCAATGACTTTGAACTTGCATAAGAGGAGAATGGAAGGGCTATTAATAGAAAAAAGAAAGAGAGGAGAAACTGCAAGTCTTAAAGGGAGAGTTAAGCTCAGGTAGATAATCACTTGCCAAAGCTATTATTTGAAAAGACTCTGTTATGGCGGGGAGGACAGACCAGATCAGCAGTTCTCAAGTTGACAATGAATGGACAGATGCACCTGGATGTTGAGGCATGTTTCATCATTACAATAAAAATTTTCAAAGCTTATCAGAAGTTCCATGCTGATCTTGTTGTGGGCCAGTGACAAGTAGTTTGCCGACCTGCACAGGTCCACGGGCCATCCCCAGCATGGTCCTTAACCAGAAAATCTCCAACATGCCTCCCACTTCCAAGATGTTCTAACCCTAGTGTTTCACACCTGGCTGTAGAGGAAGAGTGTCATTCCGGGCACAGAAAGGCCAGCGGCCATTATTTACCAGCAGAGACAGGCCTGCCACCTACTGCATTCTCAGTATGTGGCTTTCCTCACCTGTGAAATCAAAGAGCTGGCTCACCCAGCTCCCAAAGTTGTGAAGAGAATGAAAAGAAATGACCTATTTAAAATCACAATATAAGTACAGGTATTATTATTAGATAATAACCTATATCCATCTAATAACCTATATCCATTAACTAAAATTAAATCACTTATTAAATACACACATGCAAAAAACTCCTGGCCTAAACAGTTTTACCATGAGCTCTAGCAATAAAAAAAAATAATAATAATAATAATTCCAATCACACACAAAATATTCCAGATATCAGGAAAGAGGGGAATATTCTTTTTTTTTTTTAAGATTTTATTTATTTATTTTAGAGAGATCAAGCACACGAGCAGGAGGAGGGGCAGAGGGAGAATCTCCAGCTGACTCCACACTGAGCATGGAGCCCAATGCAGGGCTCAATCCCATGACGCCAAGATCATGACTTGAGCCGTAATCAAAAGTCTGACAATTAACCGACTGAGCCACCCAGGTGCCCCAAGGGAATATTCTTTTAATAAAGCTAACCTAAACTTGACACCAAAAACTTATTAACAAGGACAATAGGACAAAAGGAAAATCTTATTAATGATCTCAAAGGCAAAAAATATTAGTAAGTTGAATCTAGCAGCATATAAAAAAGAAATACCCAATCTGGGTTAATTAATGTAGGAATGCAACAATTATTTTTCAATCTGATCTTACTAGACCTCTCTTCTGCAAAAAACCACTTTATTCTTCTTTTCCTTTCATCTTCAAACTTTCTATTTCCTTGCTTCCTCCTGTTATTTTCCTCATTTTCTTCTTTCTTCTTTCTCTTCCCAATCCTCACATCATGTATGAAAATTCTCCTTCATTTTCAAAACTTCAACATCACTTAAATACTGAAGACACAAGTCTGTTCTCTAGCCCATACCTCACAATTATATTGCAGAGACAAGATATTTATTTGGCGTGCTCATCTACATATAACTAACCCAGAAATGCTGGAATTAGGACAGAGTACTGGGGAGCAGAGAGGTGCACAGACAGAAGCACTATGAAGATCTACAGAGGGTTCCTCTCAGTTTTTCACTTGAGTACTGATCAGTGCAAGGGTGTGGAAGAATACCCAAAAAGAATCTGAAAAGAGAAGGCCAGAGAAGTTCCAGCAGCTCACACAGGGCAGGCGTAGTTTCTGGTCCCACCATGCAAGGGGAAAAACGTGCAATCTGCAGGGCACTGGGTAGACCACTCAGGAGCAGACTGCCTCACTAATGGGGGTAAATGAGCCCTCAATTAAAGGCTGCCATGGCCCCATTTCACAAAGTTTAAAAAGCAAGCCTCAAAAGCTGTTTCTAAGTAACATAACTATGTCCCCAAAGATCTTAAAGGAAGACAAACTACCAGAATCAAGGTAAGTAAAATTAACCATGCCTGGCATCTAATAAAAAATTATCACACATTCAAAGAAACAGGAAACTAGGACCCATAAGAAGGAGAAAAATCAATCAATAGAAACAGATCTAGAAATGATACAGATGACATAATTAGTAAACCAAGAATCAAAGAACAGTTATTACAACCATATTTCACATTTTTGAGAAGGTAATCATGATCACGACAAGGAGAGACATGGACAATAATTTAGAAGACCCAAAACAAACTTCTAGAGATGAAAAATACAATGTCTAATATGAAAAATAGACTGAATGGGATTGATGGCTGGTTAGATGCCACAAAAGATTAATTAACCTGAAGGAACTTTCCAAACTGAAATAGGAACTTTCCAAACTGAAACACAGAGGAAAAAAAGTGAATGGAACATCAATAAGCTGTGGAGTAATTTCAAGCAGCCTAAAATATGTGTAACTAAGTCTCTCAAATAGAAGGGGGAAGAAAAATAATTGAAGAAAACTAGGGCAAAATTTTTCTAAATTTCATGAAAATTATAAACTTACAGATCCAAAAAGTCAATGAACCCCAAGCAAAGGAACATAAAGAAAATGAACTACACAAATGGTTTAAAATTACTGATAAAGAGAAAAATCTTAACAGAGAAAAAAAAGACACATAATGTTCCTTGGGCCAAATATGTGAAGGACAGTTGACTTCTCATTGGAAATAATGCAAGACATGTGAGCAACATCCTTAAGTACTGAAAGAAAAACTGCCAACCTAGGATTTTATGCCAGCAAAAATATCTTCCAAAAATGAAGGCATACATCTTTGTAACATGGATGGACCTAAAGGGTATTATACTAAGGGAAATAAGTCAGAGAAGATAAATACCATATGATTTCACTTATATGTGGAATCTAAAAAAAACAAAACAAAGCAGAAACAGACCCATAAACACAGAGGACAAACTGGTGGTTGCCAGAGGGGATGGGGGTAGAGAGATGGGCAAAATGGGGTAAAGACAGAGGAAGGTGCAGACTTCCAGTTATGCAGTAAGTCATGGGAATAAAAGGTACAGCATAGGGAATATAGTCAATGGTATTAGGGTTGTATGGTGACAGATGGGAGCTACACTTGTGGTGAACAGAGCATAACATATAGACTTGTCAAATCACTGTGTTATATACCTGAAACTAATGCAACATTGTGTGTTGATTATACTTCAATTAAAAAAAAAAAAAGGCATGGGGTGCCTGGGTGGCTCAGTCAATTAAGCGTCCAACCCTTGATTTTAGCTCAGGTCATAATCTCTCAGGGTTGTGAGATCGAGTCTCCACGCCAGGCTCCCTCTCCCTCTGCACTCCTCACCCCCCCAAGCCAAAAAGGCATAGTCAATTATACCTCGATAAAATTTTTCAGACATAAAAGCTAAAAGAATTCATCACCGGAAGGGTGGCACTACAAGAAATGTTAAAGTGAACCACTCATACAGAAAGAAAATAACATCAGATGGAAATATGGAACTATTCAAAGAAGAAAAACCCTAGAAATTATGTGGGTAAATACAAAAGATTATTTTTCTTTTCAATTGTCTTAAAAGATAACTGCTTAAACAACAGCAATGTATTACAGGGATTATAACATACGTAGAGGGAAATGTATAGCATCAAGTGCCTATGTCAGAAAACAAGGAAGATCCCAGGTTTAAGCTATCACCTTAAAAACTTGAAAAAGACAAACAAAGAAGGAAAGAATAGAAGAACATAATAGAAGGAAATAATAGAGATAAGAACAGAAAGCAATGAAATAAAGCTAAAAGAGAATCAATGAAACTAAAAGCTTGTTCTTTAAAAAGACCAATGAAAAAGAACAGAAAATGAACAAAGAGACATACACATACATGCCAAGGGTTCCAATGCAAGATCAACAGTGTTTTCAATAGTGTTGGTTAAATAGAAGATCCACGCGGAAAAAAATGATCCTTAGCACTGCACCTCACATTATATACAAATTATACAAAAATAAATTTCCACAAAGACTGTCAGGAAAACAATAAGGCTTCTAGAAAAGAGTATTAGAGAATAGCTTCATGACTGTGAAGCTGTGGGGTAAGTAATGATTTCTTAAATGGGTCACAAATACATTACCCATAAAGAAGAAGACCAATAAATTGTACTCATTAAAATTAAGAACTGGGGGGCGCCTGGGTGGCTCAGTTGTTAAGTGTCTGCCTTGGGCTCAGGTCATGATCCCAGGGTCCTGGGATCGAGCCCCAATTGGGCTCCCTGCTCAGCGGGAAGCCTGCTTCTCACTCTCCCACTCCCCCTGCTTGTGTTACTGCTCTTGCTATCGCTGTCAAATGAATAAATAAAATCTTAAAAAATAAATAAATACATACATACATACATACATACAATAAAATTAAGAACTGGGGGGTGCCTGGATGGCTCAGTTGGTTAAGCTTCTGACTCCTGGTTTTGGTTCAGGTCATGATCTCATGGGTTATGGGATGGAGCCCTGCATCAGGCTCAGCGCGGAATCTGCTCTAAGATTCTCTCCCCCTGTCCCTGCCCCCACTCACTCTCATGCGCGCTCTCTCTCTAAAAATAAATAGGGGCGCCTGGGTGGCTCAATCGCTAAGGTCTGCCTTCGGCTCAGGTCATGATCTTGGGGTCCTGGGATCGAGCCCCGCATCGGGCTCCCTGCTCAGCAGGAAGCCTTCTTCTCCCTCTCTCACTCCCCCTGCTTGTGTTCCCTCTCTCGCTGTGTCTCTCTCTGTCAGATAAATAAAATCTTTATAAATAAAATAAAAATAAATAAATCTGGGTTCCTGAGTGGCTCAGTTGATTAAGTGTCTGCCTTCGGCTCAGGTCATGATCCCAGGGGCCTGGGATCGAGTCCTGCACTGGGCTCCCTGGTCAGCCAGGAGCCTGCTTCTCCCTCTGCCTCTGTCCCTCACCAGTGCTCATGCTTGCGCATGCTCTCTCTCTCTCCTCTCAAATAAATAAAATCTAAAAAAAAATAAATAAAAAATATAAATAAATCTTTAATAAAATCAAGAAATGTTCTCTATCAAAGACACAATTAGGAATATGAAAAGGGGTGCGCCTGGGTGGCTCAGTCATTAGGTGTCTGCCTTCGGGTCAGGTCATGATCCCAGGGTCCTGGGATCGAGTCCCGCATCGGGCTCCCTGCTCCTCGGGAAGCCTGCTTCTCCCTCTCCCGCTCCCCCTGCTTGTGTTCCCTCTCTCGCTATGTCTCTCTCTGTCAAATAAATAAATAAAATCTTAAAAAAAAAAAAAAAGGAGTATGAAAAGGTAAGCAGTTACTAGGAGTAATTACTGTTAATAATACATTTAAGGGGCACCTGGGTGACTCAGTCGGTTGGGCATCTGCCTTTGGCTCAGGTCGTGGTCCCGGGGTCCTGGGATCAAGCCCTGCATCTGGCTCCCTGCTCCATGGGGAGCCTGCTTTTCCCTCTGCCTCTCTCTCATGAATAAATAAAATCTTAAAAAAAAGTAATAATACATTTAAGAAACCAACTTATTTCTGCTCTTGAGATAGGAGCCTGCGAGATCTCCTTCAGCACATGCATATACAGCTAAACTAAGTAACCAAGAAATCTTTCCCAAAACAAGGCCAGGGGTACCTGGGTGGCTCAGTCGGTAGAACATGTGACTCTCTATCTCTGAGTCGTGAATTCAAGTCCCTTGCAGGGCATAAAGCTTACTTAAAAAAAAAAAAAAAAAAAAAAAAAGGCCAAACTTTCTCCCTAAAATTTCTTCAAGCATAATCCTGGTTTAGCAAGAAAACTCATGGAAAGCAGGTGTGGGGGGAAGCAGGTAGACGGGCAGCACAGAATGATGATCAGACTACTATCAGTTTTTCTTCCAAAAGAATCTGAGAATTCCAACAGGAATCTTCACTATCATTTATCATTCTTTGCCCAGGTGCCAGGTATTGTGCTTAAGCATTTACTTATGCTACCTCATTTACAGCAATTTGTAAAATTAACTCAAAATATCCCAAATCAAGTTAAGCTGACATGAACATCCACCTGAGGAAGCATGACTGATACTATCTGTAACTGTCAGAGTATTAAGTTCAACTGTACTTTATCTGAAAAAAACAATATGCTAATGGTAAGGAAGCAGTCTTGAATGATACATAAAATGGAACCTTGGAGAGAGAAGAAAACTACAGCATTCTCCAATCCTATCTAGGAGATAGGGGAGGCCGGGACAACTGGCCATTAATAAATCCAACTAACTCTCCTTCCAGGCCCAAATAAGCTCCCCATGTAGTTTTGCTTAGTGAACATTTGTACTATTTAATGATTACTTCTCACTTTAAACTGGCATTTTGGTTTATGCATTAGACTCTAGAGAATCAGTTCCCTGAGCCTAATCACCTCTGGGTGATTAATCATATTTTAAGCCTATAAACCAGAAAACCAGGTTCTAGAGAATATACGTCCATACAACGATACTGTGAGAGTCTAGGAGTTGGCCTGGGGCAGATAGCTGGTCTCCCCTCTATCTTGTCAAACATCTATTCAAACCACAATACTTAAAAAAAACAAAAAAATTAGCTGAGTCTGAGAGCCATCTTTTGGCTCCACAGACAGGGATCTATCTCAGAATGGCCCCACTGTACTAAGTGAATCCCTAAAGCAGTCCCCTGAAACAGAAAGAGCTTTCTCACTGTCCTGTGCATTAATCAATCTACAGCTTTCTGAACGCAGATACCAAGAACCTCTAATGAGATTATCTTGAAAACCGTTTTAGCACATTAGAAATACTTGGTGCTTAAGGAAGATTAAAGAATGGATCAATCTTGTAGAAGACAGAGCTGAAATAAACTGTTCCCAGCTACTGTAGGGATCAGGCCAAAGAAGATCCAGAGAATTCAGGCAGCGGAACTCTGAGAAGCCCTGGGACCTCAGGCCAGTTCCTTAGCTTGCCTGGGCCTTGGTCTCCTCTTCTGTAAAATGAGGGGATGGGACTAGGTAATCTGGAAGGTTCCTTTTCATCCTAAATTCTATTCCAATTGGTTCCTTCAGTGATAAATGGGAAAGGTACAGAAACAAATTTACCAAGAAAACTGAAAAGAAGCTTTATATAGTACATTTCTTCCCAAGTGGAATCTCTTTTACCTCCATTACAATAAAACTAGATCCAATGAGATAAAAGAACATTAGCATATAGAGTGAAACATCAGGCCACTACAGGGGTAACTGAAGAATAAAAACAAAAAGGAAGACTTACATGTGTCTTTCATATCTGAGGGTTTCTCGGATGGACCATGCCACCTGGTATGGCGAGGCCTGCTCTGAGTCCTCTAGTTCCTCCCCGCTCTCTTCGGACCAGTCCAACCCTGGGACATGTGAGAAGATATTGCAAGTTAAAAAAAAATGTTTTATTTAAAATTTAGAAAAAAAGCTACCAAAAATGCATAACCCAAAACTTATAGCACACACTATCACTGTATGAATAAATGCCTCTCTATTCTGACAAAAATATTAATAATGATGTATGACATACAGCCAGGTTTAAAATAATGACACTGTAACAAAAAAAAGCTATATTCCAAGGATGAACTTCTTCGTCAAAGACTCTTCACAAATGGAGCAGAAACATAAGCAGAGATTCCAGTCCTTCCCCCCACCAAAACACCATACGTTAAACATCATACATAATGTCAGAAAAACATAAAACAAGGCTAATGTATGTTCAGGTAAGAAAGAAGTCAAAATGCACTGGTGGATTCACTCTACACTTCCACAAAGAAGGCCCCTAAGATAAACTGTCAAAGGCAGACACTTCATCCCCTTTCCCAACCCCTCTGGAGGAAAAGGACTCCATCCACCAGGCAGAGCCCTGCCCTGGCTCTTACCCTCTGCAGGAAGAGGAAAGGATAAGAGGGCAATATTCTATTTCTAATGCGGCTTGGGCTTTCTTTTAATTCTTTTAAACAACAGCTGCCACATTCTGTGGCATTCTGAAAAACAAGTTTAGAGGGGACAATAGAGAAATACAGGATGAACAATGCTTACTTATTTTGTTAAATGCTACTAATTTTAATGATTGGATAATTATTAGCTTCCAACATAAAGGTTTTACCTTTTTAGAAGTTTTGCATCTTGAAAAGGTCTTGATAAATACTGATGTTGCACAGTCTAACATGCATAACTTTAAATATACTCATAGCGCTATGAGACTTGAATTAGATACCTTGATAACTAGTATTCGGTCTTCCTTCCTGAGACCCTCAAAAATCAGAAGACCATCTTCATTAGACAGTTACGTTAGAAAGGACCTCACAGGTTGCTTCTATAATTTAAGTTTACATGTGCCAAATAGGGAAATTAAGAAAAGGTTAACCGAAATGCAAATTATAAATGCTTAAAATTAAGTAACACATTACCACTGGCATAAAGAAACCTCAAATTTAGTTCCAAGATGACTATCCAAACGTTAGGTCACCTTAAAAAGTAAGTTACTTAAAAAAAAAAAAGTGAAAATAATTAGTGATTAAAAAAAAGTGAAAAACAAGTAATCACAATAGCATTAGCTTCAGGATAGGATACCGAAAGGCGAGGTCTTTCAAACACAAAGTGACACTTACGGTATCTTTTAAAATGAGGACATGAATTATCTTTTATTGTTTTTGTATAATTCATAATAATTTCTACTAAGTCACCTGTATCTTCTCTGAAAAAGTTAAGATCTAAGTTGTAAAAAACTAAGATGGAAGTGTTTCTCTTGTGAAATTAACTGTCCAACAAAGCAAACCTTTGATCTTGGCTTCATTATCACTAGTTTTAATATAACTAACTGAGATAACCAGGCCAGACGAGACTGTAAAGGCTGATTACAAGAGCGCATTTTTCTTAAAGTATACTTTGCTGACGTGAATGCGGACTATACTTGGTCACAACAGTGCACTACAATTTCTGGCTTCTCCAAAGTAACCTTTGTTTTGAAACCTAGGACCCTAATATGCTTGAATTTAAAAAAATAAAAAAATAAAATAAATAAAAATAAAAGGGAGGGGGGTGCATGGGTCGTTTAGTTGGTTAAGCGTCTGCCTTCGACTCCGGTCATGATCCCAGGGTCCTGGGATGGAGCCCTGCGTGGGGCACCCTGCTCAGCGGGGAGCCTGCTTCTCCCTCTCCCTCTAACCTTGCGCCCTGCTTGTGCTCTTACTCACTCTCTCCCTCTCTCTCAAATGAATAAATAAAAAATCGTTAAAAAAAAAAAGACAATACTTTTTCTGTAAATTTTCATTCTGTTCAAAATGACAAAAAAGCAGCCTCTAACACAACATAGTTTGTTTCAAAAGCTAAAAAAATTACCAGCATCCATAAACACATAGAAGTATAAATAAATATTTAGTAGATAACACAGGTACATTGTGGAGTAAGAGGCAAACATTTGGGAAGAAATAAAGTTAGATTTTGCCTCAAAACTAATACCTAATGAATTCCAAATAGAGGACTACAATGTAAATAAATCAAACAATAAAAGGACCAAAAGAAAATATGGGTGAATATATTACATACTCTTGGAGCCCAAACAAGAAACAAAATAAAACAAAACAAAGAGTCTGATTCAAAAGGAAAAAAATTCTAAAAAAATAGAACACATCAAAAATTTTAACTCCTAAATTCCAAAATAATTATATCATAGATATTTAAAAGCAAATAACAAATGGGAAGAGAGGCTTTGCAACAAACATGAAATATGTATAAAAAGATCATATCAATAAAAAAAAAAAACCAGCCCTTCAACAAAAATGAGTGAAAAAACTCAAAATGTAAAATAAACAAGAAATACAAATGTCCAAAAAGCATATGAACAACTACTCAAAGCTACAATTACTATCTCAAAACAGCAGTTCTCACTTAAAGAATGGTCCATAGATTCCCCAGGGGTCCCTGAAACCCTCCTTAGGGATTTCCTTAGGTCAACACTATCTTCAAAATAAGAAGACATTATCTGCTTTTTTCACCGTGTTGGCATTTGCACTGATGATAAAAAACAAAAACAAAAAACACGGTAGGTCAATCTGCTGGCGCCTCAGCATGAATCAGGGTGGTGGGACCAAACTACACGAGCAGTCATTCTATGTTTCACACCACGATGTGTAGTAAAATAAATAAATACATAAATACATAAATATATAAATAACAGTTTTAAGAATATCCTTGGGGCGCCTGGGTGGCTCAGTCGGTTAAGCGTCTGCCTTCAGCTCGGGTCCCGATCCCAGCGTCCTGGGATCGAGTCCCGCGCTTCGGTGGGGAGCCTGCTTCTCCCTCTGCCTGCCGCTCCCCCTGCTTGTGCGCGCACACTCCTTCCCTCTCTCTGACAAATAAATAAAATCTTAAAAAAAAAAAAAGAGTATCTGTGACAAAGCTCGGTATAGGTATATTAAAGACTGTTTATTAAATCTTAGTTCTTGACTGCGCGTCTTTACACCGGTGTCTGTGACTCCATGTGGAGTCAGAAAGCCCCTGTGCGGCACACCGCAAACATAGGGTGGTTGTCTTGAGGAAAAGCCCTTGCAGCACCTGGTGTAACTGTGACCTCAACGAGCTGCTTTTTTCCATTCGACACCATTTTTATTTGAAGGAGTGACCAACAAACTATGGTTACTAAGACTTGGATATCTGACAGTCATTTTTTCTAAAATGAACACAGTGAAACTGTCACCTCAAGGAAAACAATGGACAGGACTTGTTGCCAACAATGAAATTCAGATTTTCACTTGAAAGCTTGATTTTGTTTTTTTGGTTTTTTTTGAAAACTTGAAGTCATCACTGAGTCTATGACAACTTTCTAACAGACTATTCTGACGAGATTGGTGGTAATATTAAAGAATGTGATTTTGTTTTGTTTTTAAGTAGGCTACACACCTAGTGTGGAGCCCACCGCGGGGCTTGAGCTCACGACCCTGGGATCAAGACCTAAGCTGAGATCAAGAGTTGGATGTTTAACTGATTGAGCCACCCAGGCATCCCACGGAGTATGATTTTTAAATTTTGTATAATGAAATATGTCCACATTTGGGATATATGTTTAACTAGGTAAACCAATATTTTCTAAATGACCAATATATGATGTTACAAAATCACGCATGGGTAAAAAGATCCCTTCAAAGTGCAAAGCAGGGCGCCTGGGTGGCTCAGTCGTTAAGTGTCTGCCTTCGGCTCAGGTCATGATCCCAGGGTCCTGGGATCGAGCCCCGCATCAGGCTCCCTGCTCAGCAGGAAGCCTGCTTCTCCCTCTCCCACTCCCCCTGCTTGTGTTCCCTCTCTCGCTGTCTCTTTCTCTCTGTCAAATAAATAAATAAAATCTTAAAAAACAAAGTGCAAAGCAGATCAATGGATTTTAATGTAATGGTTTGCAAAATTCCTTGATATGGTTTCAGATTTCACACTGCAACTAATCTTTAAGAAACTACCATTTGTCAATTTTCGGTAGAGGGTCAAATAAGAATATCCACAATTATTTTTAAAAAGCTAGTAAAATATTCTTCCCTTTTCCAACTCCAAACGTGTAAGCCATATTTTCACATACTAATCAAAACCACCTATGACGACAGCAGACAGGAGAATCTGTCTTCCAGCAAACCACACATTAAGATTTACAAAACAATGTAAAATAATGCTGCTCTTCGCATTATATTTCTTTTCTTTCGGGAAAACATAGCTATTTCATAAAAAGAATATGTTAACATGTGGTGTTATCTTTAAAAATGCATTAACGTTTTAAAAATTTCTCAGTTTTAACTTCTAATTCAGTAAATATCAACAAATGTGACTCACATACATAAAGGCTCTACAGTGTCCTCAACCATTTTTAGGTGTAAAGGGATTCTAAGGCCTAAAATTTGAGAAACACTGATCTAAGTTATGCAAATTAAAGCAAATTTTCTATCAAATTTGCAAAGGCACAATAATAACCAATATCCAGTACTGTAAAGATAGAAACTGTCATCTCATACCCTGCTGAAAGAAGGGTAATGTGACAAAATAGTTCTGAAGGAAAATTTGACAACATGTATCAAAAAGCTTTTAAAAAAAATGCAAAAGCTTTGAATCAGCAATTCTGCTTCTAGGAATCTGTTTGAAGGACAAATTAGAGATGTGACAGTAATTATTTTACTATGAGGCTATATAGCTATACTTTATAATATAAACTGGAAACAACCTAGAGAAAGAATTCAGCTGTGACAAATTACATTGTATATGAAAAATTACTACCTTCATAGTACACTGTGAAAAATTTTAAAACAGGTTATAAAACTATGTACAGCAGGAACCCAATTTTACAGATATGAAATATACCAAGGCATTAACAAATGGGTATTAATAAGGTTTGGGTGTTTTAATTTATTTTTTTTTTATATATACCTTTTCTTTAAGTTTTATTAGTTGTTTTAATTACCAAAAGTCATACATGGCTTAGTAACAGGTGAAACAATATAAAACTCTAATAAAGAAGAGATGCCATTCCCATCTCCGTAAAAACACATCCTATCCAATTCTGTCCTCCCCTTGACAGTCAGTGTTAACAGCCTGGTAGTGTATAACCATTCACACGTTAAAGACCCATGCTTACACCCCAATAGGCAAACATCTATCTGTCCATATGCTTAATCAACAGATACACTGATGCCCCTTGTTTATTTACTTTATTTTTACAAAAATGGGGTAATACAATACCCCTGGATTTTTTTCTACTTGCTAATATAAAATAGGCACATCTAGTTATAAAAGTTGTTTGAGGATTTTTAATACTGCAAGCAACGCTGCAATAAACATCCTTGAACACATATCCTAACATTCTGATATTTTTTTCACCCATAGGACTAGAGTCCCAAAAGTGAGTTTGCTGGCTATATATACACTCTTAATTGGTAAATACTGTCACATTATTCACCAGCAATGTAGAAGCCTCATCAACACTGGATATAATTTTTGCCAATCTGATAGAAATTGTTATTTTAATTTGCATTTCCACACCTGCTATGGGGACTGAGGTTCATTGGTTTACTAACCATTTATATTTCTTCTTCCTCTATTCCTCTTTTCCTATTTTTCTATTACTATCACATCATGCAAATGATTTTTCCTAAAGTTAGAATCACAGCTCACACCATATTTAAGAATATATTCCAAATGAATTGAAGGTTTAAATAATCAAACACAGAACAATCAAATTATCAATAAGAATATATAAAATACCTGTATGAACTTGGGATCAGAGAGATTTTCTTGAGCAAGAAAATTCAGAAGCAATAAAGGAAAGACATTTCACTACATTAAAGTTTTACCTGTAGTTTTTCACTTTTAAATCATGAACAGGCATCGCTTTGGGAATTTTTTTTTACAAGGTTTTTTGTTTGTTTGTTTTTTAACTGTCAGCAGATATTAACAATGCTATCATTATTCCAAAGTCCTACGATAAGACATGTCGAAAACTTCATCAGACACAGGTGCTGAGCTCACAGGGGCAGAGAAGCCAACACAACTGCCTTTCCATACCGCTGTTGCTACCACAAACTAGAAACTGTGACTGCCATTCCAAATTTGCCGACTCCTACTTCCATATCCTGTCCACCAAGGATCATCCCCTCCACTAGTCTATTTCCTTGACGACGGCCCCCCTAAACACACAGTCTTGCACTGGACTCCCCGGGTCCCAGGGCCCCGCCACCCGCATCACAGATGCGGTGGGTCTGAACACTGAGCCTCCCCTGCAAGCGCACTCTGTGTTACAGTCTGGGAAATGAAGGAACTCACCTAAATGGGGAAACAGATCAGTGTCCAACTGATGTTTCTGGGTGCACAGTTTCACCAGTCTGTGCAGGCGACTTATGCAGGAGAAGTGTGGAGAGAAGGCTGTGGCTTTCATGAGGACCCGGTCAGTCCGGGGCGGGTCCGCGGCGGGAGCCCTACTGGATGGCCGGAGGGGCAGCGGCCTCGCTTGTGCTACAGTGTGTGTGGTGGGGGCCACTCCCTGCATTGGTAGGCTGGTGCTCGGAGGTGGAGGGGACTTGCAGACTACACCCTGCGGTGGCGGTGGCGCTGGAGGTTTCAAGGACGAGGCTAAAGGTGACAGGTGGGAGAGCTGCGGCGGGGCCTGCTGCTGTGAAGGCGCAGGAGGGGGACTAAAGTGCTCTTGTCGGACTTTTAAAATCTCCGTCTCTCTCTGGCGCTGCCGATTCTGGGCCAACTTGCTCTGCAACTTCTTTCTCACAGTTGCCCCTTTCTTTAGGTCATCATCTTCCTCGTTGAAAGCGAATGGGTCTTCCAACTCGGTTTCCAGATAGTGGAGAGGGACCCTAGCCCCAGGTGGAGAGAGGGACATTCCATCCAGCCCGTTGGGCATCTTCAAGGCCAACGGGGGCACCGTCAGGCTAAAGGCCATGGTATCCATCTGGTGCCTGACCTTCACCTCATCTATAGGATCATTCTTTTTCTTCCTCTCTTTTTTCGGGATAAAGCCAAGTACCTGCAAGTGGCTGTTGCAGTACCTTTAAAAAACACACACGGCGAAATGTTTATGATATACACTAAGAGAAGTTGAATATAAAACTACATAGTATAAAATGTGAATCCTACCTAATATATTAAAAATGCATGACTATAGGAACTATTGGCATTCATGGATTTAACATAAACAACTTCTACTACTCTCAAGCACGCCTCAAAGTCTGCAATTTTCCTAAAGCAAATAGGTGAGTCGTGTGTGTGCAGAGGCTGCCAGACAGAAGCGAGTCATTCCAATACTGAGTGGCCCCGGATGACCATCCAGCTATTGCTTCTCACTCTGCATTGTTATTTTGTATTCACAGCACAAAAAGAACTCATCAAGTCTAAAGGATCTCTAAAAACTCTGTTATGGAGAGGAAAGAAAATCATATCTATGTATCTATATATATTCCAATGTCATTCAAGTATTTGTAGATCCACAAAGATCTTAGGACATAATCCCTAAAAATACCAAGTGCCTACAGTGTATTCTACACACACACATACACACAGATTGAGAGAGAGAAATAAAGAATACAGAGGGAAGGAGAAAGTAAAATAATAAAACTAGTTAGAGGGATTATAGATGAAATGAGTCCCTCAACAGCCAGAGAAGTATGTTTATACCTGCAGTAGGTACTAAAATAATGCCCTTTGTACAGATGAGGAAGCTAAAGTTGATAAAAATTAAATAACTTGCCCCCCCCCCCCCCCCCCCGCTCTGGAAACTGAGAGCTGAGACTCAAACGAAGAATCTAAGCTCAGGAGACTCTCCATAGTCTTCAGCAATGAGGTTGCTTTTGTAATGTAAATGGTATTTTAAAAATACTAAAAAGGACAGAATCCTTCTACTCAGTAAGAAAGAAGAATGCATGTTGTTCCCATAAACCACACGGAAAACCTAGAGGCTTTTAACTGGTAGTATAGTGTTTCCCAGACTGAGATTCCTCATGCAGTTCAGAAGATTAGCAAGTATGCCATAAAAAGAGTATTCCATGCTTAAATAAGTTTGAAAAATGCTGGCTTCAACAGAATTAGACAACGATTTTGTTGTTTGTTTCTGCTGAACAACTTCTCAAAGCATTTTGTATGAAAACATGCATTGCGCTTCAAGGTGGCAATGTACCCATCTGGCAGGGTTTCCCAAACTTACTTGAAAAGGGCATCTATGTTTATTGTACTGCACTTGTGTTATCTCCACAGAACACAGTTTGGGTAAAAATGGCAATAAAGTAATTAATGTCAATCTTGAAACTCACTGGGCCGTATCAGACAAATTTTTAAATAACTGTTAAAAATACAGATTCACCAAATCATCAAGAGACATGGTTTTGTTGGCTTGTCTTAGAAATAAATCTCTCAGAGACACGCCTCCATTTTAATAGGACTATTAAGAAAAAGCTTTCCGGACAGTAAACAGAATCTACACCGTGTGTGTGTGTGTGTGTGTGTGTGTGTGTGTGTGTGTGTCCGCACACTCGCACATACACACCTAGCAGGTTTAGGTTAGGTCTCACATAGACCTTAAACAGAATAGATTTATAAAGCTGTGGCCAAAAAGTAAAAAGTTTCAGGGATAACTGCATGATTTTTGTTGTTGTTTTCAAGTCATTTTTAAATTAACAAAAGAATTAGTGGGGGAGAAATGAGGTGGGATAGTTTTTAAATTTGGAAATGAAATTTTTCTGCTCATTACACATGGGCAGCCTGACCAGGTAACTGAGCGTGCCCCGTGCCACCTCACCTAACAGGGCAGAGGCTAATCTGCACGTCCAGCCCTCCTTCAACCTCACCCTCAACTCCTGCTCCAGCTACTCTGTCAGCACTACCACACAGAGTCTGAACTTGTAAAACACTTCCTCTTCTAGAAGGGAAGAATTTTCATAGCTAGAATTACAACAGCTTACTTCGTTATGATCAGTGTTTAAAAGAAGTATGCAAATATGAATTGAATAACTATACAGGGGAGTGACTGCTAATGGGTTCTTTTGAAGGGATGAAAATGTTGTAAATTAAACTGTGATGAAAGTTGTACAACCCTGTGAATATACTAAAAACTACAGAATTGTACACTTCAAATGAGTGAATTGTATCAGATGTGAATTATGTCTTAATTAAGCTGTCTAGGAAAATGGTAAACATATAGGAAACAAAAAACTTGACAAATCACTACTAAAAAATATATAAAATTAGAGTAAACAAATTTAAATCATATAAAATAACCAATTTAATAAAACCACTTACCTCTGAGAAACCAAGGCTACAGTAATAAGCCTTAGCCTCCCACTGCACAAGTACATTAGAAAATGAACTTTACTTTTTAATTATACCAGTACTCCTACTGAACATAACACTACTCTATTTCAAAGAGGTAGAATCCCTTAAGTTAGCATTTTTAATACATACCAGAAGTTAGACACCAGAAACTAAGAAGCTTCCTTTAGCTGACCACCAATCAGATAATTTTATCAATTAAAAGTCATTGGGAGTTTGTTTTCTATAATAATACATAAAACCATCTCAAATTCCTAAGTGTCCAAAGAATAACTGCATTAACAATAATGAAAGCTTATTTTCAAAAGAATATCAATCTTTTCTACATTATGTCATATAGTGTAGTTATTAACTATCAATATTTATATACACGTTAGACCTTATATCAATTCAACCTGGATTTCTTGAGGCAACATAAGAATATTACCTCCTACTGATGTCTACTTTATCTCCAAGCAACCCTGCAAATAATAAAAATATTACTACCATTTGCATTGGTTTGAACCAATTTGAAAAGATTTATGCAACTTAGTACTTAAGCTTAGTTTCTTTTGATACAGCCACACAAGTCCTTCCCCTTCTTTTCTTGTTCTAAAAAGAGGAAACTACTTTGAATATCAAGGTGAAGACCTATGATTCAGAGAATTAATATTTGGAGAAATTCAGAGCAACTCTTGTTTTACTTCTTGCTGCTAGCTATTAAGATAGCACTTGCTTCTGCTGAAATGGAAAAAAAAAAAAATCCAATGTGGACAATTGCAAATGTGGTAAACTGAATTTAAGACAAAATACAGGGGTGCCTGGCTGGCTCAGATGGAGGAGCCTGCAACTGTTGATCTCAGGGTCATGAATTTGAGCCCCATGTTGGGTGTAGAGATTACTTAAATAAACTTTAGGGCGCCTGGGTGGCTCAGATGGTTAAGCGTCTGCCTTCAGCTCAGGTCGTGATCCCAGGGTCCTGAGATCGAGCCTCACATCTGGCTCCTGGCTCAGGAGGGAGCCAGCTTCTCCCTCTTCCTCTGCCTCTCCCCCTGCGCATGCTCTCTCTCTCTCTCTCTCTCTGTATCTCTGTGTCTCGAATGAATAAATAAAATCTTTAAAAATAAAATAAACTTCAAAAAAAAAAAAAAAGGACAAAATTATAGACGTGTTTATAGTGGAGCTTGGAGTAAAAAATGAACCCAAGTTCATCAATTCTTCAAGTTAAAAAAGGCCAGGGGTAAGAAACGGGCATGGTAAGTCTGCTAGAAGCTGGACAGGTATGTTTAGCCAGGTACAGTGGTCCCTTTCTCAACTGAGATTAAAATTTTATTCCTTGCCTCACTGATCAGCTGCTTCTAACTTTCAGGTATTGTAATGTGAAGCTTTAAGTGCGCATTAGAAATTCCCAGGGAGTATTCCCAAATCACCACATGATGCTATACTCATTTTGGTGGGAGCTCTATCAACACAAATTATTTATTTCACCATAGAAGTGTAAAAATTGCTCACCATGACATATACAAAACATGACTTCTTTTCAACCCATTTATGCAGGTGACATCCGTTTATGCATAGGAACAAGGATGAAGGCTATATATACATATTTTAAAGATTAAAGTAAAAAGTTCACATTCTCTACCTAAAGTTAACAGTATTTGAAACTTTTGGGGAATAATTACACATCTCTCTGTAAAATCCGACAATGCCCACATGGTTTCTGGAGAACCGAAGAAAAAGGAATGAAAAAGAGATTATATATGAAATAGTCTGAATTTTCCTGAGACTATGAAAGATGAATAACTATCCTAAGACTCTTTCTCTAAAAACATCTCCATGTTTTTTAATTCAGCCAAGTAAAAATTCATAATCCTAGTGATAAAGCCTACTCTTACTATAAACATACCGTTTCTCAATTATGTTAAACATACTTTATATGGAACTCTTTTAACCAAAAGAGGCAAGATTACAGAACAATGCCAAACACTGCTTAGAAGTCTGAAAGTACATCTTCTCAATAATTCAAGTAATCATTCTTTTGAATAATTCTTTTTCAATAAGTACATACCCTTTGCTACCTTTCCAGCACAGATTAAAAAATTCCAAAATCATTACCATTAATTACAACACCTAAATAGTTCCTATAATTTCTGTTGTTTAAGCAGATTTCTATCATAACCAGGAACTACTTTACAAAAGACTGCAAACCAAACACAAGCAACAGTTTTGAGGAAAAATTTCTTTTAAAGTCTATTAAACCAATTAAAAAAAAACACCAAACACACTCAAACATACTTTTCAAATAATTCCCCACTCCTCCATTTTCTAAAAACTGCCATCTCTTGTCTTTAGAAGCATTCCAAGGTTTACTTAGATTATCCCAGAACGCAATGCTTAAATTCACATTTAAAAAAAGAAAGAAAATTCCAGGCCTACGAATGAAATCAAAGATGGCTTTCCATCATTAGCTCTTACCGACGATCCTCTGATTTGGGGATGGGGTTGGTGCAGCGTTGGCTGTTATACTTGGCCACATATTCACATTGCTTGAAGGGGGCAGTCTTGTCCTCCAGAACGTGTCTGATACAGAAAGCGTACCCGTTGAGTCGCCGCTGCTTGCACAGTTTGGGGCTATATGAGCACAAGGGCTTATTGTCAACCTCAGAGAAGTGTATATGTTTCCCTTCATACATCACGTGACTCTATTCCTTGTGAACATCAGCTAAAAGACCACCACAAAAAAAGAAACCCAAATGATAAATCAGAGAGTGTAAGGCAGATTTAAGTTGAGAATTTCACTGAGGGACTTCTGGCCCCACAGCCATACCTGATTTTAAATCTTCTGCACCATTGCAATGTTAAGAGAACCCCAAGGATACCACAGTTTGGAATGCTGCAGAATCAAGATGAAGCAGATTGTCTACAAAAATATCAAAAGGCCTAGTTAACAAATAGAAACGAGAAAAGCTTGCTTACCTGGGAAGTCAAATACTAGGATATCACTCTTCCTAACAGGATGGATTCTCCTTTGTAATCCATCATCCCAATATGAAATTAAAATAGTAAGAGACATTATAAAATACCAAGTTACCTCCCCCCTCCAAATTGAACGAAGTAATTTTTACTCTGGGAAAGTTCTTTCAAGTACCTCAAACCAGCGGGGCTCTTTCAAACAAATTAAGGCAGCAGGTCTTTGTATTTCATTACTGGTGGTTGAATGCTGCATCTATTTTCAGAACGCAAATCTCTTCACAATACCAATGGAATGAACCTATAGACTTAAAACGTCCCTCAGAAATTTGACATATTGATATGTTGACAAAATATTTGGCCATTTACAACAAATGTTTCTATGAAATATAAAAATGGGGGGCAAATTCCTGTTTTAGAAGTCATTCTCCCTGTAATTATTTCCCCACATTTATCCCATCCAAAATGTAAACTTCTTGAGCCCAAAGACTAGTCACCTAACTACACTTCCACCATCCAGGGCATGGCTATATACCACATGCTGCAGCCAATTACACTAAATAGGGTAAGAATCAGGACTTAAGAAATGTTTGGAGTTTTAGTAACAAATGGAAGGAAGAAACCACGTAACACCCACTACTTCTCTGCACACAGAATGGCCAGCAGTAACATCTCCATATTATAACACAGACAGTCTACAGTGAAAACTGATTTGTCAAGTCAGGCTGTAGTGGGCCCCTGTGGTTTAATCTACTTTCTCCAGAATCTACAAGTCATCCAGATGGGCTGATGGAATAGCTTGAATACTAACTACAGAAAAACTCCAGAATATGCTCTTCTTTACAAAACTGAGCATGAAATTCCTTATACCCATAAATGTCAAGACACATATCTGCTTAAAGGAGTCAGAAGACACGTTTGCCAAAATCTGCCACTTAGTGTTACCTTGAATAAATAATACAGCCTCAGTTTTATCATCTGTAAAATAGGGCTAATAATAGCAGCTATGTTATCATCAGGTTGCTCTAAGGATACAAAGCATGCAACACACCAACTACCTTGCTTAGTGCATGTTAAGCACTGAACAAATGAGGTTATTAAAAAATGTCAATGCTTCTTATTACTTACATTCTACCTGTTGGTGATAGAGAATTTCTATTGCCCTTGAGTATTTCACTTTGGCAGAAAAAACAACTGAAGTATTAGCTTAGTTAATAAAAATCACATTCATTGCTGAGTAAACCTAATTAGATATCAATGTAAATCAAAAATAAGAGCTTTCGGGACAGCTGGGTGGTTCAGTCAGTTAAGCGTCTGCCTTTGGCTCAGGTCATGATCCTAGGGTCCTGGAATCGAGTGCTGCACCAGGCTCCTTGCTAAGCAGGGAGCCTGCTTACCCGTTTGCCTGCCGCTCCCCCTGCTTGTGCTCTCTCTGACAAATAAATAAATAAATAAAATCTTAAAAAACGAAACAAAAAAAAAATAAGAGCTTTCCCTTTTTACTTTATTAGGATACAAGGAGAAAAAGTTGTATTAAAAATTTAACTGCCCTAAAGGTCTAGATGCTCAAGGACAGGAAATATTTCAAAGCAAACCCATGCTTTTTTTTTTCCTTTTTTTTTTTTTTTAATAGAGAGGGAGAGAGGGGGAGGGAGAGAGAGAATCTTAAGGGGAGGGGGGCTCCATGCCCAGCATAGAGCCTGACGTGGGACTCGGATCTCACAACCCTGAGATCGTGACCTGAGCCAAAATCAAGAGTCGGACACTTAACCGACTGAGCCACCCAGATGCCCCAAGCTGTTTCATTTTTATACTCTCTTTGGCTTGCTCATCCACCTGGTCAGTATTAAATATTTCATAAATTAGTTCAAGTAAACCTGTATGAACTTTGGGAAAAAAAATTCACTGGATATAAGTGAAAAAAGTAGCCAATATATCTATCTTATGAGAATATTTTATAAATCATAGAAAGACTGGGGGCAGGGATGGGAGGGATATGAAGGACAACCTTCACTTTTAAGACATATTCTAGATCTACAATCACATGTGATGTATCTAGACTGATGATTTACCCTTTCTTTCCAATTTTTATACATCTTTTTTTTCCCCCCATTTGAATTGGCCAGAACTGCTGGAATAATGTTAATAATAATGGGGACCACTGTTATTCCTGTTATTCCTACCATTGCTTACAGTCAGTGGTAGGAATAACACAAGCTTTTACCATAAAATTTATTTCCTGTTATGTTAAGGAAGTATCAAGTAATTCCTGTTTTATTAAGAGCTGTTTCTTAAAAAAAAAAAAAAACTCAGAATTGATGGTTAATTTTACCAAATTCTTTTTCAGCTTGAGAGAAAATCATGTTTCTCTTTTGTACTGTTAAAAACATGGCATTTAGTATTTCACAATACTGATGTATTTAGTATTTCCTGATACTTCATACTGAGAACTTGGTCATCGTGTATTATTCTCTTTGCTAAATTACATTTGCTAATTTTTAGGATTTTTGTAATTTGAAAATGGTCTAGAGCTTAGGGGTTTTTTAAAATATTTTTTCAGAATTTAGTATCAAAATAATATTTCAAAAAATAACTTAGAAAACCTTTCCCTTTTTCTATATTCTGGAACAAGTTAAAAAGCACTGCAGTTATAATGTTCCTTAGAAGGTTGCCTGGGCCTCACAGTGCTTTTTTGTGCACATCAGGTTTTGAAATTTACCTGCACACAATTTAGCAATATGTCCACTTACATTTAATTTCCTAAATACCTGTGATTCAATCTCATATTCTGTGTGCATTCATACACAGGTGACATTTGTAAGTTCTCCCTTTGTTCATGATTAGGCTCAACAGTTTATCTGCTTAATATTGTTACCAACATCTTCAAAAATACAAATAAATAAAAAAGCCAGATCTCTTGGATTTGTTAGTACCTCCATGTATGTTTTCTAAATTCATCAATTTCTGCTTTTATATTTGCTAATATCTTCTTTCTAATTTCTTTGTTTTTTGTGGGGGTTTTTTTTGGTAACTTCTTGGGCTGAACTATCTTACTATCTCATTCTTTTCTTGCTTAGTACTTTATTTTTATTTATGACTTTTCCACAGAGTACTGCTTTAGTCATATCCCAGAGGTACTAACACAGAATTTTGATTATCAGTACTTTCTAGTTGATCTGGATTTGAGTTTTCAATTTTTCCTTTGGCCCAAGGGTTATTTAATTTTCTCAGATGGCAAAGTTTTATCCTTTCTTTTGCTTTAGTTCTAGTTAAGAATAAAGAGCATAAAAAAACAAAAGAGCATAATCTGCATATATCTCTGCTTTTTGGATTTGACAGATATTTTCTTTGGGGTCTAATAGGTATGCTTGAAAAAGAATGTTTCCAAGGTATGTTGTTATTCCATGTATCATGCTATTAACCTTTTACTTTAAAAGTCTTCTGATCATGGGTCAGCAAACTGGCTTTCAGGACAAATGTGGCCCACTACTAGTTTTTGTAAATAGTTTTATTGGAACACTGTCCTATTCATTCATTTACATGTTATCTATGGCTGCTTTCACACCATTGTCAGTAGAACTGAGTACTTGCAAAAGAAATTATATTATGGTCACCACACCTAAAAAATTCACTAAATAAGTAAATATACAATAAACTTACTAAAATATTACTTGCTGGTCCCTTTTCAGATGCCTCTCTTAATGGATTTAACTTTTTTGCTCCAATCTGTCATTTTCTTCTAATAAATTAGTTTATCCAATTTATAATTTTGTATTTGTTTATGACAAATAGTTTGTCATAATTTTATCTTTTTTAATCCTTTTAATTTTTATTACCTATTTCACTATATAGTCTGTTTTCTTGGAAGATTTATAGTCTATGTCCTTTAGATAACATCTCTTTACTCCACATTAAGAAAATTAGTATATAGTTGACCCTTGAATAATGCAGGAATTAGGGGCACCAACACCCTACTTGGTCAAAAATCCAAGTATAACTTTTGACCTTACTTACCTACTAAGAGCCTACTGTTGACCAGAAGCTTTACTGATAATATAAAGAGTTGATTAATACATATTTCTCATGTATACGTCTTACATACTATATTCTTATAATAAAGTAAGCTAAAGAAAATATTAAGAAAATCATAAGGAAAATACATTTACAGTACTGTATTTATAGAAAAAAAAATCTAGTTTGGACCTGCACAGTTCAAACCATGTTGTTCAAGGGTCAGCTGTACTTAGCATTATTGTGATTGATCTCATGTTATGAATGATGAGAAAAATTTTCATTTTTGTAACCATCTACCCAATCCCCAACTCTGAATTTTTCCCTTATATTTCTACATTGCCACAATATTAATATTAGCATTAATATTAGTTCTACATTTAAATTTATTTAATGCTAATCACTAATCCTTTTAACTCAGTTTTCAACTCATCTCTTGATTCAAAAGTTTATAATATCCTCCCTTCTCCTGCCCTGTCCCCCACCCTCCCCTGACCTGCATGGCTGAGTTAATGAGAACTAAGCTGAAGTTTTTCTGTTTGGAAACATGTGTCAATTGATATTAAACTATAGCTTGCCTGGACGTAAAATTCTTGGGTCATATTTTTTTATCTAGTGACTGCGTTTTTTCACGTGTTACAGAATGGAAAAGCCTGTAAGGCCAGCCTCTTATTTTATAGGGGGCTGGACTTTTTTTTTTTTCCCATTTTGACGCAATAATAGTCTTTACATTTAAAGACCAGAAACCATTCTAAAATGTCAGGTCTTTTATTGTGGGAAACTCCTAACGTCTTGACAAATTCTTTCTGCTTCAATGATTCTATATGTCAGGGATATCAATTACTGGTATGCTAAATTCACTATGTTTCATATCTATTACTCTCTAGTCTTTCTTAATTTTTACTCTTTTCCATTTTGGATTGCTCATATCTCTCAAGCTTACCTCCAGTATTCCCAGCTAGAGTGTGTATCTGCTGCTTTGAAAGAGACCTTCATTTCTATAATGACTAGAATCTTTTATTTTGTAACCTGGTTCCATCAGTTCACTCTTATCTCTTCCTGTTGTCTTCTCATTGATTTCTTGAGCTTTTGTGTCTCATCTTTAGACTCCTGCCTCAGAGGAGCTATATCTCACCCTCAACTTCACATGCCACCTCCCACCATAGGGAACTCTGTTCATAATTTTCACTTGCTGTGCTGTTTCTGAAAATGATTATCACCAACACTCTTCCCTTGAAGCTCGAATCAATGCTGAACTCGCCTCCCCAACTCACAGAGGTCCACATGCCATAGATTTTCAGGGGATGATAATGTAGGCTTTATTCCTCTTCAGTTGACCAAGATCGGCAGCTGTAAGGCTGCTTGCCGCCAGTTTCTCCTCCACTCTAAACTTCTTGAAAAAAATAGTATGACTGCACAGTCCGTAATTCAGCCTCACCTCTTGCCACTCAGGGAGCCCAATGTACATACCAACTTTGTCATTCCACATATGCGGCTTATTGGTTTTGTTCCCATGGTGGGTCAGCCACTTGGCAGAAGGCTGTGCCCTCACTTTGCCTGAGTTCATGCTCTCCTGTCATCCTTCTGCTTTGGTTCAATTTTCACTGCACTTACCGGCACTAATTCACAAATTCTGGTTATAAGATTTTGTTAGTTATCAAAGAATGAGCTGCTTTTCTATTTCTCATGCTCCTTATTATTTCTAGTTGGTTTAGAGAGAACAAAGATGTCAGTATTCCACCATCATTAACCAGAAATCTATTTTAAAAATCTGCATAGTAAAGTATACCAAAATAAAACCAAAATCATAAAATAAATGTATTATCTAATTTTGTTATGTAAACACATTACTTTTGTAATCTATTTTTAAAGAATCAATATGCTATTAAAAAAGTTAATAAACTTGACTCAATTCATTTCACTATGTGAAATCCACATGACTCTAGCTTTAATGGCAAGTATTTATTAAACACTTGTGAAAAGCCCATCATTTTCTCAGAAGCTATGGAAAATATAACAGCAAAAGACACAATTTTTAACTAATATAACACTGTGTGTTAACTGGAATTAAAATAAAAACTTAAATTAAAAAAAAGACAATTTTCACCTTTAGATGATACAGTCTCTAAGATGAGATGGGTTCAAAAGGAAGTGCACAACTGGAGGACCTCACCCACAGCTCTGAGCACCCAGGCTCCTCTAGTCTCATCAGATCTAAAAGGCTGCTCCCTCTGCCCAGAGCAGTAGACATCTTCCCTCTCTGTGTGCCCCCCATCTCCGGCCAGCTGGAGGCCAATGCTTCAGGACCCAGCTTAGTCACGCCACATGCAGATTACCAAAGGCTGAGTTAGTTACGTGCTCCATGCATTTCCCTGTTTTGGCAATCATCACATTCTGTAACTGCTTATTCTTCTGTTGTCTTCCCACCTAAAAAATAAAGTTCCCAAAGGGACAAACAATTTTCTGTTCATCACTATACATCCCAGGGCCTAGCACAGTGCCCAGAAGTTAATAGGTGCTCAACAAATACAGCCACTTACATCAACAGCTTCTGTGACAATAACTCTTAATTCCTGGTGGTCTACCTAAAACAAAGGTTACTAGATTCACCCAGGGATCATTAAATAATTCTTTTAAAAATCACTAAATCAGGACTTCAGATAGTCTATACAATAATTTCTAATAGCCACAGTCATACAGCAAGAGAAAGTGTATTTTAGAAACGTGGAAGTTTTTGAATATTCCAGAACATCTCATGAACATCAAATAGATGTCATATAATGTGGCACCCAATGTCTGTTCAGCAAATAATGTTTAAAAAATACGCAAGAATGCAGGGGTGCCTGGGTGACTCAGTTGGTTAAGCGACTGCCTTTAGCTCAGGTCCTGATCCCAGGGCATCCAGCCGGCTTCCTGCTCAGCAAGTCTGCTTATCCCTCCGCCCCGCCCCCCCCCATGCTCGCATGCTCTCTCTCTCTCTCTAATAAATAAATAAATAAAATCTTAAATAAAAGAATGCATTAAAATCTGCCTATTCAACTTCTTTCTAACTCGAAGAATTCATTAATCTACCCAACTGCCCTCCTTCAGTATTTGCCACAAGGAGCCAAAACTCTCACTAATCACCTCTATGACATTATAAAAAGGGGTTTAATTTCAACATTTTATAAATAACTTCTATTGAACCTTAATTTTTTTCTATCTACCTGTGATTTTTTCTTCCCATTTGATTTTTAGTATTTTAAAATCCTACTAAAAGCCAACTCTATATCATTCTTTCCCTCTTCCTTTTGAACAATCAACACTTCATTTTCAAATCCCTCTTTTAAATGCTCAATTTAGGGGTGCCTGGGTGGCTCAGTCAGTTTAGTGACTGACTCTTGATTTCAGCTCAGGTCATGATCTCAGAGTTGTGAGATCAAGCCCCGCATAGGGCTCTGTGCTAGGTGTGGAGCCTGCTTAAGATTCTCTCTCCTTTTCCCTCTGTCCCCCTCCTTGTGTTCTCTCTCACTCTCTCTTAAAAAAAAAAAAAGGCTCAATTTAATCTTCATACTTAGTATTTCCAATCCTCTAATGTATTCAAACTCACTTTGTATACCATAAAAAGTAACAAATGCTGGAGGAAAATGGCCCTCTGCTTCAAAATCGAACTTCCTACTAAATGAGTATTATTTATATCAAAATCACTTCGTCTATTAACTGGAAACAACTATTCATCCAGTCTTCTCTACATTTATAGGTTTTTCTTTTTAACTAAAGAAATCATAACAAAAGCACTAAGGCAGATCTCAGGGAAAAAAGCCTACTTTTTTTTCATTTTTTACATGCAGCCGCCTACAATTGAAGCTCTTTACCCCAACTACAAAGGTGAAGTTCACATAGCCTTCACTCCCTGATATTTGTTGTAAGATATAGAGGAGGGGCACCTGGGTGGCTCAGTTGGTTAAGTGTCTGCTTTCATCTCAGGTCATGATCTCAGGGTCCTTGTATCGAGTCCCATGTTGGGCTACCCACTCAGTGGGGAGTCTGCTTCCTCCTCTCCCTCTGCCCCTCCCTCTGCTCGTGCTCTTTTCTCAGATAAATAAAATCTTAAAAAAAAAAGATATATTGGGGCACCTGGGTGGCTCAGTCAGTTAAGCGGCTCCTTTAGGCTCAGGTCATGATCCCAGCATCCTGGGATGGAGCCCCGAATCACCGAATGGAGCCCTGAATCGCCAAATCTGGATCCCTGCTCAGCAGGGATTCCGCTTCTCCCTCCCCCTGCTCTTGTGCTTTCGCTTCTTCTCTCTCCCTCTCAAATAAATAAATAAAATCTTTTAATAAATAAATAAAATAAAAAGATATATAAAGTCCACATGATCTTAATCAAATTCTTACAGACCCTAATATTTAAACACTACTGCATGGTCTAATCCATGAAGAAGAAAAGCTATACCCTAAGCTCTACTTTTTTTTTTTTTTTTTAAGATTTTTATTTATTTGCGAGAGAGAGAATGAGAGGGAGGAGGGTCAGAGGGAGAAGCAGACTCCCTGCTGAGCAGGGAGCCCTATGTGGGACTCGATCCCGGGACTCCAGGATCATGACCTGAGCCGAAGGCAGTCGCTTAACCAACTGAGCCACCCAGGCGCCCCGGCTCTACTTTTTAACACATGATCAGTAATCACTTCAAAAAAGAAGAAAAAAATCCCAACCATACTCAATTTATTAACAGCAACTGTAGATATTACCTTCAGCTGTGGAAGTAGCTTGTTTGGAATACAAGTGGATCTATGCTCCCGTAAAGAAGAGAATGCAAGTAATTAAGCACTTCTTAGAGCAGCAGTAGAATATATACCCTTATTTATTACCAAAAGGCAAAAGTAATCATTACTAGGAACAGTCTCACAGAACCAATATTTTCATGGCAAACATATCCATATACTGGAATTCAAGAGCAGGAAATAACAGTTAAGTGTAAAATCTTAAAAACACCCTCTTAGGGGCTCCTGGGTGGCTCAGTCGGTTAAGCGTCTACTTTCGGCTCAGGTCATGGTCCCGGGGTCCTGGGATCGAGCCCCACGTTGGGCTCCCTGCTCAGCGGGAAGCCTGCTTCTCCCTCTCCTCCTGCTTATGCTCTCTCTCTCTCTCTCAAATGAGTGAATAAAATCTTTAAAAAAAAAACAAAAAAAAACCTTCCTTGATATTCTATGCTGAGTTTAATTAGAAAATAAAATGTTTTCTTTCCATAGTTTCTTCTTTACAAATATAGAGGAATAAGACATTAGCAGGGAGAAAAGACAAGCTTTTGACAAAAGCAACCTATGGCCCTTTCAGTCTCCCCACAGCAACACATAAACCAATCTGACCAAAATATGAACATTATTCTCTTTGGGACTGCCATGTACCACATCCATGTGGAAACTCTGTATGTCATTACTGTTCTTTCGAGTCTCGTGTTTCAGAAGCGTGTTCATTCCACTGCCACAGCATTTTCCCCTAATTGCTATCTGTAATTTTATATTCTACCCCCTTTTAAGAGCTAGACCAACAACATACCTTACAATGTAAATCAGCACCTAAATTCCCAGAATGTTAGCTTTCTAATATATTTAATACAATGAAAAAAAAACCATTTACTTATCCCAGAGTCATATACTTTCAGGTTTTAAAAAACTTTTCTCCCCATTTTAAGCTTTTGTTGAAGTAAGTTTTTAATTCAACTTCATGGAGCTAAAAAAGGTAATGAGATACTAAACAGTTGAGTGTACTCACTAAAAAACAAAACCAAAAAACTAACATCCCACATATAAATGTGAAAAGTGGTAAAATTGGACTCGGAAATGATGAAAATCTGCCCAATGATGTGATCTGAAGAAAAAGATCAGGGGGAAAAATTGTCTATCATCTCAAAACATAAATAATACTCAGCATAATTAAAGTTCAAAATTAAACCAAGTAAGTGCTTACTGAATATCTATGCTCAAATAAGTCTGCATAATGAATTTAAATTAAAAATGGCCTTTACACTAGTTGAGTTCCTTAGCTGATTCATTTAAGGATAGTTTATGTAGCAGTTGAGAGCACTCTTCGGCTCTAGCGGGTATCAGAGATGGTGCTCCAATCTGGTTCTGCTAATTACTAGGTGTGCGACCTTGGGCAAATTATTTAGGTTCCAGTTTTCTCATATGTAAAGAGAGGACTATAACAGCATGTACCTCACTGAGTCGTTTAGGAGAATTAAATTAGGTATTTCATGAACCATACTTAGCACGGTACCCAGCACGTGGTAATCACTTAATCTTAACTACTATTAGAAGCAGTAAGTAGTAGTTTATTGGTATTATCATTTTAATCTAGAAGCTGCAGGGCTAAAATGCACTCTGCAGCTGCTAGTGCTTTTCTGAATGGTACAGGGTTATTCTCCATTAAGTCAGGCCCTCCTACCTTCTTGGGGCTAGGGTAACAGAATCCACTAAGAATTGTTTCCTATAATCTATATTAAGAATCCAATGTTAAAAATATTTTTTACCTTCTACACAGCATCTATATACTGATATTCTTGTGGTGGAAAATACTAATGAGCAGTGCCTGATCTGGTTACAGCATTTATGAGCTCCATATAACAATCCTTTACAACAAATGCTGAGTTCCTATCCATGCCACAGTCACTCTCAATCGTTACAGAAACCCTATACTGTAGGACCATTAGAAAAACTAAGTTATAACTATAGTCCTCAAAGTTCTTTTGTTCTAAGAATCTGAAACTAAGGGTCTCTTTGTTGCTAAATTTCACATACACTTTTCCATCCTTATCTTACTTAACCTCTCTGCAGCATCTGACACTGTTGACCACTTTCTCTTGAAAATCTCTCCTTTCTGGCAGCTCAGTGGCTTCCTTTTTCTTGCTCCCACACTTAAATGTCAATATTCCCCAAGATTTTCTTCTTCTTAGTTTGTAGGGATGCAAGATGAAATGCCTAAATGCGCCACAAGGGCGGGCCAGGGACAGACTGGCAAACTTTGCTCATCTAAAAGGGGCTCACTCAAACCAGCTCCAGCAAGTTGTCGTGATTTTTAAAAAAAGAAAAGAAAGAAAAAAGGGGGAAAAAAACGCAGACCCAAGGTTTCTAAATCTTAGCGACTTTTCAAAAGGTCGAAATCCAGGTTTTCCCACAAAATGTTAGCAGCCCATTAAACTGTTAAAATAAAGATGCCTGACTGAACTTGAGCAAGTAAATCTATTTCCTCATCTATGAAATGGCAGTGATAAAGTCACAAACACAAAAAAAATGAATCAAACAAAACATTTCTACAGCCTTTCATTTTACCTTCCACTCTACATCTCCCCCCAGACTACAGGTTATGATCCCAAGTTTCAAGCCACATGCACGAACTATAAACATGCATAAATGCATTCTTCTGGAGAAGAATCCACAGAGTTCATCAGATTCCCCCAGAAGATTAAGAACCAGACTAAGCCAAATGTTTCTGCTTCTACAGCCTCAGCTGTCATCCCTGTGCGGATGATCCCCCAATCTACGTCGGGCCAGCCTATGCGGACCACTTTACCTCGGTGAGCAGTCTCTCCACTGACTTCTCTCCATTTCCACTGTCAATGCCAAGGCCTCAGTTCCAACCTTCCATCTCTTCTTTGCAGCTGCCTCACTGGCCTGTTCCAGTCTTGCCCTCCTTCACTCCACTCTGTACAACTCGGATCCTCTAAAACGTAAATAATTTACTTGGCCAAAGGCCTTCAGGATCTGCGTAGGAACGTAAAAGGAATCCAAACTCCAGAGCCCACCACGTAAACTCCTTAGGACCGGGCCAGGAAGACCTCTCCCCCTCCCACTATTTATTCCTATTCCTACTACTCCTACAATTTGCAACACAGAATACTCTTTTGTCCTCAGGCATTTATTCATAGGAGCAGGTCCCACCTCTTGGAATGCCTTTCTAACTCCTCCCATTCGCTTACGGCAGAAACCCTAGAAATCCTGGAAAGTCCTTCTTCTCTTTAAGGCTTACCCCTAGGCCAGAATAAATAGGTTTTCTTCCTCCAGGCTAATCTATCCCTTATCATTCAATGTGGTGAATGTCAGCCTTTTTTTTTTTCCACTAGACTAAAAACTCCTCAAGGGCAGAGAATGTGTCTTTGTATTACAAGGCCACAGCGACCAAGAGGAAGCTAATCCTATAAAGTGAATGAGACGACACTGGTTCTGGCAACTCCCATCATGCCTCAGGTAAACATCCCACCCTCCCAAGGTAAGCCCACCAAAATCACAGGCTAGGGCTTCCTCAAAGCTATGCAGGACATACCCAAGCAGGCCGAGAACTGCAAGAGCCTCAAAGGAGCAACTAGAAGTAAACCCACTTTGCCCGCTGGTGCACTTACCAATCCTTTACATCTGCCAACTCACAGAATTCAACAGCTAGACCACCATCGAGCTGCTGAGACTTCTAGGAACACACTGCCAACTTTTTACTGGCACAAAAACAGTTATTTGCCCCATGAAGGTAATTATACTATTCTATCTGTACTCAAATACTTACTAGTATTAGTAATATCTGCAGAGCCAAGAACTTATTCACATTGAAAAAAATCTCACATCCAGAATAGTAAAAATCTTTAGAGGAAAATATTATATAAAAGTCATGCACCAGGCACCATTCTAGAAACTATGTGCGATTCCTCATTTAATGGCCACAGCAACCCTATGGAAAAGGTATTATCACCCCTTTTCACAGATGAAGAAACTGAGACTTAATGAAATTAAGCAATTCGTCCCAGTCACATGAGATTCGAGGCCAGTTTGACGTCAGAGCGCAAATGCTTAGCCAACACAAAACTACACAAAGCTGTTAAATGGAAGATCCTAAGATTAAGTTCCATGTACACGCAATCACACAAGGAGAGAAAACACAACAAAAAATGTTAACAGTGGTTAGTTACCTCCTGAGCGTGAAAAATAGGTCTGAGTGGGATGAAAACAAGCACGTATAACTTTTAGTCAGAAAAAAAGCAAACAAGCCAATAAGAGAGGTGCTATTTAAATGGTTTTAATAAAAAAAGGTTAAGGTGGGTTAGGGGAATAGATAATGAGGACCTACTAAGAGCCAAGCACATGGGCTATCTCATCTAATCCTTATATCAGAAAATGTTATATTTCCATTTTACAGATAAAGAAACCAATGATTAAGAAACTCACCCCGTGGAAGAGCTGGGATCAGAACCCAAAGCCCAGTCCAAATGTGTCTGACTGCAGGATACCACGCGACAAATAAAATTTAACCGAGAAGCTGTTCAAAAACAAACCACATTCTGGGAAAGAATCAGAACCAAGAAGCCTGGCATAGTAAGTGAAGGTGGGAAAAGATAGAGGCCTACGGTTTTTAACTTTCAGCTTTAGTCAATAGTTATCTCTGCAAGTGTCTCAAAAGAGCCAGAAGCATTATCTCTAAAATCAGCCAGGACAGTGAGGACTCTGGGACAGACCCATACCTGAAGGGAGTGGGAAGGAGACTCCACTGCTGTTTGTTTTGCAAAGCAGGATGGCATTAGCATAAGTTACCAGGACTTAAATGTGACTCCATTGTATAAGCAGCAGAGTATCTGCTTTGGGGACAATTGGCTGCCTCCAACCCAGTCTCACCTATTCATCTATTGTTTACAAGTTACCAGGTGTGTGGGGGGAAAAACGGGGTGTTACGTGTCTGACAATATTGCTAACTGTATTCAGATATAAATGACCTCTCATTATTCATAACTACCGTTCCGAAGCTGGATAGTGAGAGCTGTGAACCCTTGGGAAATATCTCAGGTAAGAATGAATGGATCAGCACTTTTTTTGAAACCTCATGGTTAATTTTGAGTGCTCTGACTTTGAAATTTTAAAATCCATATAAACTAAAATTTCATTTCTCTAAAATAGTAGTATTTCGTTTCTCTAAAATGATTTGCTGAGGAAAATAGCTGGGGTGGGAGTATACAAATTTCCTTATACAGTCTTTCAGAGGAAATAAAATGTGATTATTTCAGACTTACAAATTAAAATAAACATCTACTTTTGAAACTAAATATTTAATAGTGAAAAATACATTACCTTCGCAATTTAAAATTAATTCAATTTTTTGCCCTGAAAGTCTTATTAGTTTCAAATAAAATGTAACTTTGAAAAATATCAAAGCCTCCATTCCCTCAGGAATAATAAAGTAGCCCACGAGGTGATTAGATTAGGAAATTTATGTAGGTTTGGGACAGGAGGGGAAAAAGTAGAAAACTTTCAGGATTTGTACATATAAGGCTTTTGAAAGCTTAGAAATGTAAAGTCGACAATATACCTTAAAGATACCAAATTACGGGGCAAAGAGATCTTTTTAAATCCTAAAATGTTCTAGGAAAAAAGACTCACTGAATGATTTCTTCCATCCAACATGCTCTAAAAATAAGGGGAAGCTATAATAGAAGTAACAATTCCGGGTACACAAGTCTATGAAAATATCCGAGTCAATACGCAATTTCAATTCATCAATAAAGTTAAACAACCATTAAATGCAATTTGCATTTTTGTATGAAATCCATACAACCTCAAATATCAAGCTTTCCTTAAGTAAAATGCTAGCTGGCTGGGTATCTATCATTGTGGAGAAACAGAAGGAGTTTTATTTTAGGCAGACAAAAGGAAAAGAAGCCACACTTAGTAAGAATCACAGAAGGAGTCTCACTTCCACGCCTGACAGAAGTCAGACCAAGTCATGGGTTATCTATTGCTCTGCAAGTGGTAGCTTTTCACTAGGTAACAGTGCTCTGGGGGGGTGTGTGGTCAGAATGTGGAACACCTCTGCCTGTGAACTACAGCCTGATATCAGGCAGGACACGCGCACATACACAGCACATAATGCCCGAGGTCCACTAAAAAAAGAAGGGGGGGGGAGGGAAGAACAATCGAAAGAGGAAAAATAACCTCCAAACTTGCCCACACCAGGGGCTGGTCGCGGGGGGGGGGGGGGGGGGCAGGGGACATTAGCATTTCCACTTCCATACCAAAGAACAACCAGAAGGAGGTTAAGTGTAACCACAGGAAACATCCCATCCCTGAAAACCAGGAAATCTAGATTTGGAAATTTAAGTTTTTGACTTTTTTTTTTGCAACTTTCAAAGCTCATGGCACCAAAATAAAGCTAAAATTAAATCCGTTTAAACATAGAAACAAAAAATTACCAAAACCACACTGTGTCAGCTATGCTCAGTTCCCTGAGGGCTCTTCCACTGACCCTTCCGAGTTGTGGCAATAACAAGTTTCCTTAAAATCCCCATTTTTCTATCTCCAGGGTCGAACATAAGAATATCACATAAATCCAAATAGTTATCGTCGGAAATAAATAAACTACTCGTCCTTAAACTGCAGACCTTGTTTCAGGAGCTGCCCTGCCCACCTCCTCTCCCTCCTCCTAATTTTTAATGCTTCCAAGCGTTCTGACAACTAGGGTCTCCCCCTTGGGTTCTGTTCATGTGTCTGATTTACCAGACACTGACCAAATAGGGCAGGAAACTCCTACGTCTGGGGGCTGCTCCAGAAATCCAGCCCCCTCTAATGACAGTCTCCCTACGTCTTTCGCTCTGCGGGGACCGTCCAGAAAAGGGGGGCTTGAGACCCAAAGGAGTCCGGGAGGAAAGGAGGGGGGGTGCCTAATCTGAAATGAACACCCCCGGTTTCTGGAGTAAGGGCTAAAAAGGCGGTTAGGAGAGCCTGCCCAGTAGAAATACCACCTGAATTTACCTCCTCCTTTCTCACAGCAAAAGCCCAGTCACTAACTAATAAGCTAAGAAAAATCCCTGGAAAACTTTTCCAAACGGGCAGAGAAGGCCCTCTCCCAGCCCGTGGGGGTTCCGGGGGGAACCGGCTGGAGTTTGCAGCCCAGGAAGGGCTCGCCGGGGAGTGGGGTGGGGCGCGGGCGAGGGGTACAGGGGCGGAGTACCTTCAATGGACAGGAACTGGCAAAGAGTTGCAAAATAGCCGAGTGCTCTCCCCCACGCCCTCGGGGGTCGCGGGCGCTAGGACCAGGGCTCCCCGAAAGGAGGGCAACCCCCAATTCGGGCCTAAAAGGAAACTTTCCGGGCCGCGGCTGCACCTGACTCCTCACCGCCCCTCCACCCCACCCCACGCCCGCCAGGCCGCCCGCCCCGCCCCGGCCTGGCCGCCCGGAGCGCAGAGGGGGATAAATAAATTCAACGATTACCGGAATCGAGGGGGGTGGGGGGCGTCTGCGAGAGACTAAGGGGAAGGGGCGGGCGGGTGCCCATTCCCCACTCCTAGGCCCTGACGCCCCTGTCCCGGCAACCCGGGCCTGCCGCCCCGCTGGGGAGCCTCCCGGCCGGCGCACGATTCGGCCCCGCAGCGCCGCCGTCCCGCTCGGAGGCCCCGGGGGAGCCGGAGGGGCGCGCGGAGGCCCGTGGTGCCGGGGCAGGGCGCGGCCGCCGCGGGGCCCGCCGGCCCGAGGCCTAGCCGGCTCCCCCCACCCCCCGCCCCGGCCCACACCCCCACCCCGGCCCGCGCAGGCCGCGCCGCTCGCCCGGCTCGGGCCGCGGCTGGACCCCCGCCTGCCCGCCCGCGCGCCGCCGCCGCCGCCCGTGGGCGCCCCCAGGCCCCGCGGCCCCCAGCCCCCGCCACCCCGGCGCCGGCCCCTCTCACCCTTTCATTCTCTGCCCGGGGCCTGACGCGGGCCGGCGAATCCCCGGCCTCACGTAAGCGCGCTCGCCGCCCGCCCTGCCTGCGCGGCCCTGCCCGCCGCCCTACGGGAGCCCGGGGATGTGGGCCGGGCCTGGGGCCGCCTCTGCTTACCTTTCAGCTGCTTTTTTTTTTTTTTTTTTTTTTTTTTTTTTTTCCTCCTTCCCCCCTTTTCCCTCGGCCGGGCTGACAGATCAGAGTGAGAGGCGCTGGCAATGGACTCGGAAGCTCGGCTGCCGCTGCTACTGCTCTCCCCTGGGCTCCGGCGAGAGCCTTTCCCTGTCAAGCAAGAGGGGTGAGGATCATATTTTTATTTTGGAAACTAAAAAGTGCTCCCAGGGTCGGTGATTATTAAGGGGAAATCCCTGAATATACTCTCCAGCCAAGAAGGCAGGGCTGCCGGGGCTGCACAAGAAGAGGCAGCAGCCTCCTATAGCACCACTACAGGCACTGCGAGGACATAACACCAGAGAGCCGCTCCTCTGCCCTCCGAAACGACAACTTTCCTACCATCTTGGAGGCAGAGGAAAGGGGGGCCGGGGGGAAAAGTGCACCCGCTGCCGATAAAGTACACACTTCTACTTCTCATCTCTGGAAAAAAGTCCACACCGGCCGTCTACACCGGCGCCTGGGGGAAAAAGCAGGGAAGAAACTGGGGGCGCTTGAGAAACGTTTTCAGTTGCTCCACGGGGAAAAATGTTTCTGCATCTTCTGATGGAAAGAAATCTTGACAAGACACAGGTTTTCCGGTGATTATTGTTTTCTGTTTTCTATTTAATTTTTTTTTCCCATGTCGGGGGCAGTGGTATTTTCTTTTCTTTTCTTTTTTTCAGGCTAATCATGATTTTTCTCCATTGCAGGTCCAAGTTCTGTGTCTGGTGGTCAGGTTATAAATTTGTGCTTCAAGAGACTTCATAGCCACTCTATGTCCATTTGTCTATTTATATGTTTTTACAGGTATATTTACAGGTTGCCTTCTGTATAAAAATGGGGATTATATATTCCCCTCAAAACTGAGATTGCTGAAAGACAATTGTAGGGATGTCTTTTGTCTCCTTTTCTCAAAGCAATGTAAATAAAACCTATTGACTGTCCAGAAAGGCATGATACAGCTGTTTATTTTTCACAGTGCAAATAAAGGCAGAGATCACGGAGAGGTTAAATACAACTTAGGTATAACTGACCAGATTCCTGGAAATGATTCTAATTCTGTTAGGGTCTCCCCAGGAAGAAAGGTTACTGTGCAACTGGAAAGAGATTTGAAAGACAGCTTTAGATTTTCTTTAAAACTGCTTATTAAGAGACTTTGCTTATTATACCCAGATACTGGCTTTTCTAATTAGATGCTTTAGCTCTTTGGTGCCTTGCATGTGTTGCTGCCCACTTTCTGTGTCACAGAATGGAAAAATGTGTGTTTTTGTTAGAGTTGCTGGGTTGTTGGTTCATAACTTCCAGTGTGCTGCCCGCCTCTATAAATTACTTTTAATATATTGCAGTGGATGTCACGGGTCTACTTTTTTTAATGAGCAAAGCTTAGTAGATGAGTGGGATCAAAGTTACACAAAGCTGAGGAAGCACAGAGGTGAGAGAAGCGTGCCGCCCCCTTGCAGCAATTCCCACAGAACTCTTATTGGAGGAGAGTAAATTACAGAGATGTTTTTCTATTTTTGCGAAGAGGAGAATGCCAGAAAATGACCAGAGGATCTTTTTGTATGTTCTACAGGGAATGATGAATTGAATCTTGAACTAAAAGTTATTTTTCTGACATATGTTGGCTAACCTAGTGGGAATGGATTTGTAATATTAGTGCCTTGAATCAGCAGAATATTTAATTTCTTTCATTTAAAATGTATTGTAGAGCACTTAGAAATAACTGATGACTCCACTTAAAAATGTCTCTTTCTTTGAGCTTCCAAATTTAGAAACTCCCATAACGTTAAAGTGAGTTCAGATAATGCGTATATCAGATACTTATTATTTTCATGTTGACCCCCATCTTTATCATCTAAACTTGAATACAGTACCCTCTCCCTCTGCTGCTCCCCCTGCTTATGCTCTCTCACTTGCCCTCTCACTCTCAAATAAATAAAATCTTAAAAAAAAATCTAAAGTGATTAAAGTAAAATTAACTGATTCTGATCATCTTGGAAACCTCAACTGTGAAATTGTGTTCTATTTACAAGTTTTTAAAAAACATTTGGAGATCAAACACATTGGTCATAACAAGGAAATTACTTCCCTTAACATGGAACCCAAGTGGACTTGAAAAACGTGTTTCGAACTTGTTCTTATATATGATGTGACCTTATAGGTATGCTTTGCATTTTTCAAGAAATTAAGATGTGTTCACTTTAAGCTGACTGCACCCTTTTATGCAATCCCTCTTGTGTCCCGCAAACTTATTTGCATGATAGGGATACGGGATATGATGCATAATCTTAGTATCTCAGTGTCTTTCTCTTTATAAAGCATGACTTACTTGTACATGGCTATAATCCCAGATGTTTATCCACCAGCTGAGCTAAATAACCCAGACGGGGAATTACAGCCTAACCAAGAAAGAAATCTCACTACGTTTGCAATATTGGTGAATTTGATTGGTCAGTATTTCGGTTGATAATTGAACTCATATTAGGTGCTGTGTCTCCATAATTCCTAGAAGCTGCAGGTGGTAACAAAACTACTGACATAGTTGGGGTACCTGGGTGGCTCAGTCAGTTAAGTGTCTGCCTTTGGCTCAGGTCATGATCCCAGAGTCCTGGGGTCGAGTCCCGCATCGGGCTCCCTGCTCCTTGGGAGCCTGCTTCTCCCTCTGCCTCTCTCTCTCTGTCTCTGTCTCTCATGAATAGACAAAATTTTTAAAAAAAAGAAAAAAAAAAGAAAATACCACCTATATCGTTAAAAGGTCTTACTCATTGATTGTTTGGATTTAAAATGAAAGATTTATGTGTGTTTAATATATTAGATGTCTTTAAGCAATAAACCCATGCCTTTGTTGGCAAATGTTTGCTGACAGAATTGAGTGTTTAAAAAGACACTGACGGCAGACATGGTTATACAAATTATACATGGAGTTTTCAAGGGGGGATAAGGGTACGGGTATGAACCTTCCCTAATTATGCATTTCCAAAGACAGACTCTAAAGTCATATCAGGAGTCCCTAGCCAGTGTAAAAACTCCCAAGGAGGTGAAAAGGTAGAAGTAGGTTGTGTGTACAGAGCCTGAAAGTTTTCAAAACCACACTATTATGATGGCCATAGACACAATTGTTTTTCACTTTACGCATTTCTGTTTTGGAAACATTTGTTGGTAATGTTTCTATCTAAAACAAAGATTCGGTTTTATCGTGGTTACGGTGCCCTGCAAGAAAATGTTTCTGAGACAAGCGTATTTGGCAGACATCCATGTCATGGTTTTAGATTATTTGAGTATGAAATTTCTGTAATATAGATTCAGCTGTAGTCAAAACACACATGATCAGGTCATCTCCACATTCTAACACCTAACCCAGGGGCACTGAGACCTGGAAATTCCCACCTGATGCCATGCCAGAAACCAAGAAAGTCTTTTTTTTTTCTTTTTAATCCCCATAAGGGCCAAAAGATATCCTCCAGGAACCCGTTGGTCACTGGCAGCAGCAGGGACGAGACGTGTCCCTAGTGCCATTTAACTGCCTTATCATGCTTTCGGCAGAAGAATGTAACCTAGCCTAGGCTGTCGGCCTTCTGGGGATGTTCTGTGGACTACCAGCCTACAGTAAGGAAAACAACTGTCTAACCGAAGTTGTGGTTTAAGTAATGATTAGTAAAAAGAAACACCCAAAAGCAGTATTAATGATTGGATTTGAGTAGAATTATAAGTGATTGTCAGCCTTTTCTATAATTTGTAATGAAAAACTGTCCCAAAAGTGGTGGTTTAGCTAAAACATTATAGTAGGAAGAGAAATCCATAGAGCCCTCAGAATAACAGGCAAAGTTCAACACAAAGATCACAGTGTTCGCTTCTGCTACATTCCTGGTGAAACGAGCTTTTTGTAGACCCACTGGGAACTTAACCACTATTTCCATGGGAAAATAAATTCCAGGTTCCAAACAGCTAATCAACAGTGATGTTCTGGAACACGTTCATTAATAAGTTTGGACTTCTTGTACTGTAACGTCTTTGTCATGTATTTGTTATAGGTGGCCAGAATTCAATAGTGAGTGTGGGAAAAAGAAGGAAATTTATTCAATTAAAGTAAGGAGTTACTGTTGTTTTAAAAAGATTTATTTATTGGGCGCCTGGGTGGCTCAGTTGGTTAAGCGACTGCCTTCGGCTCAGGTCATGATCCTGGAGTCCCTGGATCGAGTCCCGCATCGGGCTCCCTGCTCGGCAGGGAGTCTGCTTCTCCCTCTGACCCTCCCCCTTCTCATGTGCTCTCTCTCTCATTCTCTCTGTCTCAAGTAAATAAATAAAATCTTTAAAAAAAAAAAAAAAAAAAGATTTATTTATTTTAGAGCGAGAGCAAGTGGGGGGGGACAGAGGGGGAGAGAATCTGGAGCAGACTCCCTGCTGAGTGCAGAGCCCCACACGGGGCTCTATCTCACCACCCATGAGATCACAACCTGAGCAGAAACCAAGAGTCAGTCACTTCACTGACTGCGCCACCCAAGGCGCCCCAGTAAGGAGTTACCTTTAACACAATTCAAATAGGGGCGCCTGGGTGGCTCAGTCATGATTCTGGGAGTCCCGGGATCGAGCCCCGCATCGGACTCCCTGCTCAGAGCGGGAAGCCTGCTTCTCCCTCTCCCACTCCCCCTACTTGTGTTCCCTTTCTCACTGTATCTGTCAAATAAATAAATAAAATCTTAAAAAAAAAAAAACAATTCAAATAGCTTGATTCAAATTCAGGCGAGGAAGATTATCAAATTATAAAAGGGTAAGGCCAGTTGTACACCAGGAGGGAAGACCTCAGTAACCAAAAATTACACTTTTTACCTTAACTCTATACATTGGTGTTTCTGTTTTATGCATGTCTGGGTGCTTATATGAGCTTACAAGTAGGTATTTGCATTTTGTTTTATTAAGGAAAACCAGAAAGAGAAAGAAATGAGGGGATAAAAGTCAATAAGATTCTACTAAAAATGATCCAACCTCATTCTTCTGTTAGGCTGATGCTGTTTTTCGCCCCACACAGCAAGTGATGGCCATTTTTGTCTTGATGCCCCCGTTCCCACTCTGCTTTGATGCCTTGCTCAAAATCTTGTCCCTGAAGCTTTGCGGTGCCAACCTGAGTCTACAGTGACCTTATTCTTACTTTAATGCCTTGAGTTGTTTTCTAGGTATTTGGGGGGTTTTGTTTTGTTTGTTTGTTTCCACATGTGTTCCTCTTGTGCAAAAGAACGTGAAGTGATTAGGAGCTCGATCTCCAGTCAAGGCCATCTGGTTTAGGAACTTGGCTTTACCACTTTCCTTGGTAGTGTGATCCTGGGCAAGCTCTTTAACCTCTGTTTCCTCATTTGTCAAAATGAGAGTAATAATAGTACCTAGGTTACTGTATTGTTGTAAGGATTAAGTGGCATAGTTCAGGAAAGGCCCAAGGCAGGGTCTCCAGCGCGTAGTAAGTGCTATGTAAAGCTGCCCTTCTTGGTTGCTTGCCAATAAACAGCTTACAGGCAGTGTGGCTCAAGGTCAGGGAGGACTGTTTTGTTTTTGTTTTGTTTTGAAACACTACCAAGACAGTGGGCTCAGCAGCACTCGTCACAAGTTGACCTCAACACAGAAAAAGATGAAAGGAGATTAAGATTATGGCATACCAAATATCTACGTTAAAACAGAAACAGTCCATTGATTTTTTTTTCCAGATAGTTTTTTTTCTTAAAGATTTTATTTTTAAGTAATCTCTACACCCATCATGGAGCTTGAACTTACAACCCCAAGATCAAGAGTCGCATGCTTTACCAACTGAGCCAGATGGGCACCCCTTCAGGTAGTTTTGAATACCCAGATAGTTGACAGTCTGCAATAAAGAATATTAAGTTTAGCTGAGATTTTGGTGTCCTTCAGACTCAATCAAGGTGTTAAATATAAAATGGGGTACAGGAAGAGTACCCACAGAATGCACAGCAGGAGAATATTGTGACCAGTTAAGCCCTCTTTGATTAGCCACTCTAAAGAATGAGAAATGCATTTAAGTTTCAGTATGAGGTATTGAAGAAAGATTTTTCTGACAAGGAAGCATAAAAATGATTATGAATTTTTTTTTTTTTAAGATTTATTTATTTTATTTGAGAGACAGAGAGCACTTGGCGGGCAGGGACAGAGGGAGAGGGAGAGAGAGAGAGACTCATCAGCCGACTCCACGCTAAGCCTGGAGCCCAGTCCGGGGCTCAGTCTCACGACCCATGAGATCATGACCTGAGCTGAAACCAAGAGTCAGACGCCCAACCAACTGCACCACCCAGATGCCCCAGATTATGAAATATCTTCAAAAAGAGCCATCCCACAAAGGAAATAGTGGATGTTTGACATGTATAACATTTCCAACTGTTTTATCAGACAGGTATTAGTTGTTTTAAAATGCAAATACAGTGTTAGGTTAAAGTGGGGTTTAGAAAACCATGTGTGAATCCCATAGCTAATATTTACTAGCTATACAAATGGGCAAGTTCCCTAGACTCTCAAGCCTCAATGCCCTCATTCTTAAGACCACTGCTTGAATAAGATGATTTATAGGACCATGTATAGTATACTATCTGAAACTTAACCGCCACTCCATAACTGAACATTTCTATTTCTTTTCTTTTCTCTGAATTCATAGAAAGTGACTGGAATCAAAGTAGGACTTTAATTAGAAAACTGAAGAGGGGCCTTGCCCTAGAATCGATCTCCAAAGTATTGAAGAACAAATACCGTATCAATTAAAACCCTATTTACATATTTACAATTTCCTTGGAAGATTTGTGTGAGATTTCTCTGTGATTAAAGTTACTAGTACTTCTGATTAAATGAAAATTAATTTTGAAACATGTGATCAAACTATGTATTTTCACTATAAGAACAGCCTCCGCCAACACAAAGCCAGGAGCATGTACCCACTCCGCCATGTGCTGGGCTGCTAGCTGGGCATTTCCCTAGCACTTGGCTCTAACAGCAAGTGATCACAGGGGTCTCCTTGCTCAGGGTACTAGGTGATACCCTGCCCAGAGAATGGACCTCAATTCTGTGGCGTTTTGTGTTTGAAACAGGGAACTTAAGACATCAACTCAGCAGCTAATGACCTACTGAAAAGAAGAGAATGCTATAAAAGAAAATATCCAGAGTCATTGTGGTCCAAGTTTATTTCATCAAACAGTTCTCTTCGGTTACAAACACATGTATGTATCTTCATGGTGGATTGGGACAGAAAGTTGAAGAGCTCCTGCTACATATTATCAGGCTGAAATTTGTAGGGTCTTGCGGTGGTAAAGGAGTAAACCAGACAGGCCCTGTCCTCTCCTTGGCTTTACAGTTGAGGTATAGGATAAAGGTCTGAACTGGCCTGGTTGAAGGCAGTAGGGAGAGGTGGAGCCCGAGAGGAACTTGAGACCACCGGGCTTAAAAATATTAAGTTTCTTATTTTTTTCTCAACTGCTGGCCAAGCTAAACGTGTTGAAGGCAAATCTGTTGGCTCATGAGAACGCGTGATGCTGGATAGGTTATCTCATTAAATGCAAGTTTACCTTGTCATACCTCAAAGACGTGAAGAGGCCATTGTGTGGTCAAAGAATGAAAGAAAACCTGGAAACACTAGGACTCCTGTGCTTGGAAAATAAACTGAACAGGGTTGTGATTAAAGTCAATGAAGGAATTAGATCAGCTGAACATTAAATTGTTTACCAGTAAGTCAAAGATACTAAAATCTCAGGTGAGATATTTAAGACTAAAAGGAAGTGGGGCGCCTGGGTGGCTCAGTCATTAAGTGTCTGCCTTCGGCTCAGGTCATGATCTCAGGGTCCTGGGATCGAGCCCCGCATCGGGCTCCCTGCTCAGCAGGAAGCCTGCTTCTCCCTCTCCCACTGCCTCTGCTTGTGTTCCCTCTCTCGCTGTGTCTCTCTCTCTGTCAAATAAATAAATAAAAATCTTTAAAAAAAAAAAAAAAGACTAAAAGGAAGTATTTTTTCACAACAGCAAGTTCTGACAGTGTAAAACTTAATTCAAAAGATGGAATTTGTGGGGCACCTGGCTGGCTCATTCAGTAGAGCATGCGACTCATGATCTTGGGGTTGGGAGTTCAAGTTCTACCTTGGATGTACAGATTACTTAGAAATAAAATCTTTAAAGGAAAAAAAAAGATGGAATTTGTTGCAAAGACTAACTTGTAACAGTTGAAAATAGGAGACTCAGCCCAAATTGGTTGCCTTCCTTCAATTAGTGAAGTATTAATTGAGTGCTTGCTGGGCATGGCACTCAGGCTCTGTGGGGAAGTAAAATATAGTACCCAGTTGGGCACAGGGAGCTTACAGTCTAGCTGCAAGGGTAAGTAAGGTCAGGGAAACCCTGGAGAACAAGCAAGGGCTCATAGTAGTGAACCGAAGGGGCAGAGCAAGGAGTTAAGCTGCTTTGGGTTGTTGTCGAGGCCTGCCTGGATCGCTGAGTGACCCTGGGCAGCTCTCGGAACTCAGAGCCTCTTTCGCTCCTTCCGAAAATCTGTGAGAGTGCTCGTGTAGAGTCAAGAAGATGCATGGAAGCCTCTAGCACAGTCCTGGCACATAGAAGATCCTAGATCAGTGTTTGTTGACTCTATATGGAGAAGGTTTTTACTTATCTGGGGCAAAGGAAGTGGCATGAGGTAAAAGCAGGAGTATGTCTTCTCTGTAGCATGACAAGGTGTGTGCTGAAAAGTAGTGCAAAATAAAGAAGTAGGGTAGGGCCCAATTAAGAGAACTTTGAAAGCCAAGCTGAAAAGTTCGAACAGATAAAACAGGCAATAAATAAAACATTATTTGTACTTAAGCAAAAAGGATCTTCCGCTATTTAATTATTTAAGGAATACTTATGAATCATTTATAGTGTGCCAGGCATTGCGGTTGGGATATTGGGGAAACAGTAACCCCTGCCCTCAAGTGGCTTCCGTCTGGCAAGAGAGAAAAGAATTATTGTTTTAGAGATGTTTTATTTTATACAGATCCCACTTTATTTTTTTTATTTTTTATTTTTTTTAAGATTTTATTTATTTATTTGAGAGAGAGAATGAGATAGAGCATGAGAGGGGGGAGGGTCAGAGGGAGAAGCAGACTCCCCACTGAGCAGGGAGCCCAATGCAGGCTCGATCCCAGGACTCCAGGATCATGACCTGAGCCGAAGGCAGTTGCTTAACCAACTGAGCCACCCAGGCGCCCCCAGATCCCACTTTAAAAAATATAAGTTCTGGGGTGCCTGGGTGGCTCAGTTGGTTAAGCGACTGCCTTCGGCTCAGGTCATGATCCTGGAGTCCCGGGATCGAGTCCCACATCGGGCTCCCTGCTCGGCAGGGAGTCTGCTTCTCCCTCTGACCCTCCTCCCTCTCATGCTCTCTGTCTCTCATTCTCTCTCTCGCAAATAAATAAAATCTTAAAAAAAAAAAAAAAAAAATTATTAAAGTTCTGCGGCGCCTGGGTGGCTCAAGCCCTATATTGGGCTCCACGCTGGGCATGGAGCCTACTTAAATTTTATATATATATATATATACATATATTCCATGAAAGCTAGGGTTTTTTTCCTTTTTAAAAAATTTAAAAAAAAATTTTTTTTTAATTTTTTTTTAAACTAGGTTCCACACCCAACATGGGGCTTGAACTCATGACCTTGATATCAAGAGTCAGATGGTTTACCAACTGAGCCAGCCAGGCACCCCTCCTTTTCTTTTTTTTAAATCTATTTTGTTCACTAAGCATCTAGAACAGTGCCTGCCATAATAAATGCACCATATTTATTAAATTAATGAATATTTGAGATTTTGAATTCTTAACCAGTTCAATGTCTTTGAGACGATTGTATAATTAAGATACAGCTATTTGGGGCACTTGGGTGGCTCAGTGGGTTAAGCGTCTGCCTTCAGCTCAGGTCATGATCTCGGGGTCCTGGGATCAAGCCCTGCATGGGGCTCTCCACTCTGCAGCAAGTCTGCTTCTCCCTCTCTGTGATCTCTCTCGCTTTCACTCTCTCTCAAATAAATAAATAAAATCTTAAAAAAAAAAAAGACATGGCTATTCTATGGGTTAAATGAGAAGGGTTCTGAGGAAGCAAATGTGGACTTTCTGTCAATCTCACTAAGAGTCCAAGGTGATTAATAAAATAATATCTGTACAATTCTAACTATGCCAGTCTCTTGAAGATTATATTCCAATTGTCCATATTATAGCCTAGCTAAAAAATCTGAGAGTAGTGCTAAGTATGCTACTTTTTTGTCTTAGCTTCTTTCTGTTGTACAGTCTTTACTGCTAAAATCACTTAAAGTGTATGCACACTCTGTTTTCAAATGACTACAGGGGCACCTGCACAGCGCAGTCGGTTAAGCACCTGCTTTCGGCTCAGGTCGTGATCCCAGGGTCCTGGGATCGAGCCCCATGTTGGGCTCCTTGCTCAGCAGGGAGCCTGCTTCTTCCTCTCCCTCTGCACCCCACCCCCGACTCATGCTTGCCCTCTCACTCTCTCATTCTCACTCTCTCAAATAAATAAATAAAGTCTTAAAAAAGAGAGAAAACTCTACAGGTTAAAAAGTAAAAAATGAAATATAAGAGAATCACCTGAGGTAAAAACAAACATACAAGAGGAGAAAAATATGGTTTTTGTTACAGCCTTTTGTGTGGAAACTCTGTGGCATATTTGAGGAAGTATCTTTAAGTATCTTCCCCCATTTTGTAGGACATGATCAATTATATCATCTCCTCTAGGTAACTTGGCAGCTGTTAATTGACATTATTCCCTGAGTTTTGCTGTAGCCATAGATGGTTCTAGAACATAAAAACAAAAGATTTGCAAGAATAGCTTTCATGGGGAGGGGGATGAGGGGAATGGGTGAAATAGGTGATGGGGATTAAGGAGGGCACTTGTGATGAGCACCGGGTGTCGTATGGAAGTGATGGATCACTACATTGTACACCTGAAACTAATATTACACTGTATGTTAACTAACTGGAATTAAAATAAAAACTTTAAAAATAAATAAATGGGGGAAAAAGAATAAATATTGACCAACTGGGAAGAACAAAGTAAATATTTACATAGTCATAAATCATTTTCGTTTTCCCAGAGGTTTTATGATGTTCTACATATCTGAATGTTTTAATGTATTGATGTATAAAGCAGAAGCAATTAAGTAATTTAATACCAACAGAATTTATACTTCAAATGGCGAAAGAATGGATCATCTCAGTTTGTGGTAAGATACCCAGATGCTTCCTGTTACTCTGTCCAGAATGATGTTAACATTAACCTCAGAGGAGGCCGTTAAGCCGGTCTTGAGCTAGAAATGGTAAGCATTATGTTTCTGTCTGTGGAGGAAGGAGGGAAGAATTATGTTACCTAAAATGTATGAGCAGCAAAGTTAGAGAACGTTATACAGTAATCACTGATGATGTGACAAACTATCATTCATTCCCTACCATATATGTCCATCTCTCTGAAATAAAGCTAACAAAAAAATTATAGGGAAAGAGACTCATGGTACCATTCTTAGAAAGCTCATGTAAATACTCCATGCAGGCCTTTTGTCTGGTTTTTTTTCTTCTATTGGAAGAGGGTTTCTATCTTTTCTAAATCAAACTGTTTGAACGGTGTGTTACTGAATTCTCTTTTGCTTCCCTCCCTTTATCCTGACTTGAGTTCAGAAAATTCTGAAATGTTCATTCTTTTAAACTACAAAAGGGGATTTTGTGTATTTGTTGTTTACGCCAGCTCCTTAATTTGAAGTAAAAGAAAAAAGCAAACAGCAAAGCAGCAATTACAAAAAGCCTCCACAATGTACTAAGTTGTCCAGATTTTCATTTTTGGATTATATCCATTAATAGTATTTGGTTTAGGGGCACCTGGGTGGCTCAGTTGGTTAAGCGTCCAACTCTTGATTTCGGCTCAGGTTATGATCTCAAGGTGTGAGATAGAGCCCCATGTCGGGCTCTGTGCTGAGCATGGAACCTGCCTAAGATTCTCTCCCTCTCCCTCTGCCCTTCCCCTGCCACTCTTGTGCATGCACCCTCTCCCTCTCTCTTAAAAAAAAAAAAAATAGTATTTTCTTTCATTAATCTGTCACACTGCATCAAAATCATTATAATACTGAAGCATACGAAGTCTTCCAAAACATACCAACTCTTCCAAAACTGAGCTATCTTAAAGGAAAATAGAATGTGCTTTTTTGTGTTACCTAATAATTAGAAAAACCAAGTTCTAGGCAAGTAAATTGCTTACAGTTACATAGACTAGCCCAATTCTAGAGGGAAATAGCTCAAAGTGTTTTGTTGTATTTTTTGTTGTCGTTAACTAAACTACAGACTTTATTCAGATTTCATCAGCTTACCACTAATGTCCTTTTTCCACTCCGACACTCAAGTCTTTCCTTCTCTTTCATGACCTCAACCTTTATGAAGAGTACTGGTCAGTCATTTTGTAGAATGTCTCCCAATTTGGGTTTCTCTTATGTTTTCTCATGATTAGATGAGGTAATGTAGTTTTGGCAAGAAAATCTCAGACGGGATGTGTCCTTTTCAGAGCATCCTATCAGGGGGCATGATGTTGAGATGTGTTATGGCTAGTTGTATAGTTTTCTGCTGCTGCTGGAGTAAATCACCACAGACCCAGCACCAAAACACCATCCATTTATTATCTCTTGGTTTCTAGAGGTGAGAAGTCCAGGCAAAGTGTGGCTGGCTCTCTGCTCAGGGTCTCACAGGGTGAAATCAAGGTGTTGCTGGACTGCATTCGCATTTGGAACTTGTAGTCCTCTTGCCAGCTCACTCAGGCTGTTGGCAGAATTCAGTTTCTCGGTTATAGGGCTGAACTGTTTTCTGGCCGTCTGGCAGTGAGGGATCACTCTCACTTCCAAGAGGCCCCTCTCCAGTTCTAATTGATGGCACATCCATCTATAAGGGCAGCAGGAAAACCTCCCAGACAATCCCTCTCACACCTTGAGTCTGTGACTTCTAGGCCCAGGTGTAAAAGGCCCTTATGGGACACCTGGATGGCTCAGTCAGTTAAGTGTCTGCCTTCGGCTCAGGTCATGATCCCAGCATCCTGGGATCGAGTTCTGCATTGGGCTCCTTGCTCAGCAGGAAGCCTGCTTCTCCCTCTGCCACTGCCCCTGCTTGTGCTCTCCTTCTCTCTCTCTCTCTGTCACATAAATAAATAAAATATTTTTTAAAAAAAAAGGTAAAGAGGACAAAGGGAGTAAGCAGGCATCTTAGAATTCTGCTTGCCACACTAGTGATTATTAATCTTGATTACTTGGTTAAGCTGGTGTCTTCTGGGTTTCTCCACTGCAGAGTTACTGTATTTCCACTTGTAATTACAAAGTATCTTGGGAGATACTGCTTGGGAGATATCTGCTTCTCAAAATTTCCCATATTAATTTTTTTAATGATTTTATTTATTTGAGAAAGAGAGAGAGAGCATGAATCGTGGGGAGAGTCAGAGGGAGAGAGAGAAGCAGACTCCCTGCTGAGCAGGGAGCCAGACTGGGGCTCCATCCCAGGACCCCGAGGTCATGACCTGAGCTAAAGGCAGACGCTTTACCGACTCAGCCACCCAGGCACCCCTTTCCCATATTAATTTTAACATTCTTCAGTGGAATTGTCCATTCTCCATGTATGTATGTATTTATGTATTTATTTATTTCATTGTGGACTCATGAGAATACATATTTTATTTAGGGAGTTATAATCCATTATTTTGTTGTTCAACTTGTTCCAGCTTTAGCCATTGGTAGCTTTTTCAGGTTAGTGTCTGTACCCTTTTGATATACCCCCAATCCATTTTGAGCACTTCTTCACTTTCTGATACCAAAAGATGCCCTGGATTCATCTTATCTTTTTTCCTACTCCAAACCTAGAATAAATCACTTTTCCAAGGATAACTCCAGTTGTAATCCAAGAGAACTAGAAGTAAAGTTCTGTTTGTATTGACTTCAAATTAGTGTCTCCATAGGTTAGGTGCAGGTATTAATGGGAACTTGTCCTAACAAAGTGCCACAAATTTAGTGACTTAACACAGTTTATTATCTTACAGTTCCACAAGTCAGAAGTCTGAAATGGGTTTTACTGGGCTGAAATTAAGCTATCCGCAGGGTTGCATTCCTCTGGAGGCTCCGGGGGTAAGCTGTTCCCTTGCCTTTTCCAGCTTCTAGAAGCTACTACCTGTATTCCTTGACTCATGATCCCCTCCTACATCTTTAAGACCAGCAGCACAGTGTCTTCTAATCTCCTCTGATTCTTGTCCTCCTGCCTCGCCCTTATTAGGATCCTTCTGATTACATTGTCCCCACCCAGTTAATCCAGAATAATCTCCCCAACTCAAGATCCTTAACTTAATCATATCTACAAAATCTGTTTTGCCATGTAGGGTACCATATTCACGTGTTCAGGGAATTAAGACATGGACATATTTGGGGGCTATTATTCAAACCACATGAATATATTTAGACTAATATATATGGACATTTTCAATCTTTCTTTTTAAAGGAGAAAATAACAACTAACACTAAGCACTTATTCATACTTAGTGCTTTACACATATTTAGTGAACTCTAAGAGGCAGGTGTTATTATCATTATCCCCATTTCAACTGGTAATAGTAATGAGATGACATAGCTGGTAAGTGATAGAGCCAGGATTTAAATCTGGGGAATTGATTCCAGAACTTTCTCCCTTAACACACAAGTCAGTGCATACATTATCACATGGTGTTGCCGCTCAGTAAGTAGTGTTGGATATAATGATTGCCCCAAATCCTTCTCATAACTTGATCATTTTTCCCAAATTTGGAATAAAGTTAAAAAATTATAATCTCAATGGATTGTGATATGTGCAGTGAACAGAAATTTTAGGAACAGCCTCAGTGCTGCAAAGACTTAGTAAAGGTGCACATACATCAACTAGAACCTGGGACCTGGCCAACTTAAGTTCATCATTGAGTTCATTGTCTCTTCGATAGCATGACTCAGTATAATTTAGGTATTTGTTATGATTTGAATGTCTGTGTCCCTTCAAAATTCATATGTTGACATCCTCATGCCCAGTGTGATGATTTTAGGAGGTAGGACCTTTGGGAGGTGGTTAGGTCATGAGGATGGAGCTTTCATGAATGGGATTAGCGCTTTTATGAAAGGGACCGCACGCAGGAGCTGCCTACTCCCTTCTATCTTGTGAGGCACAGTAAGAGATGGCAGCGTACAACCTGGAAAGGGCCTCCACCAGAAGCTGACCACGACGGCACCCTGATGGTGGAGTTCCTGACCACGATGGCACCCTGGTGGTGGACTTCCAGGCTCTGGAGCTGTCAAAAATAAAGGCACTTATAAGCTGCCCGGTTTGTGGTGTTTTGTTATAGCAACCCAAACGGACTAAAACAGCAGGATTTTCCCAGTTCTTGGAAAAATCCTGAAGGGAAACTCATCAGTACATAAATTTTGGCTGCCTAGTGATAGATTCTTAAAAATATATTCTATTCACATCTAATCAGAAGGAATGTTTTTCATGTTTACTTTATTTCTACATTTGAGTATGTACATGTGTCATTCATAGAAAAACATATAGTTTTTCTATTCCAGGATACCCAAGACTAAAATATTTTCATGTTGAAGTTTGTAGATATTTCCCAACCAAGTTTAAAAAATATATAAATCTAGGGGCATCTGACTGGCTCAGTCAGTAGAGCATGTGGCTCTTGATCTCAGGGTCATGAGTTCGAGCCCCATTTGGGTGTAGAGATTACTTAAAATATATATATATATTTTTTTTTCCTAACATATATATGTTATATTTTTTTTTCTAATACACACATATATATGTATATGTGTTAGAAAGGGGGAAAATGGATTCAATTTATGTCCACATTTGTGTAAGTCTTTGAAATATGGGTATACTCAACAAGAAGGGGCATTATTCAAGATAATTGAAAGTTTTGGAATAAAATAGATAAAATTTATGAAATGTGACTTATATAGTCCAGTAAAATACTACATCATCTAAAATATAATTTCAAAGTTTTTGTCAGCATATATATGACTACATATGACTAATTTCTACTAAATTGCTAATCACTTGGAAGTGATTCACAAATAACAGTGTCTATCAATAACTTTAAAGAAATAGAAGATAGTATCTGGAAGGACCAATAAATTATACAGCATAAGGGTTACTAATCAATAAATGGATTATTTTTCTACATTTCTGTATTTTCCAAATTAATAGAGAGGCAGTTACTCAGCATTTGACAAACTAGATAACTTCACACTCCGCTCTGGGTGATTTGCTTTTAGTTTACCCAAGATCAAATTTTAAGACCTTAAGCCATATTATGTACATAGTTCTAAAGAAGACATAGATATTCATTATTTAGGGGAAAGACGTGCTAAAAATTATCTTTTTTTTTGAGAGAGAGGACATTAGTCTTAGCTTTGGAAAACTGATGAGCAGCCTTGAAAACTTTGTTCATTAATTTATTCATAAAATATTTATATTGAGGCTACCTGCTGAAAGTATACTAAGACTTATACAGATGGACACACACAATAAGTGCTTGAGAAATTATTGTCTCAACCAGAGTTTCTGATGCACATCTATGAGTAAAGCACATGTACGTATTTAGTGACCAAAAAGATACCAGATCTCAATTCCCTGTTGGGCCCCCTAGTTCTTTCCCTGGTTCCTGAATGGGTATCCCTCTATTACAAGTGGGTTTTTTGTTTTGTTTTGTTTTTGTTTTAGATTTTATTTATTTATTTGAGAGAGAGAAAGGGCACGAGCAGGGGGGAGAGGGAGAAGCAGGCTCCTTGCTGAGGAGGGAGCCCAATGAGGGGCAAGGAGCCTGGGATCATGACCTGAGTCAAAGGCAGACGATTAACTGACTGAGCCATCCAGGCACCCCTACAAGTGTTCTTAATGATACATATGAACAATGTATACATTCATAGTTGTGTCTCTAAACCTATAGGTGGTAGATAAAGTAGGTAGTACTTAATATCCTCATTTTACAGATTAAAAAAAAAAAAAGGCCTAGTCATTTAATTCAATCATTGAACTACCATGATCCAGGCCCTAGTCTAGGGCTCTTTGCCTTGCAGTTTACCTGTCTGCACTCTTAATCAAATATCAGAAAGGATGTGAGGAAAGGACCACTGAGTTAATTACTCCCTCAGGAGAAGGACTAAGACGACTTTCTAGTACTTTTGCTACTAAAATTCTAAATATAGCAAGAGGGGCTTGTTGCCTCTGATAAAATGCTGCCTCCCCAAAACAAATGATAAATTTGGAGAAGAAACTTCTTCTGTTCGAATAAAAATGTGCTTCTCTTTGACCCCATAATGTCTTATCAAAGAATTTGTCCTTATTGATATACTTAGAAAAGTATGCAAATATTTATGTACAAGAGTATTCATTACCACATTATCTGTAATAAAAAAAATCTAGAGGAATCTAGAGAAAGGCCTATATATCCCATCAATAGGGAAGCAGTATAGCATTGTGGTTAAGAATTGCCTGGATTCAGGGTGCCTGGGTGGCTCAGTCAGTTAAGCGTCTGCCTTTGGCTCAGGTCGTGATCCCAGGGTCCTTGGATGGAGTCCCGCGGCCAGCTCCCTGCTCCTCAGGGAGTCTGCTTCTCCCTCTGCCTCTGCCCCTGTCCGTGCTCATGCTTGCTCTGTCTCAAGAAAATAAAATCTTTAACAAAAAAAAACCAAACAAGAATTGCCTGGATTCAAATCCCATCTCGACAATTTACTAGCTGTGTGACCATGAACAAATTACTGTGCTTTTGGTTTACCCACCTGTAAAGTGGAGCTAATAATAGAATTTATTTCATTGGGCTGTGATATTTAGAACTGTGCCTAATCCATAGTATATGCTCAGTACACTTTAGTTACCATTACTGATAGGGAATTGGGATAAATTTTGGTAGAGGTAAGTGGAACACTAGGCAACTATATAGAGCGCTCTATGTACTTACTCTATTTAACCAGAAAGCAATCTCTGCCAACTCAGTTTGTCTCCCTCCCTCCAATGCCCAAGAAAAAATTTGGCTAAACTTAACTCGGCTAAACTTGGTGCATATATATTGAAGAACAAAGAGCAAATTCTTTGAACTCTGGTAGAAAAAGCATTTGGGGGTTTTGGGGAAGGAAGATGAAAGGCTTTGGAGCACCTGGAGTGTGAGGGGGATAAAAGGGTAGCCAACACTTCTGATGCATTAGCTTTGTGAGTGCGGTCAGGAAAAGAATTATGGGCCCTATAGGAAATTGAGATCTGGTATCTTTTTGGTCACTAACTGCATCCATGTGCTTTCCTGCATCAGAAAATCTTAGCAGACACAATAATTTCTCAACCGTTTATTGTGTGTAATCATGCTGAGTCAGAGTGAGTCAATGCAGCTCTCTGGGAGAGAGGTACTCACACAGGGAAAGGAAAGGAATTTAGGAAAATCTTGCCCAGTGCCCTAATCATAGTATCTTGATGCCTGGGAAAAATTACCTGTTATTCCCAAGGATGAGCAGTTGACTCGTTCTATTCAAGCTTGAGGATCAGGCATAACTTGAGTTAACATCAGAATGTTCAAATATATAGAGCATGGGGCACCTGGGTGGCTCAGTCGGTTAAGTGTCTGTCTTCAAATCAGGTCACGATCCCAGGGTCCTGGGATGGAGCCCTATGTCGGGCTCCCTGCTCAGTGGAGAGCCTGCTTCTCCCGCTCCTCTGCAACTCCCCCTGCTCGTGCTCTCTCTCAAATAAATAAATAAAATCTTAAAAAGTATACATAGAGAGAGCATGTTGGGTACTGCCCAGGGAATACAATTGAAGTGGCACAGCCTTTGCCTAGTAGCCTTAATCATAAAGCTATTAAGGATATTAGCAGGTGGCTGTTAAAAGCATACAAGCTCCTAATAATCTCTTTGGTTGTTCACCTAGCAGAAAGGTTTCCTACCTTCTTAGGGTGTTTTTCATTTTCCTTCTTAAAATTGCTTTTCTTGTACAGGGACTTAATGAATTAAACCATAAAACATGAATGGAAGAACCAATTCCAATCAAAACGTTCACAGTGGAATAAGATATGGATTCTCAAGACTCAAATATATTATTAAAAATGATTAAGTATCTCTTTTCTGATCATCAATTGATTTATACAGGGCACCACACATTCCTAAAACCATTCCAAGATATTTGTCCTAATATTCCGGTTTTGGATGAGAATTGTCCTAGTTGTGCCAAAGAGCAACACATTTTGTATACTGAGTCACAGTGAAGGAGAGGTACAGAGTCCGTGGGAGGACAATGATAAATTTGAACCAGTAGAAAATGTACCTCACGTATGAGTAGGAATATGTGAGAGGGAAATACTAGGTAGAACACTAGAGATAGTGAGAGTGAAAGGAGTAAGGAACACATCTCCTATGGAACAAAAGGGTTAGAGAGATGGACACACACATTTGGCTAGTAAAGTGGATAAACGAGGAGAGGGCATAGGTCACAGAGTGAGAAAATACATTAGGAGTTACTGAGGAATAATCCCAATTTCCCAAGGGAATGCTGCTGCCCAGGGATACACTACCCTTCCCTCCTCATTCCCTCTGGGTTTGCAGGTACAAAACAAGCCCCATCCTGTTTAGTTCCTGCTACTAAGCAAACAATACATTTCTACTTCATGCTTTATGGGAATTGTAGTTTGGGGTTTGGGAAGCTACAGGAAAGCATATGTTATACTATTATTTAACTTTATCCACATAATGTTGCACTTCAGATAAAGACCAGGTTGCTTCTAGTCTTTTTTTTTTTTTTTAAGATTATTATTTATTTTTTTGACAAAGAGAGAGCGCACAAGCAGGGGGCATGGCAGGCAGAGGGAGAGGGAGAAGCAGGCTCCCCGCTGAGCAGGGAGCCCGATGCGGGACTCGATCCCAGGACCCTGGGATCATGACCTGAGCCGAAGGCAGATGCTCAACTGACTGAGCCACCCAGGTGCCCCCAGATTGCTTCTAGTCTTAAAAAAGAAACAGAGGGTGCCCGGGTGGCTCAGTCGTTAAGTGTCTGCCTTCGGCTCAGGTCATGATCCCAGGGTCCTGAGATCAAGCCCCACATAGGGTTCTCTGCTCAGCAGGGAGCATGTTTCTCCCTCTCCCACTCCCCCTGTTTGTGTTCCCTCTCTCGCTGCCTCTCTCTCTCTGTGATATAAAAAAATTAAATCTTAAAAAAAAAAAAAGGGCAAAAAGAAAAAAGATTGTGGCCTTTATTCTTCTTGACAGGGGAAATTGAGATTAATGAAATTTAGTCATGCTTCACTGCTCCTTTTAGATTTCCAACATTATTCCAGGACTTCCCAGCAGCAAAGTAGATGCTTCCGTTCTACTAGAGTAATGGGGCAAGGTCACCCTACCCCTAGGAACATGAGGAAATCCCAAAGTCTTGGAAGAGTTTAAAGATCCCAGTAGGCTCAGTTCCTGTCTGAGTTTTCCCTTGTGATTAAAAACCTTTCTTTTCTTTTCTTAAGATATTGTTTATTTATCTGTCAGAGAGAGAGAGAGAGAGATTGAGAGCGCAAGCAGGGGGAGTGGCAGGCAGAGGGAGAAGCAGGCTTCCTGCTGAGCAGGGAGCCTGATGTGGGGCTCAATCCCAGGACCCCGGGATCATGACCTGAGCCGAAGGCAGACAGACGCTCCACTGACAGAGCCACCCAGGCGCCCCAAAAACCTTTCTTTTTTTCAGAAAAAAAATTTATGTTAATAATGTACAGTACATTGTTTGGCAGGGGGGTTACTTATCCTGCTGAATAATATGGTAAATCCTATATAGTGGAAATGGAATGGAAGACCCTGGAAAACTAGTTTGGGTCCCACTATGGTACTCAAACTATGATACTAAATATGTTATTTGAAGAACACTAATTTGTTTGGACCTAGTAGTTACCCAATCTATAGCAACCCAGGCTGGACAATCTGTAAGAAACCTAACAAAGACTCATTCCTCCTATAAACAGCCTTAATCCCACAAAGAACATTTCAGTTCCATATGCCAAGGTTCTTGAGTTATATGTAAAAGCTTAAAGAATCTGAGCCCAAAGGAAGGACCTCAACTCTATCCTATATATGATAAGGGACTTAGCAACTCTATACTGGATACAAAAGCAGTGGAGCTGTGTATGTGGTAATTAGAAAATAGTTACAGATTAATTGGTATATTATAGAAACTTCATCTGGGCTGCCTGGGTGGCTCAGTCAGTTAAGCATCTGACTCTTGATTTCAGCTCAGGTCATGATCTCAGGGTTGTGAAATCGAGCCCCAAGTTGGGCTCCATTCTGGGCGTGAAGCCTGCTTGGGATTTTCTCTCTCCCTCTCCCGCTGCCCGTCTCTCTCTCTTAAAAACAAACAAATATATATATATATTCTCTCTCTCCCTCCCCCCCACGCTCTCTCATTCTTGCTCTCTTCTCTCTCCCTTTCTCTAAAAAAACAGTAATAATAATAATTTCATATATAATTTTTTTAAATAATTAAAAAAATAAATCAATAAAAAGAAACTTCATTTTATAGTTGTTAATGGTCTTTTTTTCTGTGTGTCTCCTTCTTCATTGCTGTGGTACAGACACAGGGCCTATGGCAGGAACTAATTGTCCCCCAATATCTACCCTTGCAGTGGTTTTAATTCTTTGACACTCCTCCCATGGGATGTATGTTTCCTCCCCTTGAATCTGGGTGGGCTCTGACCAGATTGGCTTGATCAGTAAAGGACAATGGAAGTGATGCTATATAACTTCCAAGGTTAAATCATAAAAACCTTCCTCCTTGGTCTTGCTCTTGGAGCCCTGAACACTCTACAAGTACAATTGTCCTGAGAATTTCATGTGGAATAGGACACAAGTAGATGCTCTGGAAGACAATCCCCTCCGAGCCTGTCTTTCTACCATTCCAGCCCAGGAGCCAAACATATGAATGAAGATGCTATCTGGGAAATGCGTCTTCTCATTGGAGCTGCTCCAGGCCCCAGCTGTTTGAGTCAACCTCCAGTATTCCAGCCATCCAGCTGAGGTTCCTGCCTTACAAAACAGAGATGAGTCACTCCCATCTCTGCTGTGCCCTTTTTGTATTTTGCCCTCATGGCATCATCTCATGAGCATAATAAGATGGTTGTTGTTTTACACCATTAAGTTTTGGGGTAGTTTGTTACACAGCAAAAAAAATAACTAGAACACTTCTCTTAGAATCTCTGTTTTAGTTGGGTATATGACTAGAAGTTACATTTCCCAGCCTCTTCTCTTGCAGGTGAATGTGGCTGTAAGCCTTACCTATGATATTTGAGTAGAAATGATGCAGTTTCAAAGTCATGTCAATAAAATGTTTAGAGCTTGTCCTCTGCTTCCTCTCTCTCATGCACGTCTTGCTAGCTGAGACAGTGATATTTGGAGCAGCTATCTAGGATACAGAGATATTCTGGATGGCGATCACAGATTGGATTCCCCAGGTAGCGGACTCTGAGAAGAGTTTAGTGTACAGAACATTTATTAATGAGTTCCCTCGAGGTCAACACTGTAAGGGAGGGAAAGAAAGCAGGAATGGGCAGAGGGAAAGCTAAGCTGCAATTGCAGGCCCAATGACAATCTCAGCCAACCTCACAGAGAGATTAAGGAGCTAAGACAGCCCTTCAGAGTTGTCCCCCAGTGGGTCTAGAAGGTCAGGCCTTTGTATTCCCGCATGGATCTGTCATTGTATGCGGGTCATCCTGCCATATGCTTTTGCTGTTATAATTACAGCATATTAGTTATCTATTATTGCATAACAAAATAACCCAAAACTTAGTGGCTAAAAACAACAAACATTTAGTATCTCAGTTTCTGTGTGTCAGGAATCTAGAAGTGTATCAGTATGAGTCATCTCAATGCAATTGCGGGCCAAAGGATTCAGATCACTCACATGGTTGCTGGAAGGTAGTCTTCTTCCTTACCACATGGTCCTTTTCAGAGGCTGCTTATGTGTCCTCACAACATGGCAGGTGACCTGAGAGGGAGAGAATCAGAGAGTGCCCAAGATGGAAGCCAGTCTTAAAACCCAGCAGGGACATCCCTAATGATTTACAAATGAATCAGTAAGTCCAGCGCACAAAGAGAGGGGATTACATAAGGGTGTGAATCCCAGCAGGCAAGGATCATGCGGGCCATCTTAAAAGCTGCCTACCACATGTAAATGCACAGAATTTTGTGTCCTGCTATTTTTAGTTTTCATTAACTTATATATTTTGGTTTGCTACATATTCTTCATTTAAACAATGTGTTTTAAAATTATAAAAGCAAAATATTCTTGCTGTAAAAACTCAAATGTTCAAATGATAGAGTTGTAAAATCCTTTTCTTTATCCTCGATTTAGCTGAACTACCCAGAGGTAACCACAATATTTTTTTGTATCTGCTGAAATACTTTTCACACATAGGTAAACATATATATAGATACAGATACATATTGTTGCATCTTTTTTTTTTTAATTTTTTTATTGTTATGTTAATCCCCATACATTACATCATTAGTTTTAGATATAGTGTTCCATGATTCATTGTTTGTGCATAACACCCAGTGCTCCATGCAGAATGTGCCCTCTTTAATACCCATCACCAGGCTAACCCATCCTCCCAACCCCCTCCCCTCTAGAACCCTCAGTTTGTTTTTCAGAGTCCATCGTCTCTCATGGTTCTTCTCCCCCTCCAATTTCCCCCCCTTCATTCTTCCCCTCCTGCTACATTCTTCTTCTTCTTTTTTTCTTTCTTAACATATATTGCATTATTTGTTTCAGAGGTACAGATCTGAGATTCAACAGTCTTGCACAATTCACAGCGCTTACCATATTGTTGCATCTTAATGTTCTTAATGGGGACACCTGGATGGCTCAGTTGGTTGGGCGTCTGCCTTTGGCTCAGGTCATGATCCCAGAGTCCTGGGATTGAGCCCCGCATCAGGCTCCCTGCTCATCGGGGAGCCTGCTTCTTCCTCTCCCTCTCCTTCTGCCTGCTGCTTCCCCTGCTTGTGCTCTCTCACTCCCTAATAAATAAATAAAATCTTTAAAAAAAAAATTAATGTTCTTAATGTATCTTGGAGCTCTTTCCATAACAGCAAGTGGAGATCTAGCTCATGCTTTTAAACATTTGTATATTTTATACCAAAACTATTTTATGTCCTCCATTGGCGGACATTTAAATTTTTTGTTTTATTTGACGACCAATGTGAATGTACATTCTACTCAAGTCTTTGCAAATTCATGCTGGTAATCTTTAGGATAAATTCCTGGAAGTGGAATTGTTTGGTCTAAAAAATGAGCATTTAAAATTTTGATGGGGGGGGCACCTGGCTAGCTCAGTCAGTGGAGCATGGGACTCTTGATCTCAGGATTGAGTTTGAGCCCCATGTTGGGTGTAGAGATTATTTAAAAGTAAAATCTTTAAGAAATTAAGTTTTCAGGCACCTAGGTGGCTCAGTCGGTTGGGCGGCCAACTCTTGATTTCAGCTTAGGTCATGATCTTGGGCTCCTGAGATCAAGCCCCATTTTGGGTTCCATGCTCTGCAAAGAGTCTGCTTGAGGATACTCTCTCCCTCTGCTCCTTCTCCCACCCTCTCTCTCTCTCAAAAAAAAAAATCTTAAAATAAAAAATAAAGTTTTGATGGATATCATACAGTGTATGAGTGTATGTGTTTCCCTAGATAATGGCTAACACTGGGTATTACTAAACTTTAAAATTTTGTCAGGTTTAGCCATGGCCACCACTATATTACGTATACCTGTATTCAAATGTTCTGCCGTTACTATAATTGATGTTTACAGATCTTTCACTACACTGTTAGCTTCTTGAGGACACAAACTAAAGTGCATTTCTCTTAGCATTATACTTGGCACACAATACTCTGCAAATGTTTCATAAATCTCAAAGTTGAATTTAAGGCTTTGAGGTGTCACTCAACCAGGAGTCAGAAGAGCTGGTTCAACCCAAAAAACCTGCCCCTAATTTTCCCCTAATTCTCTCTGGCTTCCATTTCTACATTTACAAAATGCACATGTAATACTAGATTTCTTGGGGCATCTGGGTGTCTCAGTCGGTTGACTGTCCGGCTCTTGATCTCAGTTCAGGTCTTGATCTCAGGGTTGGGAGTTCAAGCCCCTCAGCAAGGAGACTACTTAAAAAAAAAAAAAATACTAGGTTTCTTTTTACAGTCCTTTTCAGACCCCAAATTATATGCTTCTAAGAATGAAATTAATGTTATTCATCTTGTGATCTCTTTACGTACCAATTCAAAATTCAATACTGTAAACTAATCACTAGTCCTAAACCACACATTCACTGTATTTTTAGTACCAACATATGCTTTCCAGTGTAAGTTATTTTTAAAATATTAAGATATCAAAGATTTTGAATATCAGTCATAGGTAAATCAATCTTCAGAATTTTTCAGTAGTAAAATCTACAAACACTTCAAGTAAAAGGTATTTGGTTCCAAGATCCTTATTCTCTTAAAATCTAGACCTGAGGTCTAGTCATAGTTTTTTCATTGTCTCTTGGGCTAAATTAAATAAGCAAGCTAATTAAAGTACTATGCAATTGTTAAGATATTTTAAAATATTGGTTATTAAAAATTATTAGGGAGTTATCAGCTATCTTCATTATTGAACGGTGGCCATATATATGTCTATACACAATTTTTTGTTCCAACAGATCTTTGTATTATTTTCATGGCCATTTGTTTCCAAACATTGAATCAACCACAAACATGAGGTCTAGCTATGCTAAGATAGGAGTAGCCTCACAAAATGTCCTAAAAAATAGCTTGTCATACTCATGCATACCTTAATTTCTGCTTGAGCCCTCACTTTCAGGCAAACCAGATCTTAGCTAACAAGGGATTTGCAGTGTTACTAGTGACATCTTAACAGCAGTCATGACATATTAACATTTTAAAAAACACCTCTTGCCACTGTTTTAAGCTGCTTTAGTTCTTCTCTCCTTAGGTGTTGAATAGTGGTAGGGTAATCTGTTTAATAGTAAATCTGACAGTTTATATATATTAATCAAAAGTTTATGTTGGCAAAAGAATCCACTGGCCCCCTTTGTGCAAATCAATAGCTCTAACCCTCTTTCAGTACCCTTTCTATCACTAGCAAATAATCTTCCCCTTCTGACAGCACTGTTTTTATGGTTTTGCTCTTAGAAGTAATCTCTTTTAAGGGTTAGAACCCAACAGACTCAGTAAATCTTCCTACAACTGGTAAAAGTTCCATCAAAATAAGCACAGAGTTCTGCATAATAAATTTTCACAGCCTTGGTGGATGGTATGTAGTAGCAGTGTTTTGTTGATTAGGTTGCCCTTGGATAAGTCATTTAATTCCTTGGAGCCTTAGGAAAGGAATGCATTTCTTTAGAAAAATAAAAGCTGGAGGTTATATTAGGCATGACTTTCCCTTACAACCAATAGTTTGAGAGTTTTTCACTTCATTCATTTAAAATGGGGACTTTTTAGGATCAAGAACTCCAATGGGGGCACCTGTCTGGTTCAGTCGGTAGAGTGACTGTTGATCTCTTGTGAGTTTGAGCCCCATGTTGGGTATAGAGCTTAGTTTAAAAAACAACAAAACTCCCATGGATGATTAGCTGCAACCTCCTGAAACTGTTAGAAAAATTTTGAATACACATTTCCCTATAATGATGGTCTTCAGTTATTGAGCACATTGAACATTTACTGTGTCAGGAAGTAAGCTAAGAGTTTCATAGGTTTTCTGACCTAATCCTCATAACAACATTATGAGGTAGAGGTAAATACAATTATTCTATTGTTATCCCCATTTTTTTTTTTTTAAAGATTTTATTTATTTATTTGAGAGAGAGAGAATGAGAGAGAGCACATGAGAGGGGGGAGGGTCAGAGGGAGAAGCAGACTCCCTGCCGAGCAGGGAGCCCGATGCGGGACTCGATCCAGGGACTCCAGGATCATGACCTGAGCCGAAGGCAGTCGCTTAACCAACTGAGCCACCCAGGCGCCCTATTGTTATCCCCATTTTACAAATGAAGAAATAATCTTAAAATTTTTCTTAACTAACCTTTCCGAAGTTCTGACCTGGCAAGAAGTGGTGTTTAAATAACTTGTTAAATAACAAACAATAATAAATGACTGTACACTGGGTATTATTAAGAGGGCATAATACTTTTTATTAATGTATTTGTTATAATATAATTCACAATAAATTTGGAAAGCATTTTGTATAGAGCTTAGGCTTTAAGATCTTTCCTGCACATCTATTCAATTTTCATAGCTGTCCAAGAGCTTTATATTTGAGGCAACATGGGACAATAAAATATCTCTAATTAAACTCCCTTGCCTTTAGTCTCTAACTCTGTAGTTTTAAGCAAGTTATTTGATATTTCTTGGGTCTCAATTCCTATTGTTTGCAGAGTTTTTATGAAAATTAGACATAATGTACTTAAAGCTTTAGTGATACATATTTGGGTCCTCTTTAAATGAGAGGGTATTTCCAGACTGCCTTCTTCACCCAAAGGGACCTGGCCCTTGAGCCTTTCTCACCTTCTCATTGTTGACTCTTTCATTACTTAGAATCATAATTCCATCAGCCAGGTTATTCTCACCTATATGTATTTTTCTTCTATTTGGGGGCTCTTCTTCAGAAAGCCTTTTTTCCCCCCTAGCAACCACCTTTAATGTTTATGTTCACAATAACCTTATTATTTCGCATTACGTGATTAATAAGTGCCCGTTAGACAGACTTTCATGTTTACTTTATGTAAAAACCAGCCAATTTTATTGAGCACTACTTACCCCAGACAAAGTATTCTTTATAAAATTATAAGTTCAACACATGTTGCCTAGATGGCAGCCCAAGGATTCTGGACCATCGTGGTCGTACACCACCTCTTCTCCATTTGAACACAATATTCCCTCACCAACAGGCCTATGAAGTCTACACACGTTCACTGAGAAGTACTGTGTAGAATACAAAACTGGAAGCATATGCCCCCTCGAGGTCAGCTACAGTGCTAAGGGATAAAGAAAATAGAGGAGGACAGAAAGTTTGTACTGAATTCAAAGACTTTCAGCAAGAATTTGTACAATTTCAGGCAACTTAGAATTTTAAGTACTTTAAGCAAAATACACTTCATAATGTATTGCTAATGAAAAAATAAACAGTTCGGAAAAAACTGTTACAGGTGACAAATTCTGTACAATTTATCTTTTTGAAGATAAAGTATCGATGACATACTACTATTTAAAAAATCTTATTGTTGTATCAGGAATATCGCATCCTATAATTGGGCTAAGTCTTTAGTGAAAGCAGGAATAAGGATTACACAACAAAAGGATTCTGACCATAGATTCTGAAAAACATTTAATATGGCTTTAAATTATCTCTTAGATCAATTATAAAATTTTACCTCCTTTTTGTTTTGACAACTGAAAATTATGAAAGCTTTTAGCTTTGTCTTCTATTATTGGAATAGTTTAGTTGACTTAAAAGTGCAGATGGTTAATATAATGAATATGGAACATCAACAAAGACCTAAATTACATCCCTTAACTCCACCACTCCAGTGATGCATGTGTGTGTAATCTCTTATACAAAGAAAAATGTCATATAAATCACCATGATCTATAAACAGATTCAAGAGAAAACAGAAAAATGTACTATCCATTAAGATTCTCAATGCTAATTCTTAGAAGTAACAACCTATAAGATCTGTATTAATGGGAGGGAATTATGTATAGCAGGTAAGAACAATGAGCTTTGGAGTCAGAGAGAACTAGGCTGGAGTCCTTGACTATTTTTCTGTGACCTTGGGCAAGCTACCAAATATCCCTAGGCTTCAGTTTCTTCATCTGTAAAATGAGATAACACTACCTCAGAGTTGTAGCAAGGACAAAACAAGATAACGCATGTAAAACCAGAGTGCTTAGCACACAGAAAAAGCTAAATAATCATTATCTATAATTATTATGATTATTATTATTTATAGTTGTCCAAGATACATATCTGATGTGTGATTATGTTACACATATTTTTTCTATTTACCCAGCTTGACAGAATGCTCAAATCTTTCCTTGAGTGCTAGAAACTACCAGTGGGTCCTAATGGAAGCTCTTATTTCATACATTTTACAAACATAAATGATCAATGAAAATGAACAAAAACTCGTATTTTAAGAATTTTCTTTGTATGTGTCACAAAGATTGCCAATACTTTTATGTGAAAAAGCATCTGTATACATTGTTTATTAAACAATTTAATGTTTACACACAATACATAAATGTCTTTGAAACCTCAAAGTTCACTGATAATTGCAATATCATTTTCAAATAAGCAAGGTACGACCTTAAATATTACATCATTCAGATTATTTTTTAAAGAATAAACCTGTAGGAGATTACTCCAACATAACTGTCCATTAATTATTTGTAACAAAATGGGGTTCCTAGTAGAAGTTTCAGCATATGGATGGTTCCTCCACTGCCTGGGCACCCTCCGTGACAGCTTTGACACATTTGGCCATTGTCTGTGAAGCTCTGCTAATGGAGTCTGAAAGATATTAAGAAAATGTGCATTTTGATAATACAATTTTTAAAAAAGCACACAGTAAAACTTTCTTGTTGCACACATTCAGGAACAACCAAAAAAAAGACTATAAAATTCTATGTAACTGTATCTAATGTGAGAAGAACTCCAGAAAATAAGCCCCTTATAAGCTAAATGCTTTTAGTAAGTACTCCTAGGAATGATTAAATAATTACATATAGCCATACAATATGCCAGTATGCAACCCTTACAAATATTATAGAGAAGTACTAAAGATAGGACAAATATGTGCACAATACTGTTATTGAAAACAAGTTTATAAAATAGTATGTGTACTAAAATCCACTGAATCCAGGGGCGCCTGGGTGGCCCAGTCGGTTCAGGTCATGATCCCTGGGTCCTAGGGTCTAGCCCCACGTTGGGCTCCCTGCTCAGTGGGGAGTCTGCTTTTCCCTCTGCCTCTGCCCCTTCATTCCACTCGTGTACGCGCGCGCGTGCATGCGCTCTCTCTCTCTCGCTCTCAAATAAGATCTTAAAAAAAATAATAAAAAAAATAAAATCCACTGAATTCAGTGAATTTTATGGTATGTAAATGGTATTTCAATAAAGCTGTCAACCCCTCCCCCAGTAAATGAATCATCAAATCTTTTATTTTTAAAATGAATAATATATGTGTATATCCTTGTATGATTGACAAAATGTTAAAAAAATAAAAGTAGTTATTTCTGGATAGTGGGATCTTAGTAAATGCTCTTTGCCCTTTGGGCTTAGGTATGTATTCTACAACAAACATAACTTTTATAACATAAGTAAAAAACCAATTAAAAATAATCTTAGATAAACAAGCTTAAAAATTTTTAAAAATATACTATCTGCTTTTAGGCAGAAAATTATTTAAAACCATCTGTCAACTACCTCATAACACAGATATTATATCAAGTGTTATATCATGTTACATCAAATGTAAAATCTGCAGTAAACAAGTATCAGTAAGTCCACATTCCTTAAAAGCATCCCTAACAATGTCCATCAGAAACACTCTTTAACATACTTCACATTTAAGTGTTTTAATGTTTCTGCTGTAATTCTCAGAAAAAACCTTCACAGTTGTCACTTAAAAAAAAATTCTCCCTAAATTGCTATATGGTGATTTTATACACAACAGTAAATTTTATATTTAAAATCTGCTTACATTTCAGAAACAAAAGAAATTAGAGTAAAATCAGAAAATATAAATTACATTACTTCTGATGTTTCAAAGTTTTCAAAGATTAAATAAAAATATCAAATATTCTCATAAACAGGTTGGAATCATAATTAGGTGATCTTATTCCTTCCCACCTTTCATATTTGGCAGTCATGCTAACAAATGCATACCTGTCATGTAGAAGTCTTTTATTGTTAGCTGAGGTGGAACAAGCGGATCAGCAAGAAGCTGTTGGTTCACTAGCTGCAAAAAAAAGGATTATGAGGTCAATAATAGAATTGAAAACTAACATCAGAGGATACACTACTATGAAAACTGAATACAGGCAAGTTTTTACCTTGGAGAGCTCATTTGCTTGCTGGAAATAATTGGCTCCTTCGACATCATCATATCGGACAAGATTAGGAGAGACTTCTTCCAATCTGTTCCTTACTTGATCCAGAGTATCATATGGAAGAGTCATACCTGCAATCTATAAATAACAGGTCTCCAGAATTGACATAAAGCTTTAGTACTTAAAAAAATTCAAATCATACATAACTGCAACTATAGTGAAATAATGTTGTGCTAATGAAAATTCTATTGGGTGTCCATTTGCAAGTACATTAAGTAATTAAGAAGAAAACACAATTGACAAAAATTCTAATTCATAAACAGCTGTCAGTACATTAGTAATTTCTCTTTAGAAATCAGACTGAGTATGAAATAAATGATTAAAGAGATGATGCTATACTAAATCTGAATGCTTCTGCTAACCCGATATTGATCATATACAAAGTTTACAGACAACGTATATTATTTTAAATCTCATGCTTTTTCTTTTTTTATAATAAAGAGTTAAAAGAAGTGTTTTTAGGCAAAAAACAAGCCAAAAATAAAAATACCAATATCAAATGCCCATTTTCTGAATACTTTTGTCTTACAGAGATTATTCAAATTATCTCTGCACATCAGGCTTGCATTCTCCTTGACTTTGAAAATCATTTTGAGAAGCTAACAAGTCAAACATCCCATTAGCAGCATCACTAAGAACAAATACCTCAGAGAGGGCTCTTAGAATTTTCCAGTCTTCTCTTGCCAAGCCAGGAGGTGTCACTGCTACTTTAGTCTGCTGAGCTCGGCCCTCAGTATTGACATAAGTAGCAGATTTCTCTGTGTAAGCAGCGCCTGGGAGAATAACATCAGCTATAGGAGCGCCAACGTCACCATGATGTCCTGCGAAAAGATGGAAAGGACAAACCATATTTTAGCAAAAAACTGATTAGGTATCATACATGAACACACAAGATATCCTTTTTAAATCCCATTAAGAATTACAAAAGTGTTTACAAAATTGTAACATACAAAAATATATAAAAGAATTTTGGAATAAAAAGCCCACCTTGCCCACAATTCAACTCCCTTCCCAAAGAAAATTACTAATAAGCATTTGCTATCTTCCCAGATTATTTTTTGTAAATACAGAAATATGTATAATATAGTACAAACATATATCATGGGCAATGAGGTATATTATTTCTCTTGATTACAAAGTGGAAATGCTCAGATGTATGTTAGTGAAATTCAGTAAAACATACTGAAATGGTGGAGGAACAAAAAATGTAGAACAGGAATGACAGCGGTAATACTGAAAAGAACATAAACAGGATATTATAGAAAACAGTATAATGAAAGACTGAAATAGTATAATGAAAGTTTTAATAGTTTAACAAAACTGTTAGAAGGAAAAAAAACCTTGAGTTGAATGAAAGAAAGTTATAGAGCAATATATAAAGTCTAATGATCTCATTTGTGTACATTTTTGTATATAACAGAAAAATATACGAAGCATACATTTCCAAAGCCATCAATGATTATTTCTGGATAGGACTAGGAACTGGATGTAAATTATGCATTTTGATTTAACTTTATCAAACTAAAGATACTAAATATTCTATAATGCTCTTTATGTGCCATGGCAATAAAAAGCCTATTATAAATTTATGGCATTTGTGTAAAATGAACTTGAGAGTTATGTAATACTTTTCTCTGTAAAATATCCAGGAGTACTCTGGACTCCATTTATTCCAGGGAAATATATTTACAATGAGTGAGAGTTCAAGAAAATGAGTCAAAACAAAAAAGCCAAACAAGTACTATCAAATGTATTTCATTAAATGTCCTGTAACTCGGGCGCCTGGGTGGCTCAGTTGGTTAAGCGACTGCCTTCGGCTCAGGTCATGATCCTGGAGTCCCTGGATCGAGTCCCGCATCGGGCTCCCTGCTCTGCAGGGAGTCTGCTTCTCCCTCTGACCCTGCCCCCTCATGTGCTCTCTCTCATTCTCTCTCTCAAATAAATAAATAAAATCTTAAAAAAAAAAAAAAGTCCTGTAACTCAGCACTCATGATTTTTATTTTATTTTTTTTAAAGATTTTATTTATTTGACAGAGAGAGACACAGTGAGAGAGGGAGCACAAGCAGGGGGAGCGGGAGAGGGAGAAGCAGGCTTCCCCCCGAGCAGGGAGCCTGATGCGGGGCTCGATCCCAGGACCCTGGAATCATGACCTGAGCTGAAGGCAGACACTTAACAACTGAGCCACACAGGTGCCCCAGCACTCATGATTTTTAAACTTTTTACACTGTTTATGTAAAAGTGCTTTCCTCTGATTATGTAATAATACTAAACATTCTTTGAAAAGCTGAATTTTAATGTTACATAATATTTAATTGTATAAATAAACCATAATTTAACCATTCCTATTAGTGAAGCATAGGTTTCTTCTAATTCTTTGTTACTAAATATCATCAGGTAAAAATTCTTTTTTTTTCCAGGCAATAACCTTTTTTTTTTTTTTAAAGATTTTATTTATTTATTTGAGGGAGAGAATGAGACAGAGAGAGAGCATGAGAGGGGGGAGGGTCAGAGGGAGAAGGAGACCCCTGCCGAGCAGGGAGCCCGATGCGGGACTCGATCCCGGGCCTCCAGGATCATGACCTGAGCCGAAGGCAATCGCCCAACCAACAACTGAGCCACCCAGGCGCCCGGCAATAACCTCTTTTTAAAAAATATTTTATTTATTTATTTGAGAGAGAAAGACAGAGTGAGCATGCACAAGTGGTGGGGGGGTGGGCAGAAGGAGAGGGAGAAGCAGGCTCCCAGGGAGCCTGATGTGGGGCTAGATCCCAGGACCCTGGGATCATGACCTGAGCCAAAGGCAGACGCTTAAAACTGACTGAGCCACCCAGGTGCCCCACCAGGTAATAATTCTTAATAGTATCAACTATATAACTAATAAAACCTATGTTTGGTTTAAAAAAATACTGAGGTGTGTGTGTTGGGGGGAAATTCCTGAATGGAAAATAGTCAATCCACTAAATATACTGCCATATAGTTTCTAATCTACATAGCATAGGATTCTTTTCTGTTTCTGGTGTCACAGATGTTACTTACCTTGATAAATAATGAAACAATCCTTTGGCAAATCCTGTCGAGTGATACAACTTCCATCTGCTCCCAGGAGAAACAGCACTTTGGGAGGGTTCTTACGAATTGCTTCCACCCCAGGTTTATACCCAAGATCCAAAGCAGCTACCTGGCTTGCAATCCTGTAAAACAATTATGGATTTTTAGCACACCTGCAGTGCTATCATTATAAAGAATTAAATGTGACTCCTGAAATGATACTTAATCTTTTCTATTCAATGCTGACAAAAACCTTCCTTCATCTTCTTAACCCATTTAAAATAGATGGCAATATTTTACTGTTTTAAGGGTGTCAAACAAAAAAACAAGATGCTTAGAACACTGTCTCTTCATGACATATTTATTTATTGTTATTTCTTATTTTGGGGGGGGGGAAGGGACAGGGAGAGAGAGAATCCTAACCATACCCAGCACAGAGCCCAACGTGGGGCTCAATCTCACAACCATGACATCATGACCTGAGCCAAAATTAAGAGTCAGATGCTTAACAAACTGAGCCACTCAGGCACCCCACTTCATGAGATAATAGTTAATTGAATAATTCTGGAAACTTTATGCTAATTGAGATTGTCCTAAATTGATTCTTTTTTTTATTTTTTTATTTTATTTTATTTATTTATTTGAGAGAGAGAGAGAGAGAGAGCACATGAGAGGGGGGAGGGTCAGAAGGAGAAGCAGACTCCCTGCTGAGGAGGGAGCCCGATGCAGGACTCGATCCTGGGACTCCAGGATCATGACCTGAGCCGAAGGCAGTCGCTTAACCAACTGAGCCACCCAGGCGCCCTGTCCTAAATTGATTCTTATTCAATAGAGCAAGATATAAAACACGATAAGCCAAAAGCAGTCACTAGAGAAAAGTCATATGATTTTGAAAACCAAAAGGGAGAAATTAAAACAGCACTCATAAAACTTTAACTTGGAGAAAACAATATAATTAGTACATATATGTTCTATGAGCATATATTACTCTTATAAGCAGAAAATAATCCTTTAAAAAAGAGGTCTGGAGGCGCCTGGGTGGCTCAGCTGGTTAAGCATCTGCCTTTGGCTCAGGTCATGATCCCAGGATTGAGCCCTGCATCAGGCTCCCTGCTCAGTGGGGAGTCTGCTGTCTCCCTCTGCCCCTCAGCCCTCTCATGCTCTCTCTCTCTCAAATAAATAAGTAAAATCTTAAATAAATAAATAAATAAGGGGTCTGGAATAACTATACTCTGAACAACTGGAGTCTGGTCCAGTTTGCTATTACTAACTTTCTTTCTAGAAATAGCCATTCTGAGGACCTACTGTATATAAAGCAAGTTGATGTTTTACGTATTTGTTAGGGGAGGAGATCAGGTCAAACCAACTCCTACTAGATACTGCTACTCTGTCAAACTCTGGATAACATCAAAAGCATAAAATGCTTTTAAAAAAACTTAACAATAAATGTAAGATTTATATAATGAAAAGTACAAAACAACTTGAAAGAAATTAAAGACCTTACTAAATGGAAAGACATCCCACATTCATGAATTAGAGGAGTTAATGCTGTTAAGATGGCAATACTCCCCAACTGAGCTTACAAATTCAGTGTGATCCCTATCAAAAATCCAGATGAATAATTTACAGAAATGGACAAGCTGATCCTAAAATTCATATGGAATGCAAAGGACCCAAAATAGCCAAACCTATCATAAAAGTGAACAAAGCTGGAGGACTCATACTTTCCCATTTCAAAACAAATCCCTCTGCCCCAACAGTTCTTTCTTAACTTCACTCAGTATAAGTCTTGACATGTCTCTCTCAAAAATCTGGGCAGAGACTCACATTAACTTAAGACACAGTCCACTTCATCCTGGAAAACAAATTGAGTAAGCTTATGTCTGCCTTTACAATAAAAGATATGTCCTGGGGCACCTGGGTGGCTCAGTTCGTTGAGTGTCTGACTCTTGGTTTCGGCTCAGGTCATGATCTCAAGTTTGTGGGATCGAGCCCCATGTCGGGCTACGCTCTCAGCATGGAGTCTGCTTATCTCTCTCCCTCTGCTTCTCCCTCTGCTCATGTGCCCTCTTCTCTCTCTCAAGTAAATGAATAAATAAAATCTTAAAGAAAAAAAAAAAGATAGGTCCTAATAAACTAAAATGAACTTTCATAAAAAGGAAATCTTGTAATAATGAAATGACAAACAAGGTTAATAAATTAAAAATTGTAACAAAATCAGTGTTCTCCAGAATGAAAACTCACAAAATGATGGAACAAAATGTAAGAAATTTTCTCTAAACCCAGAGAAAAAGGATATGAGAAAAATTATGAGCCAAAAGTCTCAAGGCCAATCAATGCATAACAAAAGAGGCTTCTGTGTGAGAGCAAATAACTAAGTAAAAGTAAACCAATAACCTTTTTCTGAGCTTAAAAGAAAAAAAAAATCAAAACATTTCAATTTGATAATGGGGAGTCTCTATGATATTCCCAGGCAAAAGTAATGACACCTGAGTGTCACCTACTTAAAATCTGGTAGAATTTTTTTTTTTAACATCAAAAATAAGGAGCCCAAAGGGTGAGGAGGCAGACACACATACATATACAAAGTCAGGTCATCCTCAGTGACAAAACTGAGATTACATTAAATCCTCCCTAAAATATTAAATGAAAGAAAGGGTGCAGAAATACTTAGTATTAAAGGAAAAAAGACTGTCATCTTTGTACCTACCCAAGTAGTCATTTGTGAGAAGGAATCAGAAATACAATGTTAGACAACTGGGAATTTTTTAAAAAGTTTAATTAATTTTGGTACCCATTCAGAAAAACAAAACTGTATAAATAAAGACACAGATGGAAAAGTGAACTAAAAATAAGAAGTAAAAATGGTGGCTAGAAAGGATCCAGAGGTGAACAATGCAAATAAACTCTACCTAAAAAATATAAAGTTTTTAAAAATGTTTACATGATGGGGCACCTGGGTGGCTCAGATGGTAAAGCGTCTGCCTTCGGCTCAGGTCATGATCCCAGGGTCCTGGGATCGAGTCCCGCATAGGGCTCCCTGCTTCTTGGGAGCCTGCTTCTCCTTCTGCCTCTCTCTCTCTCTGTCTCTCATGAATAAATAAATAAAATCTTTAAAAAAAAAAAAGTTTACATGATGATCTACAATGCCAAATTAAACCAAACAGAAATATAACATTGAAACTGAAATTAATGTTTAAGAATTTATTCAAGGGTGCCTGGGTGGCTCAGTCGGTTAAGCATCTGCCTTTTGGCTCAGGTCATGATCCCAGGGTCCTGGGATCGAGTGCTGCATCGGGCTCCCTGCTCAGTGAGGAGTTTGCTTCTCCCTCTCCCTCTGCCCCTCCCCCACGCTCTCTCTTTCTCTCTCAAATAAAATCTTAAAAAAAAACCCACAATGTATTCAAATACTTTTAAATTTAAAAAATTTGCCTATCATATTTAAAAGTGTTTAGCCTCAATCCTTAAACAAATTTGAAAAATAAAACTTTTTTTTTTTAAAAGATTTTATTTATTTATTTGAGAGAGAGAGCTGGGGAGAGAGGGAGAGGGAGAAGCAGACTCCCTACTGAGCAGGGAGCCCGATGAGGGGCTCGATCCCAGGACCCTGGGATCATGACGTGAGCCGAAGGCAGACGCTTAACCGACTGAGCCACCCAGGCGCCCCCTGAAAAATAATTCTTAAGATAGAAAGGATTATGCGAAATGGGAAAACTTATTTACTAAGGTAAAACTGTTACAACATTTCTTTTTTATTTTTATTTTTTTAAGATTTTATTTATTTGTCAGAGAGAGAGAAAGAGAAACAAGCAGGGGAGCAGCAGGAGAGGGAGAGGGAGAAGCAGGCTCCCCACTGAGCAAGGAGCCCGATGCGGGGCTCGAACCCGGGACTCCGGGATCATGACCCAAGCCAAAGGCAGATGCTTAACTGACTGAGCCACCCAGGTGTCCCTGTTACATTTCTAAAACTTGGAAATATGCATTAAGAGCCTCAGAAATGTTTATCCTGTTTACCTTAAGAGCTCTACTTTTAGAAATCCACTGTAAGAAAATAAAGTTCATAAGTATCTGTGTATCATTGCATTATTTATTTATAGTTTAAAGACTAGTATCAATTTATATGTTAACAAGAATTAAATGGCTAAAAAATTGTACATATTCATGATATTAAATAGCCATTAAAGTTTATAAAAAATTTCTAATTACAGGAAGAAATTTTATATGGTAGTGAAAATTGATCAAAATCAGGATACAAAACTGTTCACACAGTGTGATTTCAACTATATAACTAAAAAATATTTACACAGGAAAAAGAACCAGACGAAAGTAGGAACAGTAATTATCTATAATTTGGAGAAGAATAATTTCCATTTTCATTTTTTCTTCTCTTGCCAACTTCCTAAAATAAATGTGTATTACTATTTTTTTTTGAGAGATGTGTGCAGGGGTGGGGGGGGGAGGGGTAGAGGAAGGGGGAGAAATACCTCAAGCAGGCTCCACACCCAGCACGGAGCGCGACTCGGGGCTCAATCTCACGACCCCTAAGATCACTGACCTAAGCCAAAATCAAGAGTCAGACGCTTAACCAACTGAGCCGCCCAGGTGCTTCAAATGTGTATTAATACAGTCAGAAAAAAACTTCCCTTACATTGAATTCTCATGTTAGCTTACATTTTTATCATTTAATCAAAGTCAGAGGGCTTGTTGCAATTTTTGAACCAAAGTATACTAATATAATACAGATTTTCAAGATTTTCTCAGCACTGCTATTTCAAATATTTTTTTTTTAAGATTTTATTTATTTATTTGTGAGACAGAGAGAACACAAGCAGGGGGAGGGACAGAGGAAGAAGCAGATTCCCTGCTGAGCAGGGAGCCCTACATGGGGCTCGATCCCAGGACCCCGGGATCACGACCTAAGCCAACGGCAGACACTTAACCAACTGAGCCACCCAGGCGCCCCTCAAATATTTTAAATATTATTTATTATCTTCGGTTCTCACACAGAAAATAAAGGTATCTCTTTCACATCTACTACTGAGACATTGCTAAATATTAAGCTATTAGTAAATCTAAATGTGATAGTACAACAGTAACACATGTACACAAAATTACTTGAATCTTACAGTATATAATAGAACAATCACCCAACATACCTATGAAGGATATTCATAACTTTCCAATCACCAGTAACACCACTACTCATCCGAATCTTTTGAGCAATGTTGGAAACAGCTGCAAGAATTGCTGCCCCATCACTTCTCTGGAGTGCAGAACTGCCTACAACCACCATTGGTTTTTTAGCTTCATGTAATACCTATTTAAAAAAAGAACTTTGATTAAAAAACTTTTTTAATTTGCATCTACAATACGTTGTCCCAAGTTTTAGGTTTAATGCAGAATGTCTCTGATTTTTAAGAGTCAACATATAGACATATATACAACCAGATTTAACCAAAAACACCTCACCAATGCTACTATGAAATGGCTAAATGAGTTATCAGATAAAACAGATTTTCTAGAAGTACTGGGAATGAAAGCCTTTTCCAAATATCCCTTGGTCAGAATGATTTTGGGTATACAGAGAAAGACATGTATCATATGACCTCACTGATATGAGGAATTCTTAATCTCAGGAAACAAACTGAGGGTTGCTGGAGTGGGGGGTGGGGTGGGAGGGATGGGGTGACTGGGTGATGGACACTGGGGAGGGTATGTGTTCTGGTAAGCGCTGTGAATTGTGCAAGACTGTTGAATCTCAGATCTGTACCTCTGAAACAAATAATGCAATATATGTTAAGAAAGAAAAAAAGAAGAAGAAGAATGTAGCAGGAGGGGAAGAATGAAGGGGGGGAAATCGGAGGGGGAGAAGAACCATGAGAGACAATGGACTCTGAAAAACAAACTGAGGGTTCTAGAGGGGAGGGGGTTGGGAGGATGGGTTAGCCTGGTGATGGGTATTGAGGAGGGCACGTTCTGCATGGAGCACTGGGTGTTATGCACAAACAATGAATCACGGAACACTATATCTAAAACTAATGATGTAATGTATGGGGATTAACATAACAATAAAAAAATTAAAAAAAAAATGATTTTGGGTATGTTCCAGAAAAATTGGGCAATGTCACTACAGACATTCAGTTGGTACTAACAGAAAAAGCCACATTCAAGTATCATGTCTACAGTCTTTTATCTACTCACCATGCTCTAGACAAGAACAAAGAGGTAGGGAAAACAATGAACACTAGGATTACAATGCAGAATACCTAAAACTTTCAGGGCTCTGCTTTAAATCATAGTAACTTCCTGAATGCCAAAACTGGAGGGGAGTGCATCCCAAAAGCAAAGGAAACTACAGATTTAGTGGAGGATGGAAAAATTAAAAGTAAAGCAGAAGAGTATAGAGCTCACTCTCCTAACCACCCTCTGTATTATTCTTCAATAAATAACTGGCCCAGGGGCCCCTTGGTGGCTCAGTCATTAAGCGTCTGCCTTCGGCTCAGGTCATCCCAGGGTCCTGGGATCGAGCCCCACATGGGGCTCCCTGCTCAGCAGGAAGCCTGCTTCTCCCTCTCCCACTCCCCCTGCTTGTGTTTCCTCTCTCGCTGTTTCTCTCTCTGTCAAATCTTTAAAAATAAATAAATAAATAAATGGCCCAAATCAAAGAATCAGCATGAGAATTATGCCTACATACTACAGAGGAGAATAAATGTCCTCCTTGGGAATTTCCCAAGAATATGTGAAGAGTTCAGGAAAATAGTTCTTTTTCTTATAAAACATTTTATTTACTTATTTGAGAGAAAGAGCACAAGCACAAGTCAGGAGAGGGAGAAGCGGGCTCCCCGCTGAGCAGGGAGCCCAATACTGGGCTCAATCCCAGGACCCCAAGATCATGACCCGAGCCAAAGGCAGACACTTAACAGACTGAGCCACCCAGGCACCCCAGAAAAATAGTTTTCAATAGACTTACAGAAAATAAAAAACACACTTTTTCTCACATGAAAAAAAAAACATAAAAAAGTGACACAACAGAGAGTATTATACAATAGAAGGAGCTTTTTGTCACAGAACTCAGGAAAGAACTGGAAGAGAAACAAATTAGAAATGAACACCATTCCAGAAACAATAAAAAACAAAATAAAACATGACCTTAAATACAGGGACAAGAAAAGCAGGCTACAGGAAATTATATAAAACAAACTGAAAAAGAACAAAAGAACAAAGGAAAAATGACAGAAAAGATACAAAAGGGGAACCAGTATCTCTTTGTTAGGTTTTTTTTTTGTTGTTAGGAGTTCTTTCTGTTTTTTTAAAAAGATTTTATTTATTTATTTGTCAGAGAGAAAGAGCACAAGCGTGGGGAGCAGTGAGCCCGATGCAGGGCTCAATCCCAAGACTCTAGGATCATGACCTGAGCCAAAGGCACTTAACTGACGGGCCACCTAGGTGCCCCTTGTTAGGAGTTCTTAATGAAGGGAACACCACTAACAGAAAATATATTTAAATCTAGTATAGAAAAAAACTTCTGAAAAACACTGATCATTTTCTGGGGCATGGAGATGGGAATTAGAAAAGAGGGATACTTTTCAATACGCATTTCTTTTGCATTTTTGATCACTGCAATCATGATAATGTTTTTCCTATTCAAAACAAAGGAATTGCGCTTAGCCGCTTTGTACCACTTGATTACACCTAAGGCTACACCATCTTGGAACCATGAGGAGAAGTTCACTCAAACACACATGAGTAAGCAAAGGCACTGAGGTAGTAAAGCAGGAAGGAATGTCCTTCCTTGATGACATCCTTGGACATCTGTCCAACTGCCTACCCTCCAGAACTGTTATGTGAAAACAGAAACCTCTTACATTTTTTAATAATCAGCATTCCACCACACATGCACAAATACTAAAATAAAAAGAGCCTTGAATTTTCACAATGAGAGGTGCTCCATGTCCCATAAAAAAGTGAAGAGAACCACCACTGTTAATTCTGAAGTTATTAAATTTCAAAGATAAAGAACCCACTATAAAGATTCAAAAAAAGTATCTAGACAGTAAAAAAAAAAAAAATTAGGACAGGGTTGGGAGGAAATATGACTGACATCAGGCTTCTCCACAGTAACAAAAGGCAGTGTCTATATAAAGTTCAGAGAGGAAAAAAGTGTGACCCTAGAACTTTGTATTCTGCCAAGGCTCTCTTCAGTAATAAAACAGACATTCGCAAGCAAGCAAGAACTCAACGAATAGGGTACTTATGAGCCCCTCTTGGAAAAGTAAGTAAAAACCTATTAATACCAGAAAGCAATGAAATGAATGTAAATAAAGTACTCAGTAATGAAAAAGTCATTAAAAGGACTCATGAAATTTAAGAATAACTCTTGCAGTAAAGAAAGATTTCCCTTAACTTCAAAGTTTAATTGCTTCAGTTTCACTTCAACTTGGAGAGGCTTGAACTCATGAACCTGAAATCATGACCTCAGCTGAGATCAAGAGTCAGACACTTAACGGACTGAGCCACCCAGGCACCCCTTACGTCAATTTCTTTTCTGATAATTTCAAGTAAAATTAAGCTCTGGTATATAAATTAACACATATAATATAAGCTCATTTTTGTCTGCTTATCTGTTCATCCATCTTGCTCTATATATGAATAGAGAAATGATTATGTTTCATCAATATTTGTTTGGGGGTGCCTGGGTGGCTCAGTTGGTTAAGCGTCTGCCTTTGGCTCAGGTCATGATCCCAGGGTCCTAGGATCCAGCCCTGCATCGAGCTCCGTGCTCTGCAGGGAGCCTGCTTCTCCCTCTCTCTGCCGGCCACTCCCCCTGCTTGTGCGCACACTCTCTCTCTGTCAAATAAATAAATAAAATCTTTAAAAAAATAAAAAATTCTTGTTTGGGTTGGTGGAACCTGGGGTAATGTTTTACTTTTTTCCATTTTTCTTTTCTATATTGCTATAATTTTTAATAGTAAACACGTATCATTATGACAAAAATAATAACTCTTAAAAATAATAATACTTAAAAATCAACAAAAGTAGATATGTATAACTTGAGAGCACCTGGCTGAATGGATGGCTACCAAAAGCAATGTCTTGAAGAATTTTGGGAGAATCTCCCAGATGGTCGTATCTATAAGTGAGATCCACTGGGCTGCCAATAAGGGCCACTTTTAAGTCATTGTGAAGCCAGCTGAAATAAAAACGACAAAGTTTTTAGAGCTAAATTACTAAATTAGCATAGTCACCAGTCTCATCAGTGCTAGGGGCTACATCTACTTATGTTACAAATGTTAAAAGCACAAAGCAGTCACAGAACATGTGGCCTTAACAGATATAATTTATTGTGTACCTTTCAAAATAACAGTGTTGTAAAAATGCACACCAAGGTAAGTCAGTGAATTAATTTCCTGTGAAGAATGCAAACCCTAAGCAAGCTATAAAAACTTTAATTTTAGAATAAATGATGTATAATTTTTATTTCACCATATTTACACAGCAGAGTCAATTATCTCCTAATTATCCATTAAGGTGATTTAAACATAGTTAATGAAAATAAACTACATCACTTTATTCTCTTTGACAGGGAAGTATGGATCCAGCTCTTCTAAAACTAGTTATAAACGTGGTGACCATATATTCTGTTTGTCTGACACAGTGCTGGTTTTCATCTGTATCCTGCAGCATTAACAATTACCCCTTTCACTCTCAACAATGTCACAGTACAGACAATAAATTATACCAACCTATTCATAAGTCTCGAAGATATGAAAAGATGGAGGTATTCTACAAAGTAACTGCCTGTGCTCTTCAAAAAAACGTCAAAAAAGAAAACTGAAGAGTCATGACACTAACTGCAATGTGTGACTTGAGACTGAATCCTGAGCAGGAAAAAAAATCATTATAAAAAAATCATTATAAAAGAAATCATGGAAAAATTGGTGCATCGTGAATTATGTCAAAATAAGAGGACAAAGTATAAAGACCAGCAGGGGGAGAGGGAGGGAATGGACCTTTTAGAAGCTGCACTCCAATTATCTTTTGAGTCTCATTCCCACTAACACTATTAGGAATTAGCTAAAACAGTCATTTTTCAGATGTAAAATAAATTATTATATAAACATTTTTAAAATCCTCAATATTACTACTAACCTCTTTCGAATTCTAGCATTAAATAGTGGTGCCTCAAAACGTGGATTTGTACCAACCAGAAGGACAACATCTGCCTCTTCCACACCAGCAATTGTAGTATTAAGAAGATAATTGGAACGCAAATCTGTGCTAGAAATACAAAATAAAAAATGCAGGTTTACTTCAAAACTAATACACAATGATAATCCATGCAATATTCTTATGTCAACAAGCCCAAGGTATTCCCAAAAAATTCTTATGAAGTATTTCTAAATTACATCAAAGTCTCAGATTTTTTTTAAGATTTATTTATGTGAGAGAGACACCATGCACATGCAAGCAGGGGGAGGGGCAGAAAGAGAGAGGGAGACAAGCAGATCCCCCGCTGAGTGAGGAGCCTACTCGGGGCTTGATCCCAGGACCCTGAGATCATGACCTGAGCCGAAATCAAGAGTTGGATGCTTAACAAACTGAGCCACCCAGGCGCCATTCAGATACTTATTAATAACTGGGATTCTCCAACAGTTCCTGGCTTGACTTTGGTCTCTAAGTGAAAAGAAACTGGTGGGTATGATGGAGAATCCAAGCTGTCATGTATCACTTATTGATGCCACAGATGTACTTATTTATTTAAGTAAACTCTACCACCAATGTGGGATCGAACTTAGGACCCCAAGATTAAGTTACCCACTCTACCAATGGAGCCAGCCAGGCGCACCAGATGTACTGATTTATACACAACTTGTACAAAAACAACAACAAAGCAGGCCTAGATGCTAGCTTCGTAGTTCTCACCCAGCTCCTGTAGTGGGGAAGACCTCTTCCGTGCACAAGGTGTCAGAGTCCACTCTATTAAGCAAATCTTTGAGAGCTATTAGGGCTTCGGCATCCACCAAGCCACCTGCAATTGCTGCCACATCATTGCCTTGAAAACTCTGCAACTAGAAATGGATAAAAAGGGCATCACCAAAAAACCTCCATTCAGCAAAGACCACTGCTCAGAAAACAAAACAATAGTCATTTTTTTTTTTTTAAAGATTTTATTTATTTGACAGAGAGAGCACAAGCAGAGGGAGAGAGAGAGAGAGAGAAGGAGGCTCCCTGCTGAGCAAGGAGCCCGATGTGGGACTCGATCCCAGGACCCTGGGATCATGACCCGGGCCGAAGACAGCCACTTAACTGACTGAGCCACCCAGGTGTCCCAACAATAGTCATTTTAAAGTATAAAAAAAGCAACGAACTTTTGACTAAAAAGGCTTACACTAATTATTAATCTAAAAGTGAGAAGCAAGGTGTATGTGAGGCCAAGGTTAGTAATACCACCAGCTTGGAGGGAAGGTATTTGTTTTAAATTAGAAACAAAGGGGCCTCATGGTGAGGTTTGGAGGATGAAGACTTCTTCAGAAGTATCTACCATTCCCTCAAGCCCTTTATGTACATTGCCTTTCTCTGACTAGAAAGCCACTCCCTCCATTTTTGCTCTGGCAAGTTTGCATTCATTCTTAGACTTTGCCTAATTCACCTTATGTAGGAAGGCATCCTTGATATGCTAGCCTGGTTAGGCACTCCTCCCAGGTGCTCTCTCATACATCGTTTCTTGCACAACTACCCAAGCACATGATACCTGACTGACTATAGGTCTTACCGTAACTACTACAAGATTGTGGGAAGTAGGTACCCTGTGTTAGTGGTCTCTACATCGCTACTTCATGCATGATATCTGGCATATGGTTCTTTTTTTTTTTTTTTTTTTTTTTTTTTTTAAAGATTTTATTTATTTATTTGACAGAGAGAGACAGCGAAAGCAGGAACACAAGCAGGGGGAGTGGGAGAGGGAGAAGCAGGCTTCCCGCCGAGCAGGGAGCCCGATGTGGGGCTCGATCCCAGGACCCCGGGATCATGACCTGAGCCGAAGGCAGACGCTTAATGACTGAGCCACCCAGGCGCCCTGGCATATGGTTCTTAATAAATGTTAAATGGAAGGCAATCTTGTAAGAGGAAAGAAGAGAAGAGACACACATCCCCCACTCTGCTACAAAGATGTTCCTTGAAAATCACAAATACTATTTATTCTATATTTCAATTTTTTACCATTCCAGCTACACGAGAGAGTGCATCCTCCCAGGAGGTATAGGTTAAAAGCCCCTTTTCGTTTCTGACCATTGGCTCGGTAAGTCTTTGACGTTTTAGCCCATCATAGGCAAATCTAGATAAAAGAAATTATACCATTTGTGGAATCCTGCTTAAGAGGCAACTATAGTTTTCAAGTTTAACATCTAAAAAAATGTTATTTAAATATAGTATGAGTTAAAGTGTCAAATAGACTGATAAATTCTTGGATACCAATAATTATTCCAGGTTTTTTGAAAGATGAATAAATATTTTATGCACATCATCCAAAACTAAAACATTATCTAAAAAGTTTGAGTTTTTATAATTTGTTTTCAGCTACCTGAATAATCTTAAAATTACAACACAAAAATATCTGACAGCTGAAGAAGGAAAATCATTTTTATTTATAAAACTTGAATACTTTTAGATATTTTATCAAAATTATGATGTACAAGCTCTAAGTTACATTTAGCTTTTCTCTAATGAACAAACTGGAATAGATTAAATATCTTAATCCACTTCAAAATTGTAGGATGGATATTTGTCAAAGTTTATATGAAAGCCAATGATATGCCTAGACTATTGTTAATTTTGTCCAATTCTCCATATAAAGTCTAGATTTTCAATAGTCTCTATTTATTAACTAATGTGCAAGTATAAAAACGGTGTTTTAAAATTAAAATTACCATAAAATGTACTTCAAATCAATTGCAAAAATTAAGGAAAACGATGCAGCATATACCTGGTTTTATCAGAGATCCACTCTTCATTGATGTCCTCATGCATCCTTGGTAAAATCCTCATCACCTCTCCTGTTCTTGTGCTTACCACAATATTACTTCCAACCGCATCCATGACATCAATGGATTCTGTCTTTCTAAGAAAATAAACACATATGCTTTTTTCTAAGAAAATAAACACATATACTATGCTGAGTTTGGCAATAAGGACAAAGTTTCTGTTACCTGATTTATCCAAAACAAAAAAATTTTACAGTGACTTGCCTTTCTGAATTTCTAAAAATAATGGGAACCAGAGAAATTGCAATAAAAAAAATTACCCTCATATTTGACTACTTCACACAAATTTCTACTGTAAAAATAAAGCTTTAGGGGCACCTGGGTGGCTCAGTCGGTTGGTTGGGTGTCTGTTGATTTCGGCTCAGGTCATGATCTCAAGGTAGTGAGATTGAGCCCTGTGTAGTGTGCAGAGTCTGCTCTCCCTCTGCTCCTCCCCGCAATCACACATGCATGAGCTCACATGCTCTCTCAAGTAAATAAATAAAATCTTAAAAAAAAAAAAAAGCTTTAGAGATTGTTACCTAATACAAAAGCTAATGGTAAGGGTTCCAAATGGCCAAATCTGGGAAATATGATTATCAAAATAAATAGCAAGAGGGTAAGATTTCTGGGTGTGGGTGATTATAAAAGCCTGACAAATCCTCCCCACAAAAAGCAAAAATAAAGCTAGACAAAATTAACAAAAACAACCACTGTGGAAATCTACCAAAGGCATACACTATCATGAGAAGCTTTTATGCAGGGAAAAACTACTGAAGTTCAAGTAAGAAGGCTGGAAATCAGTGGTGGTGTGGCTTGGGGCCTGTTCTCATCTCCTTCCCTACCACCTTGAACAGATTCTGCCAGGCTGAGGTAGGCTGTGGAGATGGAAGCTTCTTTTCTGCTCGCATTATGGGAGTCTCAGAAGAAAAAGAGAAAAATCTCTACTTACATCTCAGCTATGTACTGTGCCCTATCCCCCTAATCCTTTTATATACATAAATATGTGGCTTAAAGCCTAGAATTGTAAGATACTCCCATATACTCTAGTGGAAGTTTAAAAATGGGAGGGCAATTTAATGATATGTTTCTAGAACCTTAAAAATATTCAGGGGCGCCTGGGCGGCTCAGTCATTAAGTGTCTGCCTTCGGCTCAGGTCATGATCCCAGGGTCCTGGGATAGAGTCCCGCATTGGGCTCCCTGCTCAGCGGGAGGCCTGCTTCTCCCTCTCCCACTCCCCCTGCTTGTGTTCCCTCTCTCGCATAATCTCTCTCTGTCAAATAAATAAAATAAAATCTTAAAAAAAAAAAAATTCAAACTTACTGCAACTACCTACTCCATTTCCTGGTTTAGTAAAAAGGATCAGAGATATACAAGAAAATCTATGAATAACAATTCTTAAAAGAAGATTTTATTATTCATTCACTTGAGAGATGGGGAGAGAGAGAGAGAGAAAGCATAAGCTGGGGGGGGGGTGGAGAATCTGAAGCAGACTGCCCTGAGCACAGAGCTGTAGGTGGGGCTTGATCTCACGACTCTGAGATCATGATCTAAGCCAAAACCAAGAGTTGGACACTTAAGTGACTGAGCCACCCAGGCACCCCAATAACAATTTTTATCATAGATTTACCACTACACAGAAACAAACTAAATGTCTAATAATAGGAACTGACTAAATAAAATACGATATAGCCACATGGTTGAAAACTTAATATACAATGAAAGGAGACTATAAATCTTAAAAAATCAAGACAATTTTACTCTTTGGAAGAACGAGTGAATAACATAATTATGTGGTTAAGTACTTTCGAATTAATTTCCAAGAAAACTGTAATTAATTTCCACAGGTTCATCCTATCCTTCAATCTATCTTCTTACCTTCCAGTAAGAGGGTTTTACTTAAAGCAAATACATAAAAACTTAGCAGACCAAAACAATTAGAATACAGGAAGAACACGAATCTTAAATTTTTTTGAACAGTAGCCAACTAAAGGACAAAAAACAAATTGTCAAAAAATACAACAATGAATACCTTGTTTCCCAAGGGCGGGCAGTAAAAGCATAGGGCTTTGAGGTCAGGGCACCTACAGGGCAGATATCAATGATATTTCCAGACAGTTCAGACATGAACATCTTTTCAATGTACGTGCCAACTTGCATATCATTTCCTCTGCCTGTTGTTCCCAAATCATCTACTCCTGCAATCTCACTTGCAAACCTGCAAGATAAAAATGTACTGTCAAATGGTCAAATCCAGCAAAATTATCTCCTTTTCTAACTATGATCACAAAGAGATAATGATTTTCAAAACACTAAAAAGATGAGTATATTTTCAATGGTGAGCATAGTCCTTGAATAAAAAAGAGTTCAATAAACGTTTGCTTATAAGTTAATTGCAGTGTAACACACATATAGAAAATTGCACAAATCATGTATAGCTCAACAAGTTATCACAGAGTTAATGCTTGTAGATTTTGATTTGTAAATTCAACGGAAGTTGATATTCACTGAAAGTGAACAATTCATTTCATTGGCTTATGCAGAAAACATTAAAAACATCCCTCTTCTACAACCAAAAAAAAGTTGCCATTTTTTCTAGTGTTGTTATTTCACCAAATTTGTGAGTATTAACTAAGTATGTGAATGATATTCCAGAAGACAGAAGAAAAAACATTACCTGATGCAGCGAGTACATTGTATACATCTAGTCATGATGGTCTTTACCAATGGCCCAATATTCTTGTCCTCCACAGCACGTTTCCCCTCTAAAAATCGGCTCCTATCACTTCCAAACATCATGGACTGGTCCTTAAATAGATTAGGAGAGTTAATCTAATGCTGCTAGTGAAATTAAAACTTAAGACAACCAAAAAAGATTTATGAAGTTAGATGACATACCTGCAGATCACATTCACCTCCCTGGTCACAAATAGGACAGTCTAGTGGGTGATTTGCTAACAAGAACTCCATCACACCTTCTCTGTATGGAAAATTTTAATATATAAAATGATATAAATTTTTGGCACTCAAAATGGTTTGGATATAGGCTATCTAAATAACCTTCAGCGATGTATCCTTTCTTAGAGTATTAATTTTACATTTACTATCAGAAATGCCAATGCAACCATTATTCTAGTATTAGACACACTATCTAAAAAAATGTTTATATAAGTCTAGGAATAAAATATCAGTATAGAACCTAGAAAATTATGACTTTTAACAATATAAAATTACTGAAAATTGCTAAATGGTCTTCAGAAAACATTCACATTAACTCAAAACAAAAACAAACATATAAATGCATAGCAAAAACAAATAACAGTGTAATATGTTACTGAAATAATCTCAGTTCAATAAGCCCCAGATTCACTATTCATCACAAGTTTAACAAGTTGTTAAAGAAGAGCTTTTAGTGCTAATTCCATTCTAGGCTCAAAACCATAAACACCTGACTTCACCTCCTCAATGTGTACTTATTTCCACTGCTCCTATGAGCTGAACATGTCAACTTTTTCAGAGTTTGCTATTGAATTTCTCATCTATGAGAGGTCTAAATACTGAAATGAGCAATTTTCTGCTCTAAGAAAAGTTACTATGTTAAGTAGCATTAAAGTACCTGGCTTTCTTAGATTTCTCTGAGTTTGTCAGGATATTCCAACCTTTCATTACTGGCATGGCACAAGCAGCTACAACCTGGAATTTCAATGGAAAAATCTTTTATGTACTTATATTTACTTGTAATTATAAGCAACCCAACATATAAAAACATTAAGTCATACATCTGCAAAGAAACAAAACAGTATTTTTGAAGGCTCAATTTTTCAGTTTTCATATTCACAATATGATAACCTGACACTTTATATTTCTCTTAGAAAAAAATAGGACATCATGCTTTTAAATTCTATTCTCATAGTTAAAGCTACTTTATAAAGAGACTCTGAAACAGAACATCAAATAACTATGTTTTGATTAGCAGGTGCTACTGAATTAAAACTGTATGAGACAAAATGAAATTAAACTGAAAGTGAACCTCTTCATTGCAATCCCTTTCTCTACTGAAAATGGAACAGCAGAAGTGCTTTCAATGTGCTGCTTTGCAATTCCACATCCTACCTGTGTCATATAGCCATGTGGAAATACTGGCAGGTATAAGAAGTCACCTTTACTTTCTAAATCTGTTACAGTTATATAGTGTTTGCATTTATAAAGCACTTTCATCACTGCATTTCCAGTTTTGAAATGAACAGATTTAACTGCACACAAAAAAATAAATTTCCAGATACAATTAAACAGGGCTAGGTTTCTCCACTACAACAATGATTCTAAATAAAGTTTGCTGCAAGATTTAAAGTTTTCTACCTTCTACAGCATGGTGTGGAATTTTAGGTATCAAGTACCTTAGGAGCTTTCTCAATTTCAACCAGGCACATCCTGCAGTTTCCAGCAACAGACAATCTTTCATGATAACAGAATCGAGGGATCTGCATGCCAACCTTCTCACAAGCCTAGAAGACAAAGTAAACATTTTTTTGCATTAGAATGACCTAACCTCATCCTTGTCTTGCCTAAAACACAGAAGGAAAAAAAGTCATCCCCACCTACTTTATTACTCCTATCTGTAAATATCTATACCTTCATTCATTCTTACTTCATTCCTGAAGAGACTTCCCTCCTTCTTTGCTCTTGATTCCTACCTCTGTTTGCTCCAAAGCTGCCCTGCCTCTTTAAGAATCCTCAGCATACCTACACCTTATGTGGAAGAAACTGAATTAACCAACCTCTCAGATTGTGCTGAAGGTTTGACTTCCCATTTCCACTCTGAACCACTGTCCACAAAGACACCCCTTCAAACTCCATCCCAGTGGTTTCATACTGACATTTCCTCTTTGCTTAGCTCTCCTCCTTTGGATTAGACTCCATCTCACACTGTCTAGTTGGCTATGATCTGCTTCTATATTTGGCTCCATATACCCTACCTAGGACTCATACTCCCACTGTGGTTGAAGCTCTCCTCAGTTACCATTTGCCTACTAAGGGGGATTAGCCTAGCTCTCCTAATTATCACTCCTCCTTCTCGAGGCCTACAAACCTATTCAAATTTCCACTGGGGTTAGTTCTTCCATCTTCAGCCCTTACTCTAAAGCAATTTCCTCAAATTCCAATGTTTTAACTACTTAGCAAAAATGTACTGAGTCTTCCTATGTGCTAGATGCAGAAGGTATAGTAAGTAACAAGCAAGATCTGGTCCCAACCTTCATACTAGCTCACATTCCAGATGATGATTATATCTAAACCCTCATCTGTGGCCCTGACAGTCCACCACTTCTCCAAGTTTTAGACTTAAATAGGCATGCACATGTGTATGCTCTATAAAGAGTTAAAATTCAACCTATTTCTGTCTCCTATGATACATCCCCAAATAAACTAACAAAGCCAGAAACCACAAAAATTCCCCTGCTCTTCACTGTTCCTAAAGGCCTGTCTATCTACATCTCACTCTCCCCGAATCTGTCCTCTTACTTTCCTTCCCATTGCCACTATCTGTTTTAGGCCTTTCATTTTCTGCTCTACTAATGCAAGATACTTCTCCTTTGTCTCTCACACCAGTCTTGTTATTCTCCAAACCAACATCCTCTATATTCACTGTCATATTGCTTAATTGCCATGAAAACTGTTGATGGGTCAAACTCTAAGCTCTTTAGCATGACATATATCTTCTTTCATCATGGACCTATCAGAGTAATTTGATTTCCTGCTATCTCATCTTCTACATACACCTTATGTCCGAATGATACCAAACTATTTGAAGCTTCTTTGTCCAAATACAAACACTTATTTATCCTTTAAAATCTCCTCAGGGATCCCTTCAGATACGTTCTCTTTCTATCACCTCCTGTACCTGGCAAAAATACTCTCTACTGTACCTTGAACATATACCTCTGTTATATACTTACTGTTTACCTGTCTGTGCCTGGCAGATAGTCTAGAAATGACTGCGAACATGAATAAAGAGCATTTTAGCTTTTGATAACTCGCAGATAGAATGAAGCATCACTTGTCCATGACCGACTCTGTTAGGTCTGAAGGAATCTGGAGAAATTACGTATTCAGGGCATGAATTCAAGAACGGACTACCCTCCATTTACCTGCTTTGTAGGACACATTCTTAGAAATGTTATAAAAATGGAGAAATTATATGAAGTGAAAAGCATCAAGCAGGTTCACAACAAAGATTGCCTTTTCTCCAAACTTACCTATATTAGCTTATAATTTATTTTTGGTAACTTCAAATTTCTAGTAGGCATTTACTTGGAAAGCAGAAGTGAAACAAAATAACTACCATAATTCACTAAGAAAGTCAGAAACAGATAAATGATAGCTCACTTTGAAATGCCAAGATTTTAAATCCAACTTATTTTCATATAATTTTACTATCTATAGTTCTTTTATGAGCATTTATCAAGGAATCTTAAAATTTTTAGAAGTAAATAAACTTCTATTAAGGAAATAGAAGTATTAAGGAAATAAATTGATACTCCTTAAAAAACCAGAACATACGCAAAAATAAAGAATTAGAACATATGCCTACTTGAAGGACGGTAGTTCCTGGTTCCACCATGACAGATTGACCATCAACAAATACTTCAATTAAGTTGCTTGCTGCTGTGGCAGTTGTTCGAACTGACCATCAAAAATATTGAGATGAGAAATAAATTAACAGAGTTAAATTTATTATAGCAGAGGATAGTGGATTAACTCTAACCTACAAGCCTAAGATTTTTCCTAATTTTATACCATTTCCCTCTATTTCTCTAGATGCAAACCTATAAAATATAGAATTAGATAAAAGCTTTTCCAATCCTGAATACCAGATAGAATATGGCTATCCACTCTTAATGGTAGTTTAAGCTGAAACTTTTAATACCACTGAAAATATGTTCATGGGAATACCACTTTTCAAAAGCAGCATGACTGCTTTTCCATTCTGGCAATGATAGGCAGTTACTACTACTTTCTATTTCATGACACCTTCTATAAATTGTTTAGTTATATTTTAAAAATTACTCTAGGTCGCCTGGGTGGCTCAGTCAGTTAAGTGGCCTACTCTTGATTTTGGCTCAGGTCATGATCTCCGGGTTGTGAGATCAAGCCCTGGGTCAGGCTTCCAGCTCAGTGGGGAGTCTGCTTGAGATTCTCTCCCTCTGCCCCTCCCCCTGCCTGTGTGCTCTTTCTCTCTAAAATATACAAATAAATCTTTAAAAAAATTATTCTATTCGACTACGGTCACTTGTTTCTATTTTATTTAAAACAAATTACAGTTTAGGGTCCTTCAAGAAACATTCCATAAACCAATAAATTTACAAAGATAGAAAATCTAGTATCCACAAGTGCAAAATAAAAGTAAAATACTTACCACATCCTTTAAAAGACTTAGAAAGGCCTACTAAGGCCCTTTTTAGAGGTATCCTTAACATATTGCTAAGAATAAAACAAAGAAGAGTTATATTACCATAGGGGGAAAAAAACCTAATTACAAACTTTTTGGTAATAGTTGATAAGTTTTAAACACTTCACAAACATTATTACATTGAACATTCATGAGTCCTGATGTTTTCCCTCAAATTCTAGAGATGAGAATACTCAGTCTCAGGAGATTAACTGACTTGTACAATGTCAAGGAGCTAAGAAGGAGCAGCTAGTATATAAATCTATATAAAGGGCAGTTTTGTGTTGTTTTTAACTATCAAAAATGATCACATGTAAAACATTATGTAGTAAAATAAACTCGAAGAACAACAGTGAGCTTACCATTAATACTATGTAAAATAACGTCTACCTTTCTGCCTTCATTTCCTACCAATACTCATTCTAACATCCTATGTTCTAAGCAGTTATCTACTAAATGTTCCTGAGATTCTGAGCTGGCTCACAAGTCCAAGCCTTTTAAGTGTCTGGGGTGCCATCTTCTGTGCTTAGTACATTTATCTTACAGATTTGCAATTATAAGTCTGTTCTACCCTCACTGTATTATGAACTTCTTCAATTTTTCCATCTTCAGTGCCTATTTCCAAGGCTGGTACACAGTAAGCTCTAAAATAGTGGTTCTCAACCAGGGACAGTTTTGCTTCCCAGGGAACATTTATCAATATTTGGACACATTGTTGTCACAACTGGTGGAAAGCTACTGGCATTTAGTGGGTAGAGGCCAGGGTGCTGTTAAACATCCTGTAATGCACAAGGACAGTTTCCCATAATAAACATTTGTTGTATTACTAAAAGAAATGGGAATTATATAAATAATACTAATTAAAGATACACACAAGCAAACAGAAAAGTTATCTGAACTTTTAGTTTTTATCCATTCACTTGATCATAAGGGCTAAGCACTGAACTTTCTGTCCACTCACTTGATCAAATGGGCTAAGCATCTGAATTGTAATTTTTCACTTAGAACTTCTAAATATGGAAATTATGTGATCAGAATGTATCAACATAATGACTTTCAAAGTTAGAGAGTGGAAGACAGTCTTACACCTTTTAAGCATGAAGTTTCACATACCTACTACAGAAGAGGTATAACAGAAAATTTCATTAATTCAGACTATAGTTAATTCATAACATTCATTAATTCAGAACTTTTGATATTAAATTTGCAGACATGAAGTCTATCACCTACAAGTGAGTGATTTTTGGTAAATCGAGTTTCTGCTTCTTTATCTATTGGTAAGAAAGAAAACAATACTTCCTAGGCTATGCGTTATTGGTAAGAGTTCAATAAATGTCAATTAAATCTAAATTCAGTTCAGACAGTACTAGCCACTGAAGATCAGTTTCAAAGTCCTCTTCCTTGGTACTCCCTCTGTACCATCAGCACACACTGTGTGTATAGCTTTATTATTCCACCTACTAAATTATAGGTTAGTAATCAATTTTAGTACCTACTAAAGTGTAAGTTCCTTGAAGAGAAATGGTGCAATTCGATCATTTCCCTTTTCTGAAGACTTAGCCCTTGGACAAATAACCACCACATAATCTTACCACCAAGTTCCAAAATGAGTAGCATCTGTCTTACTAAATTCTTCTGATGATATAAAGGTAAATCTGAATTTGCTGAATTAGAGTAATGACAGACTGAAAATCAACAATCAATATTTCATACAACAATGTAAACACTTTCTTACTATTATTTTGTCTCCAATACAATCTAAAAGTATTGTCCACTTTAGCTAGGAAATCAATGAGAACTAGGATGTCTCTTGAAAATCCAGCATCAAACGGAAGAGTGCGGTGCCCCAACAGAAGAGTTTTACAAAACTTTGAAATGCACTTTCCACATATTTATCTACCACGTAGGAATGGAAATAGTCATCTCTAAATGGGAAAATGTTAATGACCAATCATTTCTAAAACTGGAGTGGACACTTTTTAGTATAAGAACAGTACTATTCCACATTCCCCACCGTATATCCTGCATCCATGCACTTCTCTCCTTCCAAGGTACCACTCTACTGTATGCCACCATCATCTTGTCTGGACTATTACAATAGCCCCCCAGCAGGTCTCCTAGCTTCCACACTGTCCCTACAGCCTCTCCCCTCTCCCCACAGGCTGTGGCCTCAGACTGAAAGGCTCTTTCTTCAGATCTTTCTGGCTTCTTGTCCTTCAGATTTGGGCTTAACAGACATTCCTCAGGAAGGCTTTCCTTGATCAGCCTATCTTAAATTTCCTAACTACTCCCCAGTCAAATGACCCATTTTATTCTTCCTCATGGACTGATTTCTAGTTTATAATAGACATTCAACACTATTTGCGAAATGAATTCTATCTCAAATTTCTGGCCAAAATTTCTACTTCCCTGGAATTAAAAAGTGCAGGTGCTCTGACAGCTTTGTAACACCCTGCTCAACGATGCATATGCAATTCGGTGTAAAAAAGAACATTCCCTATGGAAACAACCTGGATGTTTATTCATCAGAAACAGTTCACGATACATTTTTAATGCCCTCAAATCGTTCTGGAGCAGAGTTGTGTCTGATCCACGGTCTTAAACGGTACATGCATTAGATCCCAACATAGCTAAACGTAGCCATGTCATTCGCAGTGCGACCTTGGGCAAACTTTTTAAATATCATTTTCTTCAGTTTCCCCACCAGGGAAAGGAATAAAAAATATTGCCCAATGCACTCAACGGACAAAAACAAAACAAAACAACAACAAAAAAACCCCAGAGGTGTGGATGGTTGCTAAGGCAACAGCGGCCAAACTGTGTACTATACCAAGTATATGTTAATTTGGGGGGGGTGTGAAACGCTCAGTCTTTAGGCCTAAGTCACTTGACATACGTCCTCTCCCAGGGAACAAAACGGCCTCCTCTCCACAAAGGGGAATGTCCTGCATTTCCCTTGCAGAATGAAGGTCACCCACAAGCCTGCCTCCGGGCCAGCGCTCCCAGGGCCTCCAGGTTCTCCACCTGCTTTTCGCTCCAAGAGACCGGAGACCACGGCCAACAGCCCTCACCTGCCGGCCCTAGGGGCTTCCGGAGGAAGGGGGGTGGGACGTGGCGCCCAGTCAAGGACAAGAGTAGAATGAGTCACCTGGGCCAAAAGAAACAGTGTCGTCAAGAAATCAACTGCTATGGCAAGGGGAACCTCAGCCTTCTCACGCTATCACGGCCTCACCTTCTCGCTGGAAACGCCGAAGCTGCTCTGCAGAACTGTCTGTACCGCACCAACCCCCTCAGAAGCCGGGTTGCTTATTCAATATGGCGGCCTCGGCTAACCTCGCCCACCGGGCCTGGAGAACGGGAAGCCAGGAGGGACTAGAAACTCCAGATTCGACAATTTCCGCTCAGTTTGAGTTCGGCAATTTCCGTCCCCTGACAGGGGGCGGGGCGGAGGGCGGGCAGCCTGGAGGGGGCGGGGGCAGGGGCGGGGACGGGGAGACAGTTTGGAACCGCAGTTCCGCCGGAAGTGGTCAGGCGCCTGAAGCCGAGCGTCTTCGGTCATCTCCGGCGCTTCGAGGGGCGGTTCCTGTAGTGTTCCGGAGCCGCGGAGGTACTAATTTAAGAAATACCCCTTTTATTAATTTATTCCTAAACACATAGAGGCCCGCAGATAATTTGTGGGGCGTTCAATTCAGAGCTCTCGAGTTTTTTCGTGGAGTAATGAGGATATTAACGTACTTGACCTTTAACCTTCGACCCTGTGCGGCAGAGGGAAACGCCTCCGTCTCTATATAAGGCATTTTCCGGCCTCTTGCGGCCCTTTTTTTTTTTCTTCTTAGCGCTAGGCGCCGACTACCTCCGCTCATCTTTTACTTCGCTGTCACCCGGTTCCTGGGATCAGCCGACGGCATGGGTTTTGGAGACCTGAAAAGCCCCGCCGGTCTCCAGGTGCTCAACGACTACCTAGCGGACAAGAGCTACATCGAGGGGTGAGGACGGGCCCGGGCTTGGGGCCGGGCCACGTGGCGCGGCCTCTGCCGCCGCCGCTGGGGGAAAGGTAGCGGGGCTGCGAGGGGCGAAGGGTTGAACATATGCTTTCTTTCCACTGACTGGATTCAGCCAGGGTTTTCCCTCAGTTGTTCACTCAGTTTGTGGAAGTAAGCTTGTAGGTCTCCCGTTAGAGATTACAAACTTTGAGGTCCACGAAGTGGCAGGGATTCTCAGGGTAGGGCGGAAAACCAAACACATGGACCCCGGTCTTGAGTTTATTTTACAAAATAAATACAGCAGCTTAGGTTGCCCAGTAGCAAATGGGCCAGTTCACAGTAATTAGTTTGACGGATGTGCCGTTTGTCATTTATTTGCTGATGTTTGTAGATTTTCTCCTAAAGGTGTGTGTAATTTTTGTATCCTTGGCAGGTATGTGCCGTCACAAGCAGACGTGGCAGTGTTTGAAGCAGTCTCCGGCCCCCCACCTGCCGACTTGTATCATGCCCTCCGTTGGTATAATCACATCAAGTCTTACGAAAAGGAGAAGGCCAGGTAAAATTACCTTTGTATTTATCTGAAGAACAGAACGCTTTCTAAGCTTAAACTCAGGAGTTTCACATGACAAAATTGGACCCAGGCTACTTCAGTTTTGTTTGGGATATTGTAAGCTAAATTATCTTTGTGACTTGAGAAGGCCAAGAGACTGAAGTCCTCCATTTTTTCACAGAACAGGTAGAACATGGACAACAGCAATTCAACTTTTCCCCACAATGCCCTGACAATGTGCCTCCACCCTGACCTGGGGGGCCCACCTCTGGGGTGAGAGGGTGGCTCATTCATTCAGTCCTTGGCCATTCTTCTGAAACTGCCAACAAGGGTGGAAGTTTGGGGAAGTGGACTCCAGTTCACTAAGAATGGAACTGAGCATACTTAATGAAATCTCAAACAGAAATACTCATACTGAAAGAGTAAATCATAGTGAGTATTGAATATAATGTCTCACATGCTACTAATGTTTGTTGGGTGAGGAGTTAAACATTCAAAAGTATTTACTTTTAAGGGTATATAAATACATAAGTATTTACTGTTTAAGGGTAAATTCTTAGTACAGAAGGGATCTATTGGTAAATAGTGATGGAAACAAGTTCTCATGTGCTGTCTGAAAAAGAACATACTGACCTAGTGGTGGTTGAACTTAAGTTTTTTTTCAAGCCTTCCAGGAGTGAAGAAAGCTTTGGGCAAGTATGGCCCTGCTAATGTGGAAGACACCACAGGAAGTGGAGCTACAGATAGTAAAGATGATGATGACATTGATCTCTTTGGATCTGATGATGAGGAGGTATGGCATAAATTAATATGTATATCAATGAGCTTAATCATAGGCTCTGTGGTGAAATTGCCTGGATTTGAATTCTAGTTTCACCACTTTATTACCTGACTTTTAAAAATTCTCACTGGTTACATGATGAATAAAATCAAATCACCATCTTTCGGCTGAGCTTGTGATGGATTTGCTTTTTTCTGAAAAAACTGGTCTTTGCTCTGATGGTTCTACTAGCATTAAGCTGAGGAACAACCAGCTTTGTGAAACATACTTAATTTTTCTTTATAGGAAAGTGAAGAAGCGAAGAGGCTAAGAGAGGAACGCCTTGCACAGTATGAGTCAAAGAAAGCCAAAAGTAGGTCATTTTATAATTTGTGCTGCTTTAACTTCATTTCATAGTAATGTGAGTAATCTTTTCTGAAGCTTGATTTCCAAAGTAATTGCCTCTGCGTTTGTTAACTAGGTCAGTATTTAAAAACCTATATAGGTGGTTCTTCATAAAACTTCCACAGCTACTGGTCTGCAGCTGTTCTTATGGTAGCAGTTGTGGCATTCCTCTGTGGGAAAGAAACTGTTACTACACAATTCAGTACCTCTTTCTTAGCACAACAGAAAGTGGGCATGTGCGTAGCAAACATAAGATGTGTTCTGTAGTTTTGTTTGGCTGAGGAGATGATCCATTAGGAAACAGATTAAGATTATAAAGGTGTCATCAACTAAAATGAAAAACATAACTGAGTGTCTGAATAATGCTGGTTGTACCTTTTTTTTTTAGAACCTGCACTTGTGGCCAAGTCTTCCATATTACTAGATGTGAAACCTTGGGACGATGAGACAGATATGGCAAAACTAGAGGAGTGTGTCCGAAGCATTCAGGCAGACGGTTTGGTCTGGGGCTCTTGTGAGTTCAATCTTTGCTTTTTTGGAAGTGGCATCTGGAAGTTGCATAGTTAAAATGTTTGTCAATCAACAGGACTTTGCTAACTAATATTTTTCTTAATGTTCTTTTCAGCTAAACTAGTTCCAGTGGGATATGGAATTAAAAAACTTCAAATACAGTGTGTAGTGGAAGATGATAAAGTTGGAACAGATATGCTGGAGGAGCGGATTACTGCTTTTGAGGACTATGTGCAGTCCATGGATGTGGCTGCTTTTAATAAGATCTAATATCTACATCATAGATCATTGCCCTTAAATAAAAGCTTAAAAGACAGCTGCTGGCTCTTGACTCTTATGTAGGGTAGTTTCCATTTTGAGGGAAGAAATTCAATGGGTATATAATTCATAAAAATAAATTTGGGTCAGCGTTGTTAGATATTTAGCCCAAAAACGAGAAAAATATTTATCGTAAATACTATGAATACAGGTAGGTGTTGAATAGATTTTATAAACAAATTAATAGAAATGTACTCAGTCGTAGTATAGTTTCTGTACCCAATGCACAAGGATGCCGGTTTTAATACCACAGTGTTGCAAGTTTCATATTTGCTTTGTTTTCAAAAGAAATCAGGTAAGCTTCACTTGGGGAAATTTTGGATTAAGAATTTCAACTAGATTTTTTAGCCCTGTAGATTATAACGGTTCACACCTTGGGCTTTTTTGCAAGGAGTTTCAGTGTAATACCTGGGCTGGTTTTCTGCGATGGAAGTGTTGGAAGTACCTTAATGATGAGAAGTGGATCAGTACATATAAAGTGCTTAAGATGGTAACTGGGCACAGTGAATGTTCTTTGTTTGCTGGAATAGTTAATGAAATATTTGGAAAAAGTTAAATGTTGAGATGGCTCAATGACTTAAATGACTGATGAAGTCATTTGTTGTCACATAGGATCTTCAAGTTGGGGGTTACTCCAGATTGAAAAATCACACAATTAAAAATCCCACTTGAAAGTAATATGATACAGGATGGGGTGTGCAACTTCACTAAAGGACACCTAACCCAGAGGATGGAAGTTAGGTCCAAGGAAGGATTCCCAAAATTTGTTACAAATTAATTTGTCAAGGCAAATACTGCAAATTGAAGATCATGCCTCATATACTGTTAAGGGAGAACTTAATTAATTTTAAGATTTTTTATTTGAGAGCCAGAGCACAAGCAGGGGAGAGGGGTAGAGGGAGAAGCAGACTCCCTGCTGACCCACGAGGGGTTCAAACCCAGGACACTGAGATGACCTGAACAGAAGGCAGATGCTTAACCGGCTCAGGCACCCTGATGGAGAGCTTGAGTTGTGCTTTGGAGAATGGTTTTGCACTATGTCGTGGGAAGGAGGTTATACAGGTAATTGATGCCCAGGCTGTGGTTCATAAACCTGGCTTTGGTGTGGAGGTGGGGACTGAGTGGGACATTTTTTTGGATTTGGATAGCAACCTATTGTGAAGGGACTTCAGTAATGAGGTAGTGCAGGGCACCTGGGTGGCTCCATTGGTAGAGCGTCTGCCTTTGGCTCCGGTCATGGTCTTGGAGTCCCAGAATTGAGCCCCACATTGGGCTCCCTGCTTGGTGGGGAGTCTGCTGCTCCCTCTGCCCCTCCCCACTGCTTATGCTTGTTCTTGCTTCTCAAAGTTTTAAAAATCTTTAAAAAATGAGGTAGTGCTGCAGCTAAGTAGGTGAAGGCAGCTTTTGGTTCTTAAAGGTCTTGAACTCATGACCTTGAGATCAAGACCTGAGCTAAAACCAAGAGTTGGATGCTTAACTGACTGAGCCAGTCAGGCACCCCAGGAATTACTGACTTCTAAAAGTCTTACTTTGTTGTCTCTAATCTGTAGACCAAAAAGATTAAATGATTTGTTTGAGGTCAGAATTTTCCTAGCCAAACCAGACAGTTCTATTCTTTTCCTTTCAATCTGATTTTCTTTATATGGGAGACCAACTTAAATGTGGGAAATTGTTTATTAAATTTGAGAGGTAATTTATTTAACTGGTACAAGTATGTACCAATGACTACGATCATCTTCACTAAGTACTTGCAACGTCATGAGAAATTTTCTGGTTGTCAGTGTCCTGAGAGCCAGCAGAGGGCAGCACTTCATTTTCTGTAGAACCAGAGCCTGGGGATTCTGGAAATGTTGCCATGGAAAGATTGAGATGTAGCAACTAGTAAATAGTAGCCCCAGATCGCTCACAATCATTGACATGTTAAAGGGATTGAGCACCAAAAAGCTGGAAGAAGTATTAACAAAAATGATAAAAACCATTGATTAAAACTGTGGTTAAAAGTAAAAAATTTAGAATGGTCATTTCAAACAACAGCTGTCTTGTAAATCTTAAAATGATAAATGAAGCACATGACTTTAAAAATCTTAACTCCAGGGGCGCCTGGGTGGCTCAGTCGTTAAGCGTCTGCCTTCGGCTCAGGTCATGGTCCCAGGGTCCTGGGATTGAGCCCTGTGTCGGCCTGTCTGCTCCGTCGGAAGCCTGCTTCTCCCTCTCCCACTTCCCCTGCTTGTGTTCCCTCTCTCGCTGTGTCTCTCTCTGTCAAATAAGTAATTTTTTTTTTTTAAAGATTTTATTTATTCATTTGAGACACAGAGATAGCATGAGCAGAGAGAGAGGCAGAGGGAGAGGGAGAAGCAGGCTCCCTGCTGAGCCAGGAGCCCGATGTGGGGCTTGATCCCAGGACCCCGGGATCATGACCTGAGCTGAAGGCAGACGCTTAACCATCTGAGCCACCCAGGTGCCCCAATAAATAAAAAATCTTAAAAAAAAAAAATCTTGACTCCGTGGCCTCACATAAATATATTTAATGGTATCTTTTAATTTTGTATTAAAAAAAATAGATAATACAGTAACATAGTTCAAAACAAGAAGTTATACAGTGAAGTCTCTTTGTGTGTCTCCCCCGCCCCCACTGCCCCCTCTCCCAGGCCTCCCATTTAGCTCCATAAAAGCAACCAATGTCAACAGGTTCTTAGCTCTTTCCAGAACTAGTGTGAGCATATGCATGAAGTAATTGTAGCATGCAATGCAAACTGTTCTGCACCTTTTACTTTGTCCATAAAAGTAGACTTGGATGTCTTGGAAATTATATCTTGAATATTCCATGTCAGTACTTATAAAGCTTTCTCATTTTCTAACAGTTACATAATCCATTGTCTCATATCTTATTTAACCAGTCTATTTATTGGAGCTTTAGATTGCTTCAGCTTTCTGCTGTTATAAGCAATGCTCACATTTGCATGTGAGCCTGTATACTGAATAACCTGTTTTTGAACCAATGGGCTCAGAAGGCATAGGTGGACATAGAGAAAGAGAGATTTTTTGGTTTGTTTCTGGCTTTGGAGTATTAACAAAAGATAAGAGGCCAGCTTTTTTTTGTATGCCCATAAATGATTACAGTAACTCAGACCGTACTTATTTTTCATATTTGGCCTCCCTCACACAAGGCTGAGAACAGTGTGGGAATTAAAAATGATTCAGTGTCACTATGTTAGAAGCTATAGAAATACAAAAAAGGTAAGAAAATTAGAATAGGGAGGTGGCTTGAACACACATAAAATTGTTAAAAATTAGTCATTTTGTGATTAAGCAAGTAATCCAAAAGTTCAGAGGGTCCAGGAAGGCTAGAATCGAAAAATTTTTTGGAGAAGTTGGGACTTGAGCTGGGTGGACCTTGATCAGTAATTTGTTAAAAAAAAAAAAGGAAAGGAAAGAAAAAGAGTATTCCAGGAGGGGATAAAACACAGGAATAGAATAGACAAAGCAACGTTTACAAGGCAATTAGATCAATTTGGCTGGATTTTGCAGTATCTGCTTGGGATTAGATAGGGTGGGGCCAGGTGGCACATCCAGGCTGGCTCCTTCTGTGAGAGCAGTGTGTGTATGGGGTGGGGGGGGTGGGGGCATGGGGGTGGGGGGGGGGGAGTGGGGAGAGCCTTGAAGTTTTCTGAGGCAGAAAATGACAAAGGCAGACAGCTCTGACCTGGAGGTGGTATGGATGGAAGCATGTGAATAAAAGGATTGTTACAGTCCTAACATGAATGGAAATGGCTAAATTATGGCATATATACTCAAGGAAATACTTTATAAACAATATAATTAAAAAGTAACAGACTAGAGCAACATTGAAAAATGCTGGAGTTTTTTTCCCTATTACGAAAAGATAAGCTTATGGACAAAGACAAATACAAAACGAGTTGCATTCATGTTTTGGGATCTATATGTATTCCCCCCCACCCCGAACAAATGCAATTTGGCAATGGCAATTATTGTCCTCAGATTAAAAAACTAAAAAAATACAAAAATACATGCCTCATCACATTGTCCATTTTGGACCCCATTATAAGCTATGAGATAAGCAAAGCAGACACTTTTATCACCATTTAGATGAGGAAACAACTCTGAAAGATGATTTGCCCGATTATTCACCTAGTGAGAGACAACTGAAACCGGGGTCCTTGGCCAGGTAATGTGTTGGCAATAGAATGAAGAAAGTTCTTCATCCCTGCTTTTAGACAATTTAATCCTATTTCATTGGTGTAACCCTTGCTTCATATCCTCAATTAGGGAGAGTGAGAAGATAAAGTCACATAGAGGTAAATTTAAAATGGAACTGAGACTGATAAACACATTTTGTCATTACGCGCTCTGTATGGATGGTAATAGATGCATTCAAGAAATGACCCAAATGAGCATCTCTTGTTTGGAATGCCATTGGCCTGCATAGCTTTCAGTAAAGTAAAAATCAAAGGAAAATGGTCATGGACTTCTTAAATTCATTCCCCCAAAGAACTGCCCATATGTAAGAATATTGAGGAACTATGGATTACTATTCAAGCTGGACACCAACTTGTGAATCTTCTATCATCACTCTGTCCCTAGAAAATGGGACACTTTTTTTTCACTATTTTTTCTGACCATAGCCTGTTTTCCTCTGTATGTTTGCCCCTACTGTGTCACCTACCTGAAAAGGCTCTTTTCTCATCTGCACTCGTTAAAATTGGAGTCATTCTTCAAGATGCACTTCAAATACATCTTTCAACTTTTATTCTGCTTCTTGCCCTTTACAACCTCTAGGCACATAGTCTTTTATATGTATAAACTATCTTGTTTTAAAGTTCTCTGTGTAGCTCCCTTATTCTTCCTATGAAATGTTTATATTCATCCAAGAGGAAAGGATCTAACATTTACTAAGCAGTTACTAGGTTGGAAGATGCCAAGAATTCACTGACTAATACCAGCTAAGATTGATCAAGTTATTTATAGGTCTAAGTACCCCTCTAAGTGCTTTACCTGCATTGCCTCATTTAATTTCCACAACAGCCCTGTAGCGCATACTACTATTGTTGTCCCCATTTTGCAGATGGGAGAAACAGGTCTAGAAATTTGAATTAATTTAGCCAAGGACACAGACACAGCATGTGTTGGAGCTTTAGTTCAAATCCTGATATCCTGCCTCTGGAGGCCCTGGGACTTGCTCTCTTCAAAGAGGGGCTTTCCGGGGCACCTGGGTGGCTCAGTTGGTTGGGCGATTGCCTTCGGCTCAGGTCATGATCCTGGAGTCCCGGGATTGAGTCCCGCATCGGACTCCCTGCTCAGCAGGGAGTCTGCTTCTCCCTCTAATCCTCCCCCCTCTCATGCTCTCTCTCTCTGTCTCATTCTCTCTCTCAAATAAATAAATAAAATCTTTAAAAAAAAAAAAAGAGCTGCTTTCCATTAAAGAGGCAGGTCTGTCTCCTGGTGTCTATGCCCCAGTCCCTGAGAGCCTGGGATTCTTTACTCTTCTGCCAACTGGGCACTGAGCTCCCTCACTTCCTTCCCTAATTGCTCCAGTGCTTGTCCTGTCCTCCAGCCTCTGTCCTTTTAGTCATTCATCCTGCTCTTAATCAGGAGACCCCTGGAAAGCCCCACTAACCAAATTCCAACTGTTAGGGGAGGAGGCTTGGAGTCCCCAGGCCCAGGCCCAATGCTACTCTTCAGATCTTCCCTCAAACTGAGAATAAAATATTAAGTACTTGTAGTGGCTGCTACTTTCACTAGCAGATTTCTGTTACATCCCCACTATCAGCTATTTTAAAAGCCACTAAAACTAGGGTCTTTAGCCCAGGATCTAAGGACTCTCTGATATTTTATTTAAAAGCATGTTTCTAGGGAGGGGTACCTGGCAGTCACATGAGACTTGAGTCTTGATCTTGGGGTTGTGAGTTTAAGCTCCACGTTTGGGCAGAGACTGATTTAAAAAAAAAAAAGCATGTTTCTAGGGAAAGGACCCATAACCTTCCTTAGGTTCTCAAATGAATTCAGAGTTCCTTTAAGACCTTTGTAGACCTTGGGGTGCCTGGGTGGCTCAGTCATTACGTATCTGCCTTGGGCTCAGGTCATGATCCCGGGGTCCTGGGATAGAGCCCCACATCGGGCTCCCTGCTCAGCGGAGAGCCTGCTTCTCCCTCTCCCTCTGCCTGCCACTCCCCCTGCTTGTGCTCTCTCTCCCTCTCTCTCTTTCTCTGTCAAATAAATTAATAAAATCTTAAAAAAAAAAAAAGACCTTTATAGACCTTCCTTAAAGCATTTTTTTCGGTTTCACTCCTCATATCAAACACTGAAACATATTGAAAGTCCATATTAAATATAAGTTTTTATATAACTATGAAATATTTCATTTGACTCACTGACATAAAGGTGTATTTTATAGACATGTGATTAAGTATTTATTAATTTTGACTTTTCAAGTTTCCTTTTTTATATTTTAAATGTTATAAAAAATAACATTTTTTTAAAGATCTCAAATATTTTCATAGGCCTTTGGTAAGCTCCTGCTTCTTAGGTGGTAACACCATCTGCTCCATCATTTCCTTCTGCCCTTGGTTGCTTAATCCCCTTCCTGCTCTTCAGCCTTCCTCTTTCTCCCACAGCCTTGAGAATCCCTCCATCTGCTCAAACTAAGGATGAGCCTAAGGAATTCTCTTTGTCTTTGATCCTCCAGCTTTTCTCCTGATCCTGGGAAATCAGGGCCTGTCCCTTGAAGGTGACGGGGAACCCAGAATGGAATATCTTAAACTCCGGTCGTGGAGGGGACAGACACTCACAATGAGCCTTTTTCTCCTTGCCTTCCCTCCATACTGGGTGTGCAGAAATCATGAAATTGGGGGATGACAGAAGTTTGGGATATGCTGAGCTATGCCACACATTTTTGAGGAATAATTTCCAAAACCAGATCTGATTGTTGCTATGGGCTAATGGGCATTTCCAGAAGCTGAGAGATGAAATAAAAAAGGATACTGATTCAAAAAATAACATAGCTCCCCTCCCAACTTTCAAAATAAAATAAAGAAATTACAGAAAATTAAATGCTTTTTAAAATTGAAGAGGTTACTGACTTAAAGGTATACTTTATTGGTCTTGTACGGGTGTCTGTATCTATAGAGTTATAGGAATAGAAGGTAGAAATATATCAATGTCATACATGCTTTCTTTTTCTGAAATCATTCTGAGATTAGGCTGGCCTATCTACCATCTAGATGTCAGTGTTTTATGTTTACAGCAATCTTATACATATTTGCACATACCCAGAATTTTCCAAGAACATTAATATTTATAATGATTTCATGAGGGATTAAAGATAGGAGCATATCCCCATTGGCAGGTGGGGTTTATGTCGCCTCCCCTTGAACCTGAGCTGGCCCAGGACTACTTTGACCAAGAGAGTACAGTGGATGTGATACTGTGTCAGGGGTGGGCATAGGCTTAAAGAGGACTAGAAATGTCCACTTTGGTCTCTTAGAGCCCTACACTGCCATATAAGAAGTCTGGCTACCCTGAGCTACCATACTGGATGAGCTGTGTGGAAAAAAAAAAAAAAAAAAAGAAGAGAAGGAACAGTAGGGCAGAGGAGACAAGCTGTTCCAAAATTCTACCATTTGGGTCATCCCAGTCCAACTGATGATCCAGACCTCGTGAAGTGGAGAGATGAACGTCCCTTCTGGGCCTTGTTTGAGTTTCTGACTCAGAATTGTGAGATATTATAATAATAAATTGTCATTTCAAGCAACTAGATTCTGGGACACTTCACTAAGCATGAATAGTTCATAATGTCTTAAACTACTATAACCAACTATTACTTTAATTTATAAAAGTACATATATAGATTTCATGAAATAAAGAAATGAAGTACATGTTGCATTTGAAAAATATGTCTAACAGGTTACTGGTGCAAAATTAAAGTGAGCTTAAGCAGCACATATGTTAACATTTTTGAAATGAATTAATCATCTAATATTAAGATTTAGGACTTCAAAGTCATTAGGACTTAAAAAATAATAGCTGATACTGCATCCACAGTGGTGACTAATCCACGACGGTATAATTAGCAAGAATGACAGATAATTTAATTTGCAGGGGGAAAAAATGAAGATCTTTCCTACGTTTTATACCGACACAAAAATGTAATGCCACTAAACTGATTAACAGAAAGAGATGGTTATTACCATACCTTGGAACCAAATAATCTGAAAGCATTTGTCAGGGCCCCCCCCAGAAAAGCCTTCTACTGATAACTCACTGAGCTGTTTCCAGAAGACATGGGTTCTTGGTCTCAGAGTTCCTGAGCTGTTCGCTCACTGTGCCAGAACAGCTGACCTCCCACAGTGTGTGCTTTAGGATCTCAGCAACTGAGAGCCGAAAGCGAGTTTGGAACTTCTTACTAATTAGGACGTAAAGGATTGGGTTCAAGCAACTATTGAGGAAAGCCAAGCCAGTGGAGAGGGGGATGCCGGCCTGAAGCACCTGGTGGAAATAGCTACTGTGGTGGATTGTGAGCTCCCAAATGCTAAACAGGTGATAAGGAGTCCAGCAAATCAAAAAGGCCATGACCACAGCCAGGATGGTCCAGAAATGCTTACTGGAGACCAGGATGCTTCGCTTCTTCACCTTGAAGATGAGACACAAGTAGCAAATGCTCATTGCTAGCAAGGGGAAGAGGTACCCGACAATAAATTTCACCCAGGTCAGAACATGGTGCCTCATCAAAGTAAGGTCAGGATCATGCTCATGGAAATTGTTATAGCAAATAGTGTGGTTATTGAACTCCAGAGTGTCCCGGAAGTAGAGGGCAGGACCACCCATTAGAGAAGCCACAAACCAAATGGATATAATAACAATCAGGGAGTTCCTTAGGGTTCGGTGCCGATGAGATACGACAGGATGGATCAAGTGGATATAGCGGTCCAGGCTGATCACCGTCAGGAAAAAGACACTAGCAAACATGTTCAACTGGGCAATGAAGGAATTGGCCTTGCACAACCAGATGCCAAAGGGCCAGTGGAAATTCATGGCCACATAGGAGATGTACAGAGGTAGGAAGAGAAGAAAAATAAAATCTGCAATAGCCAGATTGAGGAACCAGAGAGTGGTGACTGTCTTCTTCCACTTGAACCCCATGAACCAAATGACAATGGCATTTCCTGGAATGCCCAGAATAAATGCTAAACAGTATAACACCAGGGAGAGCCAATGAACAACTCCCAGTTGGACTTTCTCCTCCAAATCAGACTCTGAGGAATAATATTCCAGGTTATAGGAGTAGTTCTCGAATTCTTCAAATAATGTTTCCTCTAGATCTTCCATGACCTTGTCAAGTGGAGAATGAGGATATCTATAAAAGCAAATTTGAAAAGAAAGAAAACAATTTTTAAAAGAGGAAATGTTCGGTGAACAAGGAACATTAGGATAAAAATGTTTCATCTGATGAACTGGATGGAAATAGTACAATTTTTGGTAAGGTCTGTGATTATATTCTAGACATCCAAATCTTGGGGTACCTCAGTTTTGCTCTGATTACTCTCAAAGCTGTGACAGCTCATTTTTGCAAAGTATTCAGTAAGTGCTAAATTAAAATGATTGACTCTACAGGGCAATTCCTCTATCCGTAAGGCTTATAGGCCTGACTAGAGAGAATCTAACATTCAATAGGCATTTATTAGGTTCTGACTCTGCATTATTATTTTATGGAAGATACAAAAGAAAACAGAGGAATACTTATGTGGTGATGACTTCAAAGCCCTTAGTTATACCTTGACTTTCTAAGCTGTAGACAGAGTTCCAACTGCTTCATCAATCCACAAATCCAGATGTCATAGGCAAGACCTGGAGATTTTGACACACTATTTTGCACCCATGGATGTTTTGAATCTATGTTTATGAATGCAAACATGTTCATAAGAATTATATCAGTGTGGAAGACTTTTCAACCAAAAGGTATCTTTTGGAATAAAATTGACTATGACCATTTAATTTCTATACCAATTTCCTATAGAGTGCCCTAAATTTTATTGAAATTTTTATTTTATTGAAATTCCTTTGTTTTGAATTAATTTGGATTAATTATCTTCTACATTTACAACAAAAATGTGATTTGTTCAGTTTTATTTTGTTTATTTTTGCCCATACCAAAATTTATCTATTATAATTTCACCCAAAGTTAAGTTTTCTTTTGTGATCTTTTTTTTTTTCCTTCCTATCAAGACCAGTTTTTCTGGATTAAGAAGAGGTAAAAGTCATTTTTACAATCAAAACAAAGTTTACTGGGTACAATTTTAACTACATCAATTTTATTTTGTGTTATTTCTGTTTGTTAGTATTCAAAATCAAGAAGAAAGAAAATTAATAGTTGTATTCATTTCATGGAGCTACAGTAATTAATGGAGCAAACATATAAGATATGGGATTATAGGGGTGCCTGGGTGGCTCAGTCGGTTAAGTGTCTGCCCTCAGCTCAGGTCATGATCCCAGGGTGCTGGGATTGACCCCCGCGTGGGGCTCCCTGCTCAGCAGGGAGTCTGCTTCTCCCTCTCCCTCTGCCCCTCCGCCTGCTCATGCTCTCTCTCTCTCTCAAATAAATAAATAAATAAAATCTTTAAAAGAAAAAAAAATATGGGATTATAGTAGGGTTAGAATGAAGAGGTCAGAGCATGTAGTGTTGCTCAGAGACATCTCACATTAAATTCTACTAACACCGAATTCATCATCCTACCTCAAATTCTTTGAGGAGCCTGGCAGGACATAATTAAAAAATAAAAGCCATTCATTAGCCCCCTCCCAATCCCAGGCCCAGCCACCTTCTCTTTGTTTTTCAATATTCAGCTTAAGTGCCACCTTTTCCTGGAAACATTTCCTGACATTACCTTCCCCAGATAATTACAATAATAATCACTATTATTATAAAAAAAGGTCAATGTTATTGGGAATTGTCTAGGTGCCAGGCATGTATGGTCTAATTTGATCCTCACGAGAATCTTATAAAGTAGTTAAGTAATACTATTATTCCCATTTACAAGAAAAGATACTGAAGTTTAGGAAGCTTAGTGACTTGCTCAGGATCGCACAACCTATAACTGGAGAATCAGGATCTAGACTCAGATCTATTGGACCCAGAGCCTGAGCCCTTAGTTACCATGATTTTGTATGACACTGTACTCTTATTGTACTTAATACACTAATAAATTGTCATTGGTTTATCTTCAATTTCTGCCCTACCAAACTCTTAACTCCTTGAGAACAATGCCTGTCATCTCTGACCCTCATGGTGCCTAGTACACATCTTAACATATCACGGGTGCTTAACATGGGCTGGATAAATGATTGACTCGGCTACAGATCCTGTTCAGAACCAAATGTAACCAGAGAGTTTGTTAGTTCACCCCTAAGTCACCGTCATTGCCAGAATCTCTCTGGCCTTGACCCACAATGCTATCCCCAGGATCTTGGCTTTTTTCTTGACACCAAGTCTTATCTTTCATGTATCCTACTTCACTGAGCAAGAATTGGCTTCCTTCTTGCTGCCCTTTTCTTGCAGGTCTGGGGATCTTACTCTGCCCACTGCTTCTGGTGGCTGAACCTCCTCAATGTCAAATCTTTTCTAGCCTAGTGTCTAACTCCCTGTCTGTTTTCTGCCTGTATACTGGGACACCCTTCCCTCCTTGTGCCTATGACCTTTTAGGCTATTAGGAATTCTGAAGCCAAATGCCCCAGGTGGCAGTTTAAATCACCTTACAAAATCCTAAGCTGTAAGTAGAAGGACCTTCATTCTCCAAACACAGAAAGCCAATGGAAGACCCCTAATTGCACTAGAACCATTATCCTCACCAAAAGTCAGAAACGGCCCCTTCTAATGCCATTACTGAAATGATCACAGGGCCTGCTGAAGGACACCAACCACCTCACTTCCCAGTTCTCTTGGTTGGGGGGAAGGTACCTTGAGGATGAGTGATCTAGCTCGTCCATTTCAGAATCCCTTCAAACAGAAAACCCTGTATCAGAGAGGTCCCCAATCTTCCAGAAAGCAGATGAGTTGATTAGACACAAGGTCCAGTTAGTTCAAGCCTGGAGAAAGATCTTCGAGAGTTGCTGAATGCTGCCCAGCTGAATCCTTCACAGGAAATATAATCTAGGAATTCCCCTGTGACTTAGAGTAGATGTTTCTGTGTGGTGGTGATGGTGAGGGATATGGGTAGGATGGGGAAAAGACAGAAGTAAGGCAGAATTCAGCAACTGTCCCCCTGAGTCCTTGGACAAGCACAGTTAACCCTTAAGGACATATTCTTGTTTAATTATTACAGCTTGTTTATATGTTGCTTTACAGTTTATAGGCACCTCCGGATCTAATTAAGTTTCCAAATCTCATGCCTATGCACATATCTCGTGACTAACTATATGAGTTTCATAGGGCTCATGTGACAAAGTGCTCTAAACTTAAAATTTTTAAATAACAGAAATTTATTGTCTCACAGTCTGGAGGCTAGAAGTCTGAAGTCAGGTGTAGGTGGGGTGGTTTCCTTGTGAGGGATGTCTGTGAGGGAGAATCTGTCCCCTGCATTTTCCCTAGTTTCTGGTGATTTGCTGGCAAACTTTGGCCTTTCTTGGCTTGTACGTGTGTCACCCTAATATCTGCCTTCATCACCTCATGGTGCTCTCCCTGCGTGTCTGTCTCTGTGTCCAAATTTGCCCTTCCGTAAGGACACGAGTCATACTGGATTACAACCCACCCTAATGACCTCGTTTTAACTTGATGACCTCTGTAAAAACCCTAATTCCAAATAAGATCACATTGTGAAATGCTGAGGGTGAAGACTTCAACGGACCTTTTTGGAGGGGCACAATTCAACCCACAGCATTAGCCCAGAGCTGGCAGCCACCATTTCCGAATCGTAATCACTCATTCATTTAGCACATATTCAGTAAGTGCCTACATTTCTCAGGCACTATTCTAGTTAATTGTGCTTCTTCACTAAATGAGACAATTATTTCTTCCCTTTTAGATTTTAGATTCTAGCCGGAGAGAGTAAAAAATAAACATAATAGAAAAGCAAATTACATAGTGTGTTAAAGTGTGTTAAAAGCTGGTAAGTGCTGCAGGAAAACTGGGGAGGGGGGAGAATGGAATAAAGGGAAAAGGAGAGGGGGCTCTAATTTTCAGTAAGGTGGTCAGAGAAGGACTCATTGGGAAGCCAGCAACCACAAAGTCGGAGGGAGGTAAGGGAGTTAGTCGTGTGGATATTGCAGGCAAGAGTATTCTAGGCAGAGGAACAGCCAGTGCCTTATGGCAGAAGTGCCTCTAACGTATTCCGGAAATGGGAAGGATACCAGTATGTCTAGAACAGGGTGAGCAAGGTGAACAAGGGAAGAGTAGAAGAAAAGAAGCAACAAGGATGTGTGGGAGGTCAGATATGTAGACACTTGCCGGCCATTGGCGGACTCTGGTTTTTACTCTAAGGGAAACGGGGGATGCCCCTAAAGGATCTGAGCCGAGCAGAAAAGTAATCTGTTTCTATTATGGTGCAATCCCTCCTTCTGCTATGCTGAGAACAGACCACTGTGGGTAGTGGTGGCCGTGGCGGTGGGCAAGCAAGCGTACAAGTAGCAAGACCGATTCGAGGATTATTGGAATAATCCCGGCCAGAGAGGAGGGTGGTTTGGATCAAGGGGGTAGCAGAAGTGATGAGAAAGGACCGAATTTGGGGCACCTGGGTGGCTCAGTTGGTTGAGCATCTGACTCTTGATTCCGGCTCAGGTCGTGATCTCAGGGCTGTGGGATTGAGCCCTTGGTCGGGCTCTGCGCCCAGTGGGGAGTCTTTCCCTCGGCCCCTCCCTCCACTCACGCACATGCTCTCTCTCTACCTCTCTCTCTCAAATAAATAAATAAATCTTAAAAAAAAAAAAAGGACAGACTGATTTGTAATTTGTATTTTGAAGACAGAATCAATAGGTTTCTTAGTGGATCAGATGTGAAAGAGAAGAGTAAAAAATGACCCCCAGGCTTGGGGGCCTTGTGTACCAGGGTCTAAGGCCCTCTACTACCCCTTGTTCCCTCTTGTCATTGGCTAGAATATGGATGCAGTGAGGAGCTATCTTGCACCACATGGATGAGGAAAACATGTGTCTTCATAAGCTGTAAGAAGCGTGGGCCCTCCTATGACCTCGTGGAGCACAGCTGCCCTACTTCTCTGGCCTTTCTCCTTCTGGAGGAAGTGAGAACATATTGGCCCTGCTATTCTTTTGGGCTTTTGCTAAAGCAGCAGGACCTGTATCCTAACTCATTTAGCTCCCCTGGGCCTTGCCTATAAGCACTGTGGCGGAGACCTGGCCATGCCCACGTCCTGTGACAAGATGCTGCAAGAAACCCTTGAGGAAGTGGCTATTCCTACCAATGGCCATGGCTTCTGGAAGCTTCCTGGGAGAGAGGGAGTGGGGAGCTTCCCTTGGGGACAACAGAAAGAGAAAGAAGCTGACCTTGTAAGGAGGATCTCTCTACCCCAGCAAGAGTCATTTAAGGAACACCCTTTTCAATCATGGAGACCCGAATATGAGGGAGTGTTTGCAATTGACCATGGTAAGCTATAAGACTCCTACTTTATAAGGAAATGAGGAGCAGATCTTGAGTTGTGACGATATTAGACCTATACTCTTTTGGCAGAGGTTAAACATCCTCTGCCCTCTATTTCAAATTCAAATGTCCCAGGGGGCAGGTAACCATAAGAGGTGTGGTAGTTCAGGTTGGGGAGACAATGGGATTTGAGGGAACTGAAGAACAATAGACTCGCCCACAGTGGTCAGCAGCTACTCCGTCCTAGCCAATTGTCTCAGTGTGGGAAATAAGGGCTTAGTGTTGTCAGAGTTTTTGAAGAATGGCTGGATATCTACGTTACTAATGTGAAAAGCTTCCAGCTTCCAAACTACTATTTCAGAACCAAACCGCTGTGGACCGCATTCAGACCATCTACAAATTTGTGACCCCTGGGGCGGGCCAACTCTTGAAAACTTTGCGCTTTTAACAGTGAAGGTGGAGGCTACACCCTAAAATGGAAATAGAAACTCTGAATTGGCCTCTGCAAATGACTTGCCCCTTGGTCTCAGGAAGGCGACCGTAGATTTAAGACTACTCAACGCCTCTCCAGAGACCCTCACTTTAACTTTCTACCAATTAATACAGCAGACTAGCTGTGAGTTGGGACAAAGGAAAGGGAGAGGGACAAGGAGACTCTGTGCTGAGCGTGGAGCCCGACACGGGGCTCGATCTCACGACCCATGAGATCAGATGACCTGAGCTAAAATCACAAAGTTGGATGCTCAGCTGACTGAGCCACCCCGGCGCCCCTAGAGACGACTTTTTTATTTTTATTTTTTTTTTTAGAGATGACTTTTTAAACTTTTAAAAATTGATATTCTGCTGTATCATCAATCGTGTTGTGTTCATCTGTGGTGGGATAAGAGAGAAAGGGCAGAAAGAGATACAGAAAGAAAACACGAGAAAATGTGTCCTCAGTTTAATGATGTGGATACAGCACACACACACGTGCTTCTGACACATGCACATATGGCTTAGAAAGTGATGGAAGGATGAGAATCAGACGCAGCAGTGAAACGAGAGAAACATCTGGGCGAGAGAAACGAGCCTTGCTGGGCAGTCACCCGAAATGAAGATGAACAGCAAGCGAAGTGAGTCTTTAAACCCAGGCCTAAGGGAAACACTGTCTCTTACTTAACAGGCAGCGTCCATCCGTGTTGGCCCGCAGTGACTTTCCATCGGGACCTCGTACAGCTTTCTCGATGTGGAAATGCTTCGAAGAGCACAATAATAACAATGCCAGGATGAGACTTTCGGACTTGACTGGAAAGAGGAAAGAGCTACTATATTTGTCTTAGGCCATATGTGCTGCTGAAAGGCAAATAAATTATTCCGACTGAGATGAAGACTAACAAAGGCATACGTGACCATAACAGTTTTTGAGGGGCCACTTAAGTAAGTGCCAGGCTGCGCCGTGTGTGAGAACAGACGCGGGCTCCCCCAAGTCGGCTGGAAACGCATGCAAAACGCTCGGCGTGGAGCAGAGATCAGGGGACTGTCCCTGAAGGGTATGGTTTGGTTTCCAAAGAATGTGAAGAGGTTTGTTTACCGCGGGGAATCAGATTCTGGGAGGACCCACGTTATCACATTCCTGGGTGACATTTACCCAGAGACTCAAGTGGCAAATGTCTAGTCCTGGAGCAGGGAACTGTTTTTAAAATTAAATAAATTGGTTTCTGCTCTATTCAGATTTAAAAGATCGTAAAGCCTGAACTCTTCTCTGAATAAATAGATTTCACTGCAAGAGTCCTGGCAGAAAGCGTAGTGATAAATCGTCTGTAAAACCCAGATGATTTTGGGGAAAGACATCTGGTAGAAATGTGTATCATTTTACTTTTAAAGGTGACTTTCAACTTTTAAACTTTTTTTTTTTTTAAAGATTTTATTTATTTATTTGACAGAGAGAGACACAGCAAGAGAGGGAACACAAGCAGGGGGAGTGGGAGAGGGAGAAGCAGGCTTCTCGCTGAGCAGGGAGCCCGATGCGGGACTCGATCCCAGGACCCCGGGATCATGACCTGAGCGGAAGGCAGACGCTTAATGACTGAGCCACCCAGGCGCCCCTCAACTTTTAAACTTTTAAATGTAGCTCGGCTATAGAGGGAAGCATTTTGTTTATCTACCTTGACAAAACACAAAGATTCCTTCTGGCAGAACATTTGGTGAATGCAAAGGGGTTTAATTTAGTTCCATAGTGATGAGTTAGATGGATTTTTATGGACAATTGCAAAAGTCTTAAGAAAAGTTAGTCTCTAATGTACTTGGAACAGAGAAAAAGATTTGATGTTGCTGATCTTTGTCTATGAGGATTGCCCTTGTAGAGTTCCCCCATCAACCCTGGTAAGAAAAGAACTTGAGAGCTGAATGTGCCTCCTGTGAAAACCTTGAGGGAACATGTATTTTGCTTCTGAATGGACGACAGGAATGAGTAGAAAGAATCGATGGACATGACAGAGAAACTCTGGTGAATACCATAGATCCATGACCCGGGAAACTTTATTTTCCAAGCGCTGTCTTCTTAGGGAAGAGAGATTTTTTTTTTTTTTTAAAGAATGTGTGTGTGTGGGGGTGGGGGTGGTTATTTGGAGGCATTGCTCAATATTTTCCACTAGCTATCAAATATAAACTCTATACCACACCCCAGGTTGTATTCAAGATGTTTGACACCGGGAGAATATTTTGCTGCCCTTTGGATGAACAATCTCTACTTGGAAGATGCTGCAGTATAGCAATGTTTTATAAAGATACTCTGTTGATTCGGTCAAGGGAAGCAAAGGAGGTTTAAATTGGAACAAAAGGTTGGGTTGTTCCAATCGGAGGAGATGGAGCAGTGATTTTCATATCGCTTCTCCCACCCCAAGCCCTGGCATCACATAGCCATTAATAGAGAAACATCTCGCCTATCTGTAGTTCTTATGTCGTTTATTACTTAATGTCAGACATTAAGATAAATAACAACAGTCCTTGGCATGCTAGGAAGATGGAAGTATTTTGGTTTGGCTCAAAAAAGACAACAAAAAAAGGGGAGTGTTCTGGTAATGAAGCCCTTGAATGTCATGTTTAGTATTTGGATTTTATTCCGTTGCCAGTTGGGAGCAAGTAAAAATGTTTGCAGCAGGGAGTGACCCCACGGAACCTTTGTTTTTGTAAAGATTGTCTGGCAGCAGTTTGGGAGAATGTCACCATGACTGAAGCCAAAGATGGAAGGGCCTTAGGCATGAGAGTGAGAATAAAGATGAGGGAGACATCTTTGATAGACTTTCATCTGGGAAATTAATAGACGCTTTCAGGAAGCTTAGCTAAACTGAGTATAACCTTCACAATGACTTTTTTATTGAGTTGGCATTAAAATGAACCTCAGATAGGAAAGCTAACTAATTTTAGGCATACAAATGTTTTATTCACTTTTAAAGGCAGTGGGGTTGGGAGAGAGTTCTTCCTTTATGTGAAAAAAAAAAAAAAACAATTGAATTACGTGGAAATGAAATGATACCTATTTTCATTCTGTTGGGGTCCAGGTCTTTTCATAAAAAGGCACCTGCAGGCTGATTGCAAGTCTAAACCCCAGGTTCCGCTTGAACAGTTGAAGAGGACACAGCACATATTTGCAAAGTCAACACCTACTTACGTCTCCGTTGTTTCAATGCTTCACCCAGAAATTCGTGTCCGGAGTCGTACAATCCGTATGGCTCTGTGGATTGCTCGGAGAAAACAGTGAACGATTAGCTTTGGGTCAGGGAGAAACTTGCAGGCTTAATTTGTTTACGAGACTTTGAGCTAATGAACACACAGGTATAATTGAAATACTCAGCAATAAAGTGGTCCATGGGCTCTGGAATCACAATGCCTGTTATCTGATCCCAGTCCCACCTCTTCCTGGCTCTGGAATCTTAGACATATCACCTCCTACCTCAAAACCTCTGCTTCCTCGCTTGTAAAATGGTATAGGAATGGCACTAACTCTTAGGGTGGCTGCAATCATCACATAAGGAAATCCTCAAAAAGAGGCTTACTCAGGATCTGGCACATAAAGCATATTCATGATTTGATTATTGATTGTTGCCAGTTCAGGACTAAATCGAGCACACAGTGGAGGGGGAGGTAGAATAGAAGAGGACTTGTTTGTGTTACTTCATGAAAAGTGTGAGAAGAGGGGCCTCTGGGGTGGCTCAGTCGGTTAAGTGTCTGCCTTCGGTTCAGGTCATGATCTCAGGGTCCTGGGATTGAGCCCCACATGGGACTTCCTCCTCAACAGGGAGCTTGCTTCTCCCTCTCCTCCCAGCTTGTGCTCTCTCTCGCTATCTCTCTCTCTCAAATAAATAAATAAAATCTTAAAAAAAAAAAGTGTGAGAAGATTTTAATCAGAGATTTAAAAACTTGTTTTGGCAGAGGAGAGCCTGGGTGGCTCAGTCTGTTAAGTGTCCGACTCTTGATTTTGGCTCAGGTCATGATCTCAGAGGGCCTGCTTAAGAGTCTCCCCCTCCCTCTCCCTCTGCCTCTCTCTCTCTCTCTCAAAAATTAAATAAATAAAACTAAAAAAAAAAAAAAAACTTGTTTTGGGGGCACCTGGCTGGCTCAGTCAGAAGAGCAAGCCACTCTTGGTCTTGGGGTCATGAGTTCAAGCCCCACGTTGGGAGTAGAGATTACCTAAATAACTTTTAAAAGTATAAATAAATAAATACTTGCTTTCTTTTGGGGCACCTGGGGGGCTCAGTCAGTTAAGTGTCTGCCTTCGGCTCAGATCATAATCTTAGGGTCCTGGGATTGAGCCCTACATCCAAGCCCCACAACCAGCTCCCTGCTCAGTGGGAAGCCTACTTATCCCTCGGCCCCTCCCCCCTGCTTATTCCCGTACACTCGCATTCTCAAATAAATAAAATCTTTTTTAAAAAACTTGTTTTGTTTTGTGGGCTTCATATTTTTAAAAATATTAAATCTGTATGGAGTTCACACATTGTTAGATGCCTGCCTTCTGAAGGTGTTTGAGTTGGGGGCCCCCCTGTGTCTAGCCCTCAGATACCATTATTATCCCCATATCTGGCCGAGAGTGGTGAAAAATGGAATACTATAGAGCATTATATTCCTCTTACTTCTCTCTTTTAAATAAGCTACCTATTTACTTTTGAATAAGGATATGGTCTAGGCCTTTTTACTTTTTTCATTCTTTTTAAATGTAAGCTCTATGCCAAACATGGGGTTCGGACTCATGACACTGAGATAAAGAGTCGCGATCAAGACTCACGTGTTCTACCAACTGAGCCAGCCAGGCACCCCAACACAGTCTAAGTCTTTATCTCACTTCTTTCCAAATTTTACCCAGAGTCTGGGAGAATCACCACCATCAATAACGTAATGTTTCAAAACCTTGGTCATAGCAAAGAGAAAACCCCAAATCAGTATTTCCTTGAAAAGGGATTTTTCAAGTAATTTTTTAGCAGAAGGAATGCGGGTACTGAATTTGAAAACCTCGATGGCACAGGACTTGTGTAACTTTATTTTTGTAGGGCATATGACTACACAGCTGCTAGAGACCCGAATTTTCCCAATTTATGTTTTGGATATTTTCATTCACATAAATGGTCAACACTAAAGCTTTCATCTTTTTAAATGTCTTCTGACAGTATTATGTCTCCTGAAGAATTGATTTTGGCAGCAGGAGTCACAACAGGGCACCTCACCGATTACACGACCTCTCATAAGTAGGTACCACCCATGGTTTAAATTCCGAAACGTCAGGGGCACCCAGTATAACTCTGTGCAGCCTACCATAACATACCGGTTTTCTATCTCATCATTACTTGGCACTGAAGACGTCCTGCTTCTCAGTCACGTATTGCCAATGACATTTACAGAAGTCCAAGGGGAATACCCAATTTAGGGTGGAAACTGAATGGGCAGCCACTGGAGTCTTACTTTAATTTATACTAAGACGTTTCCTTTGTTAAGGAGAGAGAAGGCCTGGGCGCCTTGGTGGCTCAGTCGGTTAAGCGTCAGACTGTTGGATTCGGCTCAGCTCGTGATCTTATAGGTCCTGAGATGGAGGCTCACATCAGGCTCTGCTCTCAGTGGGGAGTCTGCTTGAGATTCTCTCCCTTTGCCCTGTCCCCACTCGCATGCTCTCATGCTCTCTCCCTTGCTCTCTAAAATCAATCAATCAATCTTAAAAAAAAAATTAAAAAGGAGAAAGAAGGCTATTCTAAAGAAGGAACAGAAATCAAGGGACTTGCAGAATAGACTGAATTTGTAGCCACTTCACAAAACAATACTGTGTATCACTGGGAGAGGTGGTAAGTGAACTTGGTCAAGGAGTTGGAAAGGAAACTTGTTTTGGTTGCAACAGTAAAGTTTTTTCAACACCCAGCAAAAATGTGGGGGCTGGAGGGAAGGGCAACAATTCTCGAACTTCCGCCCATTCATGTAAGATTATGCCTGACAATATTTTTGCCTTTTTCCCCTCCCTGGGAGGACATGGGAGGGGGTGTGGGATAAAATGTAGTCGCAGAAGATAAAATAAAGCCTAAGTTGAAAGTCTTGCCAACGGATCATTATCAAACAGTTGGGTTCCAGAACTGTTATTTTGATGGTTTAGAGCCGTTCTTCATGAACATTTAAAATGATTTTATGGTAATGAAAACAAAGCTGGCAGCCTCAGCCCCATCTTGTCATGGTCAATCCGCCTTAGGAGGAGTTTCTTAAGGTTGGCAAAACAGATTTCGAGAAGACCACTGGAAAGCGAAGGCAGCGTAAAAGGAAGGACTCGGGAGACTGAGGGGACTCGAAGCTATGTCTTTGTTGGCATGTTTGAAGCAAGCCAGCGAGAAAGGAAAACTGAAGGAGTCTGATAGCTGTCTGCAGATACTCGAAGATGAGGAAAAAGTGAGACATTTACTCTCTGTGTTTCTCATGTTGGAGCTAGGGCAAAAAAATGTTGGCATAACAGCCAGGAAAATTTTGGCTTAGTAGAAACAAGAATTTATAGCTGTTCAAAACGGAGAATGTTAGAAACCTACCAGCCAACAAATCGGGCAAACAGATGCATAGCATTGGGTGGGCACTGAGGGGGGTTTGGGCACAGGCTGGCTCCCTGATGGGGAGGCTCCAGAAGGCACGGAGGCATGCATGAAGGGGGGTCTTTAACTTCATCTTTTAAGAGCAAGAATCTATGACAACTGTTCTTGAGATTATTTTTGAGCCCTTATTTTCTATCTACTGATTAGGACACTGAAGACGAGGAAAATTGCTGAACTTGGAAAAACCATCGGCCAGCAAGCTGGCATCGTTCCAATTCTTATCCAAATTTGTGAATGTACATGTTCTTAACCTTTAGGCACCCCAGGCACAAGAAGCCTTTCTCAGGCAGAAGAGATTCTGAGAATGACACTGACTTTAGAGAATAATTCTACTTTCCTTTACTAGAGCGATACCTGTGGCTAAATGAAAAAAACAAAACAAAACAAAAAATGAAGCAGTCTTCCCTACAAACGAGGATTACTAGATAGGAGGAAGCTGAGAATGACATGAGAGCCTCTTGGGTTCTTTCTTAGACCTCCTCACCACTCACCACCTGCCACCCCCACCCCTAGGCGCAGGGGACCAGCCTGGGCACACAGGTTGTAACTCTGAGCTCCTGTCGCAGATGCATATTAATCCTGTGTCATAGGCCCCTGTTTACCCAGAAACTATTCTGTTCCTGGGGCTGGTTCTGACCCTGCTGTTAAAGTCCCTGCAAAATATGGAAAAGTGAAGAACCAAACTATCTGACCAGGAACCTAAACCAACTCCCACATAGCTCCGTGGCTGGATGTCTGAGGACATTCATGCAAGTGCATAGTCTTCACGGCTCTGTAGCAGGTGAAGTCTCTCTTGGTGAACTGGACCATGTATGAACCCAGAGGACTGAATTTGCCAAAGGCTTCTCCTTTCCTCCTGGATTCACTGGGATTTCTTCTTGGCTTCCTAAGGGCCAAGGGTACTTTCAAATGGCACGTACCCAGGTCCTAGCTTACTGCTTCGGGCATAGGACATGGATGAGAGAGAAGAAAATTAAAAAAAAGGGGAAGAAAACTTAAAAAAAAAGAAGATTTATTTATTTATTTGAGAGTGAGAGAGAGACAGAGAGAGAACAAGCAGAGGGAGAGGCAGAGGCAGAGGGAGAGGGAGAAGCAGACTCCCCGCTGAGCTGGGAGCCCGATGTGGGGCTCGATCCAGGACCTGGAGACCATGACCTGAGCTGGAGGCAGACGCTTAACTATCTGAGCCACCCAGGCGCCCAGGGAAGAAAACTTTTAACCCAGTCTCTACTTCTGATCAAAGCCCTCCAACCACACCTCACTGTGAGGCTCCATTTTGTCCAGAACCTTTGAAGGGAGCCAGGTTCATTATGGAGACAGTGTTCCCTAGATGCTAGCAAGACCCACTGTCACATCTCGAGTTTTCTTGTTTCTCTCTTTTTAAAAGATTTTATTTGGGGCGCCTGGGTGGCTCAGTAGGTTAAGCACCTGCCTTCAGCTCAGGTCATGATCCCAGGGTTCTGGGATCGAGCCCCAAGTTGGGCTCCTTACTCAGCAGGGAGCCTGCTTCTCCCTCTGCCTGCTGCTTTCCCTGCTTCTGTGTGCTCTCTCTCTCTGACAAATAAATAAATAAAATCTTAAAGAAAATAATAAAACAATCGTGAGCCATTTTACATCAATACACTACTGTGGATAGTTTGTGATCTATCTCCAAACATCGGGGCATCTCACTCTATACATTCAAGGATTCCATTACAACTTACAATTATAATAATAATTTACTATTATCCCAGCCATGGGAATATTTCCTTATTGTTTGCCCCCTTAGCTCACCCAAGAGTTCAGATTGCATGATGTAGGGCCAAGATCAGAGTAAGGCAAGTGAGGCAGGGTCATATAAGAGCAGGGCCAGATCCTGACTTCGCTTACAATTTTGATATTTTTTTGTTCAGCAGATGTTTTGCATCCATTTTGATTGATGAGATTTTTGGTACCTGTGACAATTTTGTGTCAATTGCTTCATCCTATGGTGTTGGCCCTGCCATAACACTTGACCCCATTTAAGTCCACAGGTACCAAGTAGCCTGGTGTGTTGAAAATGCTTTGGAACTAAGGAGAGATGGTTGTAAGTCTTAGTTCTGCATGTTACTAGCTGCATGACTCTGGATGAGTCGCCTTCCCACTGGGGACCCCAGCAGTCTCCTCTGGAAAATACAGGGGACACTTAATTTTAAACTTTTATGAGAAGCGCAAAGATGGCAGGACAATGTATTCTAGCTCTTTAACTACCCTCCATGTCTCCAAGTAGCACCAAATCTGGTGCTTTGCACAGAGTGGGCATTCAAAAAATGTCTTCTAGTCCATGTTTTTTTGCACATTGAAACAAAATTATAGACCAAGGTCCAAAAGGAAAAGCCCACACAAATTAGAAACATTCTGCAAATAAAACCGAAACTTCCCCAAACAAGAACATTGTCCCTCCCTCTTTCTTCCCAGAAAAAAAAAAAAAATTAAAATCATTGCTCTCTGATTTATTTAATTACGGCAAATTCTTTTTTTTTCCGGGAAATATTCTATTCAAATTTTTCAGGTTTTGAGTGAAGCAGACTTGCGTAATCATCCAGCCCTCAGGGATTTCTTTCCATCTAAAGATACTAGTACCACCCTAATGAGTCAGATTTCATAAAATGTAACATCTGTGAGAAAAGGTTATAAACATGCAGTGGTGCCCAAAACAGCTGTGGGACTGCGGAAGAAATAGAATCTCCACTGCCTAGCTAGTTCTTTATATTTGTGTTTGCGTAACGAGAAGGTAAGGAGAGAGAGCATTTATATACTCCCCTCTTCCTTCCTTGACTAAGAAAGAAAAAAAAATAAATGAAGAAGGAAGGAAGAAAGGAAGGAAGGGGGAAGGAAGGAATATCATCAGACCCTGGTCCAGTGGTAAAACCTAGGACTGTATTTTAAGAGCTTTCTTTTTTTCTTAGTTCATCTTACAAGAGGCAGCTTTTCCATTTACTTACTGTCTATAGTGGTAGAAATGAGAGGGATGAACCACTTCTGAGGTCTCTTAACTATATTGTTTTGTAAATTGGTCCTGGACACAGTAACTATACAATAAAATAATCTGCATTTATTTAATATCTTTCTTTCATCTTTGATATGATTCACCTTGTCCCAGAGACGGAGGTCTGGTATTTGAGGGAAAGAAAAGGGATCTTGTGAAAGTCATTAAATACAGTGGTACGGGAGAAAGAATGGACGTATGCATATATCTGCACTGTTCCTATCGACTCAGTACTTGGAGAACTCAAAAGCTAAGTGCTTCACCTGGTACTCAAATCAGAAAATATCTTGGCACCTATACAAGTCCTATAATATATCTTCAAAGAAACATAATATAAGCAGTTTGTTTCCTGGCAAGGAACTTAGAAGGAACTCCGTAACAAACCACTTGATACAATAAAAAAAAAAAATTTAATTTTACTTTTAGCAAAGGTTCCTGTATCTTTTCTGTTCATCATAGATTTCCTCTAACAAGGCAAAGGTAGACAAACCATTTTAACCTGAAGTCCAATTACAGAAAGTTATTAAAAGCAGAAAAAGCAGGCGCCTGGGTGGCTCAGTCAGTTAAGCATCTGCCTTTGGTTCAGGTCGTGGTCCCAGGGTCCTGGGATCGAGTTCCGCATCGGGTTCCCTGCTCAGCGGGGAGTCTGCTTCTCCCTCTGCCCCTCCCCCTGCTTATGCTTTCTCCGTCCCTCTCTCTCTAATAAATAAATAAAATCTAAAGCATGGCAATTCTAAGTTCATCTTTAAAACCACCATACAAGAGTGCCTGGGTGGCTCATTCAGCTAAGTGGCTGCCTTCAGCTCAGGTCATGATCCCAGGGTCCTGGGATGGAGCCCCGCATCGGGCTCCCTGCTCAGAGGGGAGCCTACTTCTCCCTCTGCCTCTGCCACTACCCCTGCTTGAGCTCTCTCTCTCTCTCAAATCTCTCAAATTAATAAATAAAATCTTAAAAAATAAAATAAAACCACCATACAGAGTCATATTAATAGTAACCATAGAGGGCTTGAGTTGAAGACACTTTAGTTTTGCTTGCGTTCAAGATAATCAAGTTTTGAAGGTTCTGAAAAGAGATATTCAGAATGGCCTTCCTATTACTTCTTAAAAAATCTAATTTCAGGGGCACCTGGGTGGCTCAGTTGTTAAGCATCTGCCTTCGGCTCAGGTCATGATCCCAGGGTCCTGGGATTGAGCCCTGCATTGGGCTCTCTGCTCCACGGGAAGCCTGCTTCTCCCTCTCCCACTCCCCCTGCTTGTGTTCCCTCTCTTGCTGTGTCTCTCTCTGTCAAATAAATAAATAAAATCTTAAAAAAAAAATCTGATTTCACCATACTGACCTGGAAAATAGGACTTCAAGGCAGTGTCCAGAATGTTCGTTAGAAATTACCTGTCTTCTCTCACTTCAGAATTCACTTGGTAAGCAACACCTGCATTGAACTTCATGCCAGTTACTATATAAAACAAATCATCTCCTGACAGGTTTTCCTAGTTGGTAATGTGCTTAGGCAGCAATTACAGGCCCTGAATTTTTTTCCTAAGATGGGTTTGGTAAGCCTACATCAAAGAGATAGAGAAGATGGGCTAATGGCTTGTTCAGTGCCTTTTTATCATCCAAGAGAAGGGAATTGATGTGGTCTCCCTGAGCGGGGTCCCAGCCCAGCACCTCCACTCACATTTCCACGATATGCACCATTCACCAAAGGCACTGTGACTAGTGTCCTGTGGCAACCTGTTCTGACATTTAGACGTGCTAAATTTCTGCACCAAACTAAGACTTCTCCTTGACCGTGAGCTCTATGTGAGTCCACAAAGGGATGTGACTGCTTTAAAAAAAGGGGGGGAAAAGGTGAATTTGTCCTTGAAATGTTCTAATAGAATTAAGGGAGTGTTTGTCCAACTCTGCTTGAACTGGTCAGGTTGCACCTGGGAGTATTGTATTCTTTTCTGCGAATTACAGTTTCAGAGGAACAATGATAAACTGGAACATGTCCAGAAAAGAGACAACAGGACAGAGAGAAAGCTTAAAATTACATCATGTGAGGAACGCTGAATGAATTGGTGGAAGCGATTAATTCTAGAAAAGAAAGGACAGGATAACTTTTTTTTTTTAATTTATTTTTTTGGTAAGCTCTGTACCCAACATGGGGCTCAAACTCACAACCCTGAGATCAAAAGTCACATGCTCTTCTGACTGAGCCAGCCAGGTGCCTCAGAGCAGGATAACTTTTTTCAGATGGTTCAAGATCTGGTATGCAGATGAGGGAACTTTTATCTGACCAGAGAGCAAAACTAAGGACATGAGAAAAAGACACATTTTAGCTCAACCCAAGGCAAAACTTCCTGAAGATGATAGTTGTTGAGATGTTTATTCATTTTAACAATATCTGTCAAAAAACATTTTAGAAAATATTTATTGAGCATCTACTATATGTTCTAGGCCCTGAACAAATAGTAGTGAATAGCGGTGAACAGAACCCATGGAGCTTTCATTCTAGTGCAAAGCTGTGTCAGATCATGGCACATTTCTCATACGTGGAGGTGTTTAATGAGGCAACCACAAATTGAGAGTTTTGTAGGAGGACACCAGGAATTAAGTGTGACCAGGCCTGATGCTGTCTAAAGCTCTGCCAACCCCGAAACTCTAATGCTATACCTGATACAGTTTGCTGGTTCTCCCGGCCGTTGGTCAGGATGTCCGGTTCTGATTCTGTGACTTAGCCACAGTCTCCGGCTAGTACATGCGCACATGCAGGGCCTCCTTCACGAAGTGGTTTTGGAGGGATGGGGTGCCAGGAAGGATAAAAGTATGCCATGTAATGTACCGTGATGGGAAACAATTTTCTTATATCTCATTTTCACCCCCAAAGATGTAGCTGCCATTTCTCTTTGTTTTCATCTTTTTCAACTTGCCCTTATTAGTTGGGGAAGGGGAGTTCTCCCTTTACAAACCAATTTCTATTCTTTAATCTCTTTGAAAGAGGGTGAAGTTAGTATGGCCAAAGATTATAGAATTATTGGGGTGCCTGGGTGGCTTAGTCGGTTAAGTGCCTGCCTTTTGATTTCGGCTCAGGTCATGCATGGCACTTAACCGACTAAGCCACCCAGGCATCCCAATGTTAGTGCTTCTGTCTGACTTCTGATTTCGGCTCAGGCCATGCATGGTCTCAGGGTTGTGGGATTGAGCCCTGCATTGGGCTCCGTGCTCAGGGGGAGTCTGCTTGAGATTCCCTCTCTCCCTCTCCTTCTGCCCCTCCCCCTGCTCACATGCGAGCACTCGCTGTCTCTCAAATAAATAAATAAATCTTTAAAGATCGTAGAATTATTGTCTGTTAAAGTGAAATGAGATGTCAGAGACAATTTAATCTAGTCCCTTCATTTTATACATGAGAAAAACAGAGAGTTAGTAGAACACATAAATACCTGAATATGGAGTGGTGGGGGTAGAAAAAAAATCCCTGAATACCTAAGACAGAAGCACTAATAATTACTACGATTTTAGGCAAAATATCTACTTTGGGTCCAGAAAGTTTTATAAAGAATCATGCAGAGCTTCTAGAAATTACACAGTTAATATTGATATTTATTTTACTGGATGCATAAAGTAGTAGCTTAGACCCAGTCAAAGGTAGAATGTAAACTAGAAGATATATCTGAAGAGGGTACCTAAAATGTAGCACAGCGAGACAATGAGATGGAAAATAGGAAAGAAAGGCTAAAATATAAAGGACAGAGAGTAAAGCGGTCTAACATATTATCAAATCAACGTGGCAGAAGGAAATAAAGCTTTGTGCTAACCAGGGGGTTAAAAGTAGGACCGCAGTCAAAGTCTAGTTGATATGTGGGTGTTTTGAGCATCTAAAAATAGGATTATAAAATAATGCCCATAATATTCCTTTTTTAAAAAAAAGATTTTATTTATTTATTTATCAGAGAGAGAGAGAGGGCACAAGCAGGGGAAGTGGCAGGCAGAGGGAGAAGCAAGCTTCCCGCTGGGTAAGGAGCCCGAGGCGGGGCTCGATCCCAGGACCCTGGGATCATGACCTGAGCTGAAGGCAGACCCTTAACTGACTGAGCCACCCAGACGCCCCCATGATATTCCTGATCAGGACAGAGGATGACTGATTTGGGGATCATTCAATCTGGCGATTCTGGACAAGGACAGGGACACCTTTGTTCTGCCCTGATAGCATCCATAGGCCCTTCCATCTTCAATTTAAGAAGAAGGGTCATGTTTGAAAACAGGATCCCTTTGGCCTTCACCAAATATGGAACAACTCCCTAAGAGAATAAAATTGGAAGACAAAAACTCACTCTAGAAGGAAATTGGGACCATGATTCTAAGACCTTTTGTAAAATTGTGAAATGCTTGGAAATTTCTTATACCGATCATGTTTCTGGTATCTACTATTCTCCTCTGGTAATTAACAGTAAAAGATTTTAAGGTAAAAATAAATGTTTGTGGAGCAAAGAATACAGCAGTTGGACAGATGTGCAACAAGAAAAGTGGGTAGAGTCAGCTGCTGAGGGAGAGGGAGGTGTCTGAGTTGCTGGGGCTCCTCATGGATAAGGAGAGAAAACAGGAGCTGTTTTGAGCCTGGCTCGGAGGCTGAATAGCGGACAAAGACAAGTGGGATTCTCCAGCAAGGCAATCAGTGAAATCTACATGATGTCTTACGCCTGAATATATATATATTCAGATGTGAATTGACAGTGTATGTAGATTCCTCCTAATAGCTCAAAAGCTGGATGGAGTTATATTTCTGGCAATATGGTACTCTAGATACTCTAGGTATTCTTTAAACACTTTTCACTACAAAACCTTGAAAAACACTGGATTAAACATAACAAAATCATCTTTTTAAATGTATGGCTGAGCTGGCAAGAAAGTAAGGATATTTCTTAGTGGCCTGAACTGAAATGGGGGGAATCAAGAATGCAGAGAAACATCAAAGCCATGGCTTATGCAACCTTTCCTTTGTTGTTACCACCTTGCAAAGTTCAGAAGGTATAATGTAGGACCCGGAAATTTCCTTAAATGCCTGGAACCAATAAGTCTCCTAGTTTTTAGTGAGGGGCGCTGATGCATGTTGGGGGCACACTTTCAACTCTGCCTTAGCCTTCATTTTCTGCTCACAGAACCTTCAAGTTCATCCAAGGTGAAAGCTTAGGGCCTTTTCATGGCTTTCTTGGCAATGCACAGAACCCTGGGCACGAGCAAAACCCTATACTTGCATGTGGCCTTCTTGATTCTCAGGTATACGTCAGAGCCTGTCAAAGCCTCTCGGTATGTCTCATTCCTCAAGTCTTTATTTTAAAGCTTTTGGTTAGGGGTGCCTCGGTGGCTCAGCCAGTTAAGCATCGACTCTTTGTTTTGGCCCAGGTCATGATCTCAGGGTCTTGAATGGAGCCCTGGATTCGGGGTATCATCTTCCTCCTTCTCCCTCTGCCCCTCACGCGCGCATGCACTCTTTCTCAAATAAATGAATAAATAAATCTTAAATTTTTTTTTAATAAAGCATTTGGTTAGTCTAATGCTTTCCCTCAACTGGTATCCATTTCCTCAGGCAGCTGCAAAGCTAAATGACTGCCTGTTATTATTTTCAATAAATGCTTACGGGAAAAAGCTTTTCACCGTAGGTGAGCTGACTTGGATCAAATATGGATAGTCTTGCAAGTGAGGCTTTGCAGGGAGCCACCAGACAGGTACATAATAATTCTCTGGGAATGAAGCTTTTAAGGAGTTCCCAAACTACTTTCTGTTCCTTTCAGTTGCTACCAGGCTGCTGGTCTTCACTGGAATGCAGGTTGTTAGTTTTCAAGAAGACTGCAAAGCAGGGTAAGACTAGAGCAAGTTACACATGCCACACAGCTCACTTCTTTTACTGAGATTAAGCCATTTTCAATTTTGTTGTTTTTGTTTGATTTTGACGAACACTCCCAGATTGTTGCAAGCCTTTGGATAAATATCAGAGTTCTGAAAAAGTCAAATCAGACCATTTTGCCAGTTCCTTGCTGCTTTGTGGAGGAGAGAGTTTTCTGAGGTCCTTCCTCTGCTAGTTTTGCTCATGTCACCTGGATGGGGAGTTTGAATAGGCATATTTTGTGCATATGGGAACCACGTGGCTCAAAAAGCATGGTGTTCTTTAAAAAATTAGGCTTAGGGGTGCCTAGGTTAAGCGTCCGACTCTTGGTTTCAGCTCAGGTCATGATCTCAGGGTCGTGAGATCAAGCCCCGAGTCAGGCTCTGTGCTCAGTTCCGAGTCTGCTTGAGATTCTCTCTCTCCCTCTACCCCTCCTGCTCACCCTTGCTCTCTCTCTCTGAAATAAATAAATAAATCTTTAAAAAGAGTTAAAAAACAAAAAATTAGGCTTATTAAGTCTAAGAATAGTAATATAGTCCACTTACTAGTTAAACTCCTATGGAAACATGTATATTTTTTCCCCCACCTTCTTCTCCTTCCTAAACTTGCTTTAGTTGTAGAGACTATAAAAGTGAATGAATGAATAAATGAGTGAATCAATCAATCAGTCAAATTTGTGACTCATCAAAGGGTCCAGTACAGGGACTTAAACACAATGAATATTCAAGGAATGGTGCTGAATCAAAACATATGGGCTCAAAATAGGCAAAATCGACCAATTCTCTATTATATTTTATCCTCACGTAACACTAAATCTTTAGCTTTAAAAGTTGTAAATTTTATGTTGATGATTTCCCACTTCCTTTAATGTTTATGGGATAGATCTTTGTTTGGGTGGAAAATGAGTACTATGATATACTTTTAGCAGTAAATTCTTTCCATGAAACAAGGGAAAAAAGGAGAGAGGAGGGATGGAGGGAAGGAGAGCGGGAGAGAGAAAGATACTCCTGTCCCTTGTCAAGGTGGTGGCCACTGACAAATTTTGAAAGTATTTGACTAATACCTAGCAGAGACAATTATTTTCCATCAGAAAACTTATAACTAGCTCAACTGAAGGACATTAGTTAAAGAAGCCTGTCTGGAAATAATCTGAAAAGATCTTTGTGTCTCATGTCTTCCTTAATTTGTTATAATGAATGAGTCATAATATTTTAAGAGGATTAGAGCTGCTTATAATGAGTGCTACATTTAAAGGACTAAAGAAGCTTTAGTAACAATATCATATAATATGATTATGGTACAACATAATATGATGGGACAAGATAATATGATTCTTTCATTTCCTGTTTTCACTAGCAAATTACAGAAAAAACACAAAGCAGCTTTTTGTTTCGTTCTTTGCTAGAGAAGAAAATGTGAAGGTTAAGTAGTATCTAGCTATATATACACACTCACACAGGCACAAATACTGAGTTAACTCGATTTTATAAATATGTAATAAAATTGGTGTCATAAATCATTTTATCTCTTCTCTATGATTCTCCTTTATTAATAATGAATATAAAAGTGGGCCTTCAATGACTATGTTAGCAAAGATAGTCCACATCTTTGAAAATTGTTTCATCTGTATTAATACTTAAAATCATTGAATTAAAAGCAAATGGTATTTTCCTCAGTTCTTGTGACTTAATGTCAAAACACTGAAAATTTGAAAAACAGGAAGATTCTTCAAGACATCAGACCTGTTCTGTTTAGCCTTTGTCAAGGAAAAACAAATAGAAGGGTAGTTCCAGGTTAAAAGAGAAAAGAGGGGTGCCTGACTGGCTGTGAGTGGAACATGCAACTCTGGATCTGGGGTCATGAGTTCAAGACCCACATTACATGTAGAGCTTGCTTTCTTTTTCTTTTTTAAAGCTTTTATTTATTTATTTGAGAGAGAGAGAGAGAGAGCACAAGGGAGAACCCGAGCTGGAGGGAGAGACAGAGGGAGAAGCAGGCTTCCCGCTGAGCAGGGAGCCCACCCGGGGCTCGATCTCGGGACCCTGAGATCATGACCTGAGCTGAAGGCAGATGCTTAACCCACTGAGCCACCCAGGCGCCCCTAGATCTTTCTTTAAAAAAAGAAAAAAAAAAAGAAAAAAAATGTAATCTGTGACAATTGGTTAGATATTGATTTTTTGCCTTTATTTTTTTTTTTAAATGAGGTATAGTTACTACATAGTCTAGATCCCAAACTTGTTGCCCAAGCTTGTGGGAGAGCCATCAAGAGACAGAGTCCAATGAGCAGCCCTTCAGAGGCCGCTGCTACTGCATAGAGCTCCTTTCTGGGGCCATGCCTTTCTAGAGTGGCTCACCTGCAGTGAGGATCGGAATGGAAGTAGAAAGGCCTGGCCATGGTGGCCTCGTGGGGGGAAATTCTGATGGGTCCATTTTAGCTTCACAGGTCCACCTCTCGCTATGGTTGCTAGTCCTACCTTGCAGCTCAATTTCTCCCCCTGCCCAATTGTCTTTCCACCTTCCACACACAGGTATTGATCCTAAGGACACAATCTAATATCCAATCATTAAACTCTGTCTCTGAGTTTTCTTCTAGAAGAACTCAACCTGTGACACGAGATGGATATCGGACAACCTCTAGGAGCGCCTGGGTGGCTCAGTCCTTAAGTGTCTGCCTTCGGCTCAGGTCATGACCCCAGGGTCATGGGATGGAGACCCGCACCGGGCTCCCGGCTCCGCGGGAGGCCTGCTTCTCCTTCTCGCACTCCCCCTGCTTGTGTTCCCTCTCTTGCTGTGTCTCTGTCAAATAAATAAATAAAATCCTTAAAAAAAAAAAAAGACAACCCCTAAATGAGGAACTTTTTTTTTTTTTAAGTTCTGTTTTCTTTAAAAATGCCAATGTCATCAAAGACAAAGAAAGGCTATGGAAATGTTCCAGATTAAAAGAGACTAAAGACGCATGGCAACTAAATGTAATATATGATTCTGGACTGCATCCTATACTAGAGAAGAATAGAAGGCCAAAAAGGACATTATTGAAGCAATTGACAGAACTGGAACATGGATTAGGGATTGGCTAAAAGTATTGCATCAACTTAAAATTTCCTGTGATTATTAAGTATACAGCGATTATGTAGAAGAATATCCTTGCTCTTAGGAAATAGACACTAAAATATACAGGGAGAAGGGAGCTGGGAGGTATGTAACTTCCTCTCATATGATTCGGAAAAACTACATACACACATTACACAGACAGAACATAAACACAAATGGAGCAAAAATTTAACAATTGGTGAATAGAGGTAAAAAGGGATTTGAGAGGATTCTTTGAATTTTTCTTGTAACTCTTTTGCAAGCCTGAGATTATCTTCAAATAATAAGTTGAAAATACATAAATAATTACAGGTCAACCGGATATAGCAAAATGTTAATAATCGATCTAGATAATAAGTATGTAATTCTCTGTACTAGCCTTTCAACTTTTCTGAATGTTTGGAATTTTTCATAATAAAAAGTTGGAAAAAAACACAGGCCAGGATATTTGCTATGTCTCAACTCTTTAAGGCTTGCAAGACTATACCTTTTGGAACACTGTGCCCTGATTTCAGGTAGGGGCCACAGATTTAATGGTTACTTTATCTGTGATTAACTGAGAGCATGTATTAGCATACCAATTAGACGCTGAAAGTTCTCCCCTCTCTAAAGTAGAACTCTTTAAATCATTATTTACCTCCTCTCTCTAAGAAACCCCATTAGATGTACGGTGTAAGCTCTGAGTACCCAAACTTTGTCTTTTTTTAGTCTCTGCTATATCCTTAGTTGCTAGAACAATTCCCAGCACTTGAAATATGCTCAATAAATACCTGTTGAAAAAACAAGTGAGGAAGATCTTAGATAAATATAGACTTGGGTGTAAGTCAATAATTTTACCTATGAAACATCAACCTCTATCATTATCGTCAAAATTTGCTTACTTTCTCCTTCTTATTCCAAGTTGGGACCATCAGAATTCTGGAATTATCTCAGCAACCAAGTCGTTTATCTGGATAAACCTGAGCCAGGAAATAGCTTGAGGTAGTGCTGCGGGGCTCCTGGAGGAAGCAAGCCTGTTGGGGTGGGAAGCGTAGAGTGACCTCGAGGAAGGAGGTGCGGCCGCCGCCGCTGCTGGGGACCTGCCAGGGGAGAAGTCACCACACAGGACAGAGCTGACTCGGAGCCCGGACCACCGATGTTCCACCACATGTGGAGGAATGAAGGCAGCCAGCTAAAGGAAGCCGTGCGTCAGAGAATGTAGCTTATTTATTAGCCAAGGATGGACACTCACTCAGTAAGACCAGAAACAAAGAAAGCTGCAGGAACCGGATCAGCCAGGAGTCAGAATGCAGAAATCATGACTGGAGCAAGAACCAAGAGGAACCTAAACAGATGTGGAAATAGAGAGCAGTAGCCTGGCCATCAGTTTTGTCTAATTTGGATGTTTGCCCGCATGGAGCTGGGTGGAAGTGTTAACCACGGAACAACAGCCTTCCCCTGATCACGTCCTCCTGGCAAACCACTGGTGCTCACTGATGGTGCTGGTGGCTAGAGGGGGCTCGGTCCCAGCTGGCAAGGGTCACCCTGGGACGCATGCTGCTGTTGTTTCGGGGCACCCTTTAGATTCTACTTGACTATACTGTACGGACTATTTCTACTCCCAGCTCAGAGTTAGAACACTTGGAGGAAAGTATAACCAAAAGCCTTCAACTTTTCATCCTTTATCCCCCTGTCAGTCCCCACCTTCTCATTTTCAAATCTAGAAAGCTGCTTGCTTCCTAGGCAACTTTTATTTAAAATAATTTGTTCAGGGGCGCCTGGGTGGCTCAGTCGTTCGGCTCAGGTCATGATCCCAGGGTCCTGGGATCGAGCCCCACATCGGGCTCCCTGCTCGGCGGGAAGCCTGCTTCTCCCTCTCCCGCTCCCCCTGCTTGTGTTCCCTCTCTTGCTGTCTCTCCCTCTGTCAAATAAATAAACAAAATCTTTAAAAAATAAATAAATAAATAAAATAATTTGTTCAGGGACGCCTGGGTGGCTCAGTCAGTTAAGCGTCTGCCTTCAGCTCAGGTCATGATCTCAGGGTCCTGGGATCCAGCCCTGTGTCAGACTTCCTGTTCAGCGGGGAGTCTGCTTCTCCCTCTCCCTCTGCCCCCTCCCCTCAAATAAATAAAATGTCTAAAAAAATAAAATAAATAATTTGTTTAAATTTGTAATTAGTTATTTTACACTGAATAATAAAAAATTATCCATTTAACTAACAGACCCAACAAATATCTAAAGTGTTTTCCAGGTGACATCTTATCATACTGCTTACAAACACGCACACACACACTCCTTAACCTCTTGACACATTAAGTGGAACATTAGAATTAAAATCAGTACAGTGGTCTTAATACAGAAGTATACTGTAAGACATGATTTGTGATATGTAGGTGTCCTGAAAAATATGATTTATGGTTGTTGTGGTTTTTTAAAGATTTTTAAAAAATTTAAAGTAATCTCTACACCCAACATGGGGCTTGAACTCACAACCCCAAGATCAAGGGTCGCATGTTCTTCCAACCAAGCCAGCCAGGTCCCCCTATGGCTGGCTTTTATTTCAGAGATTTTACCCATTCACAGTGACAGTACTACATGTTTCTTCCATTTTTTTTTCCTTTGATCTATTTCATTAGAAAATACTCAGCCTATTGGCCTATAAGAGGATTTTACTAAAGATGTCACCAGTGTGGCCAAAAGCTGGGTTGTCATGGGATGAGTTATTACTCCAAAAGCGGACTAAGTTAGTATACCTGTAAAGCGGAGGCAGTAAAACAACAAAAAGGTTTAACTTCCATGGATTAATGTATCATTTTGCAGTAAGAAAATTCTGGAAAAAAATTATTTTACTTTCATTACGAAATTTATGAGTTTGGTTTAGTATATATATACATATATATATATATATTTATGTTGAATTACATATGAAGAGGGATATAAGTTTTTCAGCATTTAGGGCCTGTCAGGAAAAATTGTGAAGGATACTGAAATGGGAAGACAGATTCTGAGTATCCTACCTGGTGTGTGTTTTCGGGTTCTCTGCCTGTTACTGTCTGAATATTTCACAATTGTTCACATTGTCGACAACTTATAATAAGCAAATGATCCTTGTCCACAGAAATATGAATGAATTGTGTCCAGTGGAATGCAATTGATTATTGCCCTGTGAATTACTAACCAGTTTTGCCAATTTTTGCAACTGTTTATAAACTCATTTCAACATTCCTGATGGCCTACATGTGTGACACTTTGAAATCTCTTTTTAACCCATGGCAACATCTTACTGATTCTATCATTCATTAATGAGTTAAATAAAACATTTGAGACATGTTAATTTTATATTTGTATATGAGTCATGATTTATCTGTTTAAAAAATTATCTTTTAATAGATCTGTAGTCCAAAAGTGTTGGTCTGACCTTGAGAGGACAATGAAGAGGGAGAGGAGGATGGGGGTGAGGTAAGGTTTTTAAAAAATGTATATGAAGTTTCTTTCTGGTCCACTCAATTTCCAAAACCTAAATTTACCTCCCACTCCTAGGATAATGATGGAACTGAACATCAAGATGGGGAAGCAGTCCCTCAGAGGAAAGGAGAGCTAAGTGGAATTCCAGACAAGCAGGGAAAGGCTTCAGGAGAGAAAATTCTGATAGCACTCCAAGTTTGGTATTGTGGATGCAAATTCTTTCTTTAAGGAATCCCAGACTCTCTTCCTTGCACCCCAACCTGTCCTCTTCAAGGACTGTGTGTTGGAAGCCAGGTCCCTAATACGACTGTTGGAATCGAGAGACCAATAAGCAAGATTAATAGAATTGCTTTGCATAGCCAGAACATTAACACAGTATTCAAATATGTACAGCTTTCTGTTTATCTCTCTCTCTCTCTCTTTTTTTTTTTTTTTGCAGTCAGACTGAGGCTACTTTAATCGCTGCTGCAGCTACTCTAACCGAGGAAGGGAGCCAAGCCCATGCTCTAGCCGCCCCCAAACTACAGATAATTGGTTAGATGTGGCGTTTTGCCTGATCAACGCTGCAGTTCCAGAACACAGAATGTCTTCCTTGGCCCGAGGACACATATCTGGCTCACCAGTGTGGGATGAAGAGAAGTCATGGCAGCCCCCAAAGACACTCCAGTTATGTCTCATCTGTCACTGCCCTTGCTCCCCACTGTCTCTTGAGATATCTAACTATATCTAGGATGTTTACGCAGAGTTGAATTTTATTTTATTTTTATTATTATTTTTTAAGATTTTATTTATTTATTTTTGCACATGCACGAGAAAGCAAGAGAGCAAGAATGAGCCGGGTGGGTGGGGTGGGGGGGAGGGGCAGAGGGAGAAGCAGACTCCCTGCTGAGCAAGAAGCCCCATGCGGAACTCGATCCCAGGACCCTGGGATCACGACCTGAGCTGAAGACAGATGCTTAACCGACTGAGCCACTCAGGCGCCCCGAGTTGAATTTTAGTTCTCCGTTTCCTTTCCAGTCTTCCATGTCTGTCTTCTCTCTCTGTCACCCTCATCTCTTCAGTGGTTAAACTGCCCTCTTTCCCACCAGCCCATCCTCACCACGTGCTTTGATGAAATCCACAATCACAAGCATTTCTGGGCAGTATTTTATGGTAGTGAAGGACTAGGGCCCTGGAGACAGGCAGACCCTGGCTTCAAATTGCAGTTCCACTTATTACCTACCTGAGTGGCCTTGCGAAGTTAGTCAGAAGTTCCAAGCCTCAATTTCTCCATCTGGAAAAGAGGGATAATAATAATATCTACTTGACTAGGTTGCTGTGGGGATGAAATGAGGCAGTCAAGTGACGCTCACTGTCTGATACAGAGTCATCTGCTACTATTATAATTTATTTTCCTGCCTCCAGACTCCTGTTTCCCATTTTCCCTCTATTTCTAATGTACTTCTATTTCCCATTGTCTTATTTGTAGGTACTATTTCACATTTTTTTCTCAATCCACCATAGATACTGATAAGGTACAGGACATGCTACCCCAAAATATGGCACCTTGGTATATTGAATAGTTTAAGCGGAAGGAGTTTGAGAAACAGCAGGTTCAGGAAGGACTCTCTGACTTTCCTGGTCTCCTTGAAGCAGGTCATATGAGTCTCACGTGAGAGGTGCCTTCCATATACCCTGAGGGAAGCATCCTTACCTCTGAGGAAGGAGGGACTCTGAGAAGAATCTGAATAAGCCTTGCTATATTTCCCCCACTGTACTACTCTCTGCTCCTAACCCTTTGACCTAGCACATTTTCCACAAGTCCCCATTTTTGGTCAAACGTAGTATAAAAACACTCAGGTTTAACTGTTTCCTCAGGTCATTTCCTTATGAAGGCTCCCATGTCAGGTAAAATTTACATTAAAAAATCTGTATGCTTTTCTCTGGATACTCTGTCCTTTGTTACAGGGGCCCCAGCTGAGAATTTAGAAGAGGAGGAGGCAAAGATTTTTTTTTCCTCCCTTATACTGGCAAATCGAAGACAGTGGTCATATGTATCACATCATTTTTTTTTTTTTTTTATTACAATCAACTTGAGTTTCTTCATCTGTCATCTGGGGAGAAAGCTCATCAGTGAACCATTGTTGGGTTGTTTTAAGAATTATACAAGGTACGTTTCACACAGATACCACTCTCACAGACACGGTGACCATTCCTAAAACTGCCAGACTTTCTGTAAGAAGTGTGGCAAACATTAACCCCACAAAGTGACACATTACAAGAGGGGCAAGGATTCTCTGTATGCCAGGGAAAGCAGCGTTATGACAGGAAGCAAGTGGCTATGGTGGGCGGATGGATTTTCTGGAAAAAGGTTAAATCTATAAAGAAGATTGTGCTGAGGCTTGAATGTGTTGATCCCAACTGTGGATCTAAGAGAATGCTGGCTATTAAGAGAAGCAAGCATTTTGATAAGAAGAGAAAGGGCCAAATGATCTAGTTCTAAGTGTCATATTTTGTTTTATTAGAAGAAAATATAATCTTGAGTTTATGTTTCACTTAAAAAATCATATAAGATATGTAAGTGTCTCTCACAGTGCCTGGCTTATAGGAGGAGCTCAAGAATTGTGAGCTATTATTATTATCTTACTTCAATTAATCTTTTTATTAGGGTGTATTATGAAATAATTCACATAACATGACTCTTGAAAGGTAGCAAATTCATAGGCTTCCAGCTAATGTAATGATCACTGGCTATAATCAGAGAGCTCGTTTGATATTATTCGTGATTAGTTTAGCTAACACTTTGGATTTATGTTTCCTTCTAAGAAAACATGGGCTGAAACATACCACTGTGAGCAACAAAATAATGGTTTCCTGCTGTTACTGTAAAGCTACATTGTGTTCATTCTTTCCTTTCCAAAGTAGGACATTCTGATCCTGTGATAATGTTCTACTAAAGGAATTTATTTATTTTGCACCAAATGATTCGTGTAGATGAGTTCATTTCTTGTGATAAAAACGGGTACAACATAGCTGGGCTTCTTGCTGTGATCTCACTGACTTGCTGTAATCCAACTGGCTAGAAAACACAGTAATTGTCTGGCTCAGCAAGAAGAAAAACAGCTTTTCCAAAAAAATTCTTTTGGGGCATTCTCTCAAGTTTGATGAATAAGTTAGTTACCGATTGCTTGAGAAAAATGTAAAAATGGACGAAGTGGTATTTCTTTAGGAAATTACTGAAGACCACTGAGTGGATTTGAGCAGATTCCATTGGACATGGCAAAAAAAATCTAGTTTTTTTAAATCAAGCTTTTGTTTATTTGAGGCTGAAATAAATGAATGTGAATATTCTTTTTTAAATTTTATTTAAGTAATCTCTATATGCAACATGGGGCTCGAACCTGAGACCCTGAGATCAAGAGTCACATGCTCTTCCAACTGAGCCGGCCAGGCACCCCGGGATGTGAAGAGTCTTGTAAATTTTTTTTTTTTTTGAGAGAGAGAGAGAGAGAGTGGGGAGGGGCAGAGGGAGAGGGAGAAAGAATCTGAAGCAGAATCTGCACTGAGCGCAAAGCCAGACATGGGGCTCGATCCCACAATCTGGAGATCATGACCTTAGCGGAAACCAAGAGTCAGCTGCTCAACTGATTGAGCCACCCAGGTGCCCCTGTAAATATTTCAATAAAAAGTTAAAATGGACAGGCACTCTCTGCAATCATTCCTACCCCCCCCCCCCCCCCCCGCCGCCCCGTGTTCTGGGAGACACAAGGCCTTTCTGAGGAAATCTTTTATAGAGTGGTTGGTATGTTATAATCCTTCCTATGAGATAAGCAATCTTAAGTGTGTGCTGACGTTCCCCCTTCCTTATTCAATCTCTTAAAAAAAACCCAAAGGCAAACCATGGAGAAATGGCATGTTTATACATTAAATATCATTCCAGAGCAAGGCATCTCTCCCAGATAAGGTAAGAAGAACTTAGTCATTTTACTGTTTTCTAAATTTTCCCCATCTTCTTGGTTAGTGCATGTGAAGGACTGTACTGAAGTACACATTTTGCGTGTGAGCGTGTTGATAATGAGAAAATCACCCCAGAGGTGAAGGGCTTTATTTTGAATACTGTTAATGAAATGAAACCTATGTGGGACAAAATGTCAATCAAACAGAAAAGTCATGTTTAACATTAGGTATCTGATTGGCTAAGAGTAAATAATTTATATCAGCTTAGTATTTTTCATAAATGCAGCCAGATAATTGATTTGACTAAACTTTTATTTCCTTATAACATAAGAATAAAACAAGTAATTATATATATAAATATCTTATTTAGTTTTGGAATTTGGGAGAAAATTGCCAGCTCTACTCAAGGTAAGCGGTATTTTCAGATGTTACTTTTTTTTTTTTAAGATTTATTTATTCATTTGAGAGAGAGAGGGAGAGAGAGAGCATGCGCAAGGCGGGGGGTGCAGAGGGAGAGGGAAAGAGAGAATCCCAAGCAAACTCCCGGCTGAGCACGGAGCCTGACGTGGGGCTCGATCTCACAACCCTGAGACCACAACCTGAGCCAAAATAAAGAAGTCGGACGCTTAACCCACCGAGCCCCCAGATGTTACTTTCCTAAATGAACTCTTCCCTGACCACCACCAGCCTGTCCCTCAGTCTCAATCAGGGTCACTGCTCTCTACACTTTACTTACAATTTTTAGTTATATATTTGAATACTCATTTTATAAATGTCTCTCCTCCAGCAGGCTGTAGTTTTTGCTTGCCTTTATACCCTCAGATCCTAGCACAGTGCCTGGCAAATAGTAGAGCTCAATAATATTTACTGACTGGCAGGAAGACGACTTAGTGTCTTTTGATAGAAGGCATTTAAGACCGTGGCATCTCGACAATAACTAACAATAATTTTTATCTGAGAAGGCAAAGGTGAGTTTGAGGTGAGGATGTAAGTTTTTGATTATCGTCAAATTCATTAGTTCCTGTGTTCAGGTCCTCTTTTTTATTAAAGATATTAAAAGAATGTCGAGTACTTAGGAAAGATAGCCTCACTCCTGAGGGATATGTTAAATCTGTTCAGCCAGTTAATTAGACAAGGACTTTTGGTTGACAGTGGGTCTTACTTCCAGGGAAACATGATGAAAATCTTACCAAGAGCAAACTAGTTCACTGTTAACCATATGGTTGTCTAATCATGTATTACTCATAATTAAAACCAGTTCACCTAACCGCATGCAAAAGGAGGCAAATCCCAGGCACACCTAATTATATAATAACATTTAACACCTTATGGCAATACCTAATGTTTCCCACAGACTTGTTAACTACAACACAATACTAAGCAATTTTTACATGCATTTTCACATTTAATTCTCACAACAACCCTGTGAAGTACTATTATTATTTCCATGAGGCAAAGCGAGGTTGGCTATTTAGCAATAGTGTTGAAACTCAGACAAGACTCCTGGGTCTGTCTGACTTCAGAGACTTCCTTCTTAACTCTTGTACACCACCTCTGTAGTAATTATCTGTGGATGCGTTTATCTCCCCTACTAAACTGGGAGAGCCTCAAGGGCAAGGACTATGCTTTACTCATCCTATGTGTCAAGCACAGAGCAGAGTGCAGAAAACATAACAGGTGCTCAATAAAAGTCTAGTGAATGAAGGAGAAAGTGCTTTCTCAGTCATCAAAACTATAGTATGTTTACAATGGTTTTAATGTTAAATATAGTTAACCATATCATGTATATAAATAAAATACACAAATCAAACAAATATTTACATAATAAAACAAGTAACTATATATGTATATAAATATCTCACTGTTCTTATTAAAGGAGTAATCCATGTTTTCTGTTAAAGCATAAGAAATTGCCGTTTTGTTAGGTCAAAAATGGTCAAGTCAACTAATAGGATTTTATAGGGTATAACTTAATAAAAAAAGAAAAACTATGTCAAATCTACATAATTAAGCAGAATACTCCATTACCATATTTTTTTCTATTCAAACAAAGTTTGTCACTATAAACCACCAAAGAGAAAGTCTTATGAAAAATTAAAGATGTCCTATCTATAAGCACTTCGTTCTAGCTCCAGTAATACAACTTTATATACAAATCATTTTTCATGCCATTGGGGACAGCATGGTCCTAATGAAAACTCAACCGCAAACATATTTTTTTCCAAGCTGCCAGTTTGCATACCTCCTTTCAAAATCCTTCTCCATGAAGTCCTCCCTTTTTTAATAGCAACTCTGCCTTTATCCCAAGGCCTGATACACCCCCTAGTGTTCCTCAAACACTTTCGTAATGATTACATTACATGTGTTTGTAATGATCACTTTTTGTTGAGTAGCGATGTCTGTTACATGTAATTATGTAAAACATTTGAAATGGCAGAACTAAACCCAACTGATTCAGTTTTTATACTAGATGACTGGTTGACCATAGACAGTTCTTTAATAACATATTTGTTGTTGTTGTTGTTGTTGTTGTTGTTTGGCATAGAAAGAAATGCAAAATTAGAGCTTCAGAGAGTAACCCTGCAAGCCATTTTAAGCACAAGTGACATCTGCTTCCTCATGATTCCTGAGGGAACACTATGACCTCTCCTCACTGAATTCTTTGTGTTAAACTTTATGAAATGAATTACTTTCTTGACTTCATCTTACTTGGAACTTTGTAATCATGAGATCGCCTTTTTGACAGTAATACCAACAAAGCCTCCTGCTTTTTGGTGTTCTAAAATGTCCGCCTAACGCACTGATGGGCCTGAATCCTTTTCCTACTCTACTTCCGTCTTCAGTTTAGAAAGTACACTCAAGGGGCACGTGGCTGGCTCAGTTGGTAGAGCCAACGACTCTTGATCTCAGGGGTGTGAGTTCGAGCCCCACGGTGGCGGTAGAGAGGACTTAAACAAAATAAAATTTTAAAATAAATAAAAAGTAAAAATAAATAAATAAACACTCAAAACAAAGTCTGCTCGGGAATTTCCTGGTCCCAGTTGGGTTAGCCTGACTTTGAGCCCAGCTGTATTACCAGATCGGTTAAATTCTGAAATACTTCACACAGCTCAGCCACACTGGTAATACAGGTTTTTTCAGGACTTAAGTGAGAACTTTCAATGCAGAATTGAGTTAGATGCGCGGATTCCCGGGGACAGTAGTCAGCAGTATTGCTGAAAATAGCAGAGAAAAAAATCACGTGTTCTAAAAATATATTTCTACCGTAACCTGAAAACTTCCCCAGTTGACAGTGGGCACAAACGGGGTGGTATTGAGCTTTAATTCAGGATTCATTGGGGTGTGTCCATTGGCTGATGTGGTACTCACTGTGTTTGCCCAATAAATACATTACATGTGAGAAGAGGTCACCAAAAAGTATTTCCGGGGCCTCCAGGAAGTGAATGACCTGTGTTTGCGTACAAGTCTGTGCTTCCTGGGCGCCACGACTCCATCAGGTGCGTGGCCAGAGCCCTGGGATGCTTGCCCTGCAAAGCTGGGGGTAGCTTCGTGATGAAGTGAGGGTAGTGGAATGGAGAATTCTGTTTCATGGATATTTTTTTTCTTAGAGGAGATCCCAGATGGAGCTTCTGTGCCCTGATGTCTTAGTGGAAACAGCTCTTTGCTTTTCACTTGCATGCTCTCTCATACCCCTTCTCCTCCCGAGGGTCAAAGGTTTGTACTCCTCCCTCCTAGCAAGTTCTTCCGCAAGCTCCTCAGGCTGAGGAGGACGTCTGGTGGGTATACCCCATCAGTTCCTCAGTCAAGTCCAAATCTTGTCATCTCACTTTGACTCATGATGGGACACCGATATCCACCTATCTCACTGTCTCACCTCCTCCGTCAACGGTTAAGTTGCATACCCCTGTTCATATCCCTCCCTCCCTTTTGAGAACAACCTTCTATAGGAACTCCACACTTCTAAACCTTTTTTTAAAAAAAGATTTTATTTATTTATTTGAGAGAGAGAGAGAGAGAGAGAGAAGGAGCAGGTGAGGGGCAAAGGGAGAGGGAGAAGCAGACTCTCCTCTGGGTGCAGAGCTGGACTCCCGAGCTCAATCTCAGGACCCAGACATTATGACCTGAGCGAAGGGAGACCCCTAACCGACTGAGCCACCCAGGCGTCCCAGTTCTAAACTTGTCTAGTTTAGGGCACTTGGCTGGCTCAGTCAGTAGAGCAGGCAACTCTTGATCTCAGGGTTGTGAGTTTGAGCCCCATTGAGCATAGAGATTACTAAAAAAATATAACAAACAAACATTTTTAGTTGAACGACTTCATTCTGTCCCCCAAGCAGCACAACTTTAAGCTTACGGAGGGCAGGGATCTTCCTTTAAAAATCTTGTGACTTCTTCTACCACCGGAGCCGAGGGTTCTGTTGATATCTGATTGACTGAATAGGACATGTACAGGCAGCTTCTCTTCATTAATGATAAACAAATAACCCCTCTCTCCCCCACAAAATAAAAAATAGTAGACTTCCAAATAAATAACCAAAATTTCCAACCTCCATCTTTTTTTTTTAAGATTTTTTTTTTTTTAAGTAATGTCTGCACCCAACGTGGGGCTCTAACTTATAACCCCGAAATCAAGATCTTGGGATCATGAGATGGAGCCCTACAATGCTTCTGTCCTCAGCGAGGAGTCTGCTTGTCCCCCTCCCCCTCTGCCCCACCCCCCCTTCTCGAGGGTGCAGTCTCTCTCATATAAATAAATACATACATACATACATACATACATACATAAAACCTTTTTAAAAAAATTTAAAAAAGAGTCACATGCTCTACCAGCTGAGCCAGCAAGGCGCCCCCCATCTTCCGCCTTCCACATGGAGGTGACACAGAGTAAGACACAACAAAAGAATATTTAAACCATTTGGAAAGTCCTAACAGACTTTATTTATTTGATTTGGCGAATTCCTTTGCCACAAACCAAGTCTTTATTTGCACGCATCCTGCAGAGAGCTGCTGTATGCAATATTGCATACACTCAAGTTCACATGGGCTAGTTGATTGTTGTTTTAACAATGAACAACGGCCAATGAGGCCAAGATCAGAAGGTTGGCTCTACCCTGGGTCAATTCCCTTCATGGAGAGAAACTCTTCCACAGTCAAAGCCAGGCCCTATTTAACCTCTGCCCTCCACCCTCTAATTAATCATCTGACCAATATATTAATTTAGCTGAAGGGACAACTGCATAATTTCTAACAAAACGTTTGTGCCTGAATCATGTATACTTTGTTCCAACTGACACTATTGTCTTTAACAATGAAGAGCATTTTTCATCTTATTTGAGTATCAGTGGAATAATCAAAACATACTATAATAATTGAAGAATATGAAAAAACAGTCTGAATGAAAGGGTTGTCTCAACTAATATTTATTAGGTACCTACTGTTTGTGCTAGGTACCCATTATATACGTCACATTGAGCAATGACTTAACCAGAGATTTAAGAAGAGAGGGAGGTGGAGTACTTGGGTAGCTCAGTTGGTTAAACATCTGAGTCTTGATCTCACAGTAATGAGTTCAAGCTCCACATTGGGCATGGAGCTTACTTTAAAAAAAAAAAAGAAAAGACAAAAAAGGGAAGGAGGTGGATTGTGGTGCTGGAAGAAAATCTAGCCCATCAGATTTATTTTGGAGAAAAGGAAACTGAGGTCCAGAGAGTTTGTTCTGCCTCAAGCAATGAAACAAGCTAAAAGCAGAGTTGGTATTAGAGCTCTGGGGTGACAGGCAAAGTCAAAATAGAAAGGGTAAAGATACTGTGCAATCATAGATTTGGACATTGTCTGATTTAAGAGAATGCTGTTAGTAATCTTCATTTAACTAGTTATGTTTTTTTCTATCAAGTTTTATACTATCAGTTTTTATTGTATTGTCACTACTTTCATTAGAAGTTTTATGAGGCAGGGCGCCTGGGTGGCTCAGTCGTTAAGCGGCTGCCTTCGGCTCAGGTCATGATCCCAGGGTCCTGGGATCGAGCCCTGCATTGGGTTCCCTGCTCGGCGGGAAGCCTGCTTCTCCCTCTCCCACTCCCCCTGCTTGTGTTCCCTCTCTCACTGTGTCTCTCTCTGTCAAATAAAAAATCTTTAAAAAAAAAAAAGAAGTTTTATGAGAAGAAACCTTTACTAAAGTTAATGTCATCAAAGAAACCAGGTGAATTAGAACTGAAGAGCTCCCATGAGATCAAAGGATTTAACTTTTTGTGATTTTTATGAAAATTGAAGACTAAAGAAAAAATAGGAATTTTCAATATGATAGAGTTTTTTTTTTTTTTAAAGATTTTATTTATTTATCAGAGAGAGACACAGCCAGAGAGGGAACACAGCAGGGGGAGTGGGAGAGGGAGAAGCAGACTTCCCACCCATCAGGGAGCCCGATGCGGGGCTCGATCCCACGACTCCGGGATCATGACCCGAGCCGAGGGCAGACGCCCAACGACTGGGCCACCCAGGCGCCCCAATATGATAGAGTTTTTAAATGATAAAAGTAATAGACTATTAGAGAAAGTTTAGGGAAAAAAGAAGAGATGTATCACATAAAGGGTCCAGCATACACCACTGTGGCATAAAAATTATTTTGAGCAGAAGGCATTTGATGTCCCCAAATAACTCAATTGTCATAAAGCCCTTCCTGGAAAGCAACCAGGGAAGACTGACTCCTCACCAGAGGCAAGAAGTCTACACACCACACCTAAAGAGACAACAGTCACATCTATTCTTTTAAGGGCCTATCTTTTTAAAAAGTCATTTGTTTTCCCATAAGTGGCCTTTCTTCTCTTCCCCTTTCTTTATTAAGATGATATATTAACCCCAAATTCTAACCGTCTCTTTGAGTCACATTTTTCTCTGAACTCCTCTATAAATGTTAATACAAATATGTAATTAAATTTGATATTTTTTCTTACTAATCTGTCTCTAGTAAGTTTAATTCGCAATGCCTCAGAACTGAACCTAAGAGGATAGAGGGAAAGTTTTCTCTCCCTAACATACCATCAGCTCACCATTGGCACATCAGCACATCATAAACTCAGTTTTGGCTTAACACAACTATTTCAATTTTTCATATTTTCTTCAGTTTTCTCAGCTGCATTTACTTTTTACTAATTATTATCATTGTTAATATTATAAGCACCCATTCATGATGTAACATAATCCTCCAAATTATGATTTCCTGATGACTGCAAAATATTTCAGTGAGATGATATATAAGAAGTTCCTTAACTGGCCTCTTATCATTGGATATTTGCTTCTGATTTTTAAAAAATTATAAATAATTTTGAAAAAAAAAATGTTGAGCACAAAGCTTTTCTCCTTTCAAAATTACTTCCATGGGTTATCTCCGACTGCTGTGGCCTTCGAAAAGGGAATGTTGACTTAAATATCCATCTCTGACAGATGACAATTAGTAGTAAAGTAACACAGAAAATATGTGACATTCTGTTATAAATTAAATGCCTAAAGTCTCAGGGAGAAGTCATAAAGGCCATGAAAAAACTTAAAAGGCATTTAGCATTTAGTGTCTGGAAGATGTGCAAACGTGATGAGAATTTATTCAGTAAGAGGAATTACTTGAACTAGAATTAGAGACCTGGAGAAAGGTCCCTTGGCCTTTTTTTTTTTTCTTCCCCCCACAAAACAAACAAAAAATAGTGGTGGATTCATTGAGCAACAAGTTTGTGGAAGCTTGGACAAAAGAGTTTGTTTTAAGTGAAAATGGCCAATCTGAAAGAATAACTGCCGGTGAAAGTTATCAACTTTTCATTCGGTTTTCATTAGCTTTCACTTGGAGGGAAGGATCAACTATTAGACAGAAAGCAATTGGTGCTCACAGTTATCTGCCTCCCAAAAGAACAATCAAGTTCGCTGAACCTTTCCTCCCAGCGATCTCCTTGCATTTAGCCATTTGTCCTTCATTAGGGGAGCCCAGGTACCAATTGTTCTCACAGGCAATTGATTATGAGATTTCAAAAATGCAGCAACAACAAAGAAATGTTTGCTTTGACAAACCACAAGCTATTCATCTTTAAAAGAGAGGGAAAAAACCAACCAAACCACATTACAGCTCCATTTAGAACTTTTCCCCTACCTTGTCATCTAAGGAGGGCAAAATCAATTTTCATTTGAGAGCACCATTTCCTCCTACCAGTTTTCTCTAAGTGGCCTTTCCACAAATGATGTTTGATTATTTCTGAGTCACAACTACTTAAAGTCCACATTTATGAGCTGTAATTTCCTAGGTAAAAGCCGAGGGAATTACTGAAAGTTCTTTGTGCCCTCCCCCTCTCCCCCCAGCAACATCCTCATGTTCTCTCTTTCGGTGTTTGAGGTTTTAATATGCAGCTGTAGCGAGCCCGGGAATGACCTTCCCTAAACGCTCTGACAGGACTAAAAATATGAATCTGCACACGGAGCTTTCCCTAAACTATCAGGAGTCCTTTTTCTTCTTTGCCAGCTGGTAGTTTGTCAAAATACTGTTTTGTAAATAAATCACCTGCAGAAAATCCTCATCAGGTCAGCCGCAAATGTGTCAGTCTAAGGAAAACAAACAAGAAAGCACTTACCAGTTAATTTACTTTGAGGAGAGAAGCTATTTTGATGCCTGGGTGTGACCTCCCGGCTCCAGAATGAAATGGAGGGTGGTTTTCAGAACGGCTACGTTGGACACTTTTTCCCAGCCTCCTCATTTGGCTTTTATCTGGCTTTTGAAATGACACTGTAGAAGGAGAGTGATGTTGGGTTTCGTTTGAATGTGGTTCTTCCCTTCCTCCACCACCCTCCATAAAAATTCATCATGTATTCCAGGAGAAAAGTAAGCAATGAGCATACTGCACAAATTAATTCTTTTGCTCAGCGTGGATGTGTGTATAACTGAGGTTTGTGTTTTGAATGGAAATCTTTGCTATTGGCTCCAGTACCGCAGGCTGAGAAGTGGGCGGGGGGGGGGGGCACTGATCCTTCCTTTGTTTGGTGGGCTTTTGCTTATGAAAAGTCAAGTTACATTTCTTTCCAACGAGGGAATGAAAAGAACCTTAGAATGTCAAAGGAGAGCTCTTCAATTGCACAGCAAACTCTGTGGGGCTCATTAGGAGAGAGATTTCACTCACTGGGTTTCAGTGTGTTTCTGAGAGTGAAGAATGGTAATCACACATTAATTATGTGTTTTAGTTTTCATTTCTTTGCCTAGGTAGGTTGAGAGAGAACTCTCTAGGATCTGAGGCAATTAAAGGATTGATTTTTTTTTTTTTTTTAATCCCTCATCTCCTTCTGGGGTTCTGGCAGATGTGAGCACATCTGTGCATCTGAGGCAGGGCTCGGAATTCAGAAATTCACAGGATGAGAAACATGGAGGCTGAAGGTAAACAAGCCTTGATGTGGTTAGCTTCTCGCTGCAGAGCTAACTTGATTTTTGTAAGCTCTAACATCAGCTCTATCATGTGATATTGGAAATTGAACATTATTAGGTCATAAAACATTGTTAGGCCGGCTAATTGAACATCGTTAGGTGAGCTGCCAGAGAAGCAAACGATTTTGTATTTGACTGGAGGGTAGCTGAATATGCCACCCCAAAATATGCCTCTTCGACATAACGATTATTTTGAGCTGATTATTTCTAAGAAACTGCAGACACAGAACAAGCTCTGAAAACAGAACAGAAGTTACCCTTTTGTGAGGGAAATCTATGTTTATAAAGGGAATTTACATTAGAAAGGGGGCCTGTAGCAGGAAGGGAGCTATTACCAGAGATGACTTTTTCACCTGGGAGACTTAGCTGCTCGGCCAGGCAACCTTTGTTTACCAAACATTTCCTCTTCTCACCTTCCCGTGAATTGCCTTCTGGTGAATGGCCTTCCCCTGCTTTCAGGCCCAGACCCCTATCCCTTTCCTTAGTTCTGGATGGTACATAATCCTCCATCTTCTGGGCTTCTGAGTCTCATATTCTAGTGGGGCTCCTGTACTTATGTAATTAAAATAGGTTTTTTTTCCTCCTCCTGTTAATCTTTTGCTGTTGTTGTTTAACAGGAGGGGGTCTTAGCCAAGAACAGAGAAAGGTAGAGGGAAAATTATTTTCCTCCCCTACAAGACCAAGTCTAGAAAATCTAAAGCAGTCATCCTCGTGTGGGTGTGGGGTGGGCTGGGGTGGGAGCATATCAGAATAACCCACACCTTTTCAAAATACAAATATCCCTCAGCCCCATAAGGATGTACACTCTCCCGCATTTGCCCCCTATCCCTTGACTCCACAGAAAATAACCACAATTAACAATCTTTGCATATTTCTTTTCAGTATTATCTGAACATAGAGATGGTCATTGAAGGAGGTAGTAGCAGAGTGCTCTGTGGGAGATTCCTGTCTGCTCACCAGTTCCTACTCCTTTGCATCAGCAATATTACTATTTGTTAATAATCATGTAATCGGGGCGCCTGGGTGGCTCAGTCATTAAGCGTCTGCCTTCGGCTCAGGTCGTGGTCCCAGGGTCCTGGGATTGAGCCCCGCATCGGGCTCCCTGCTCCGCGGGAAGCCTGCTTCTCCCTCTCCCACTCCCCCTGCTTGTGTTCCCTCTCTCGCTGTGTCTCTCTCTGTCAAATAAATAACTACAATCTTAAAAAAAAATAATCATATGTAATCTTCTGTAATCGCACCAAAGCACAATTTCATCCACAAAGATATTTTGAGGAGAATTTTGGGAAGTTCGGGTTCCTTTACATAGCTTTGACTTTATTTTTTGGTGGTAGAGCAGGAAGCATTGAGTAGCAAGGGGGAGAGAACGAAGACGAGAGAAATGACAGCAAGAATTTACTATGTACCAAGTGTAGTTTAAGCACTGAAACCCAGGGCATTTTTTAAAAAAGATTTTATTTTGGGGGCGCCTGGGTGGCTCGGTCGGTTAGGCATCTGCCTCTGGCTCGGGTCATGATCCCAGGGTCCTGGGATCGAGTCCCACATCGGGCTCCCTGATGGGTGGGAAGTCTGCTTCTCCCTCTCCCTCCGTCCCTCTCCCTCCTTGTGTTCACTTGCTTTCTCTCTCCCTCAAATAAATAAATAAATAAATAAATAAATAAATAAATAAAATCTCTTTTAAAAAAGATTTTATTTTTAAGTAATCTCTACCCAACATGGGGCTTCAACTCACAACAGAGATTAAGAGTTGCACACTCCACTGACTGAGCCAGCCAGGTGCCCCAGTGTGACCATTTTTATTTTAATGTTTTAGTTAGCACCCAAAACAACAGAATTGCAGCATATGTTTACTTATCTTTGAAATTGGTCCCCAAAACTCAGGAACAATAGATAAAATCTCTTAGCTAATGAACCTTATAGTTTGCTGTGCATTTGAAGACCTCCCCTTGAACACTGTAAGGTATGCCTTATAGTTGATTTGTTATTCAAAAGTAGTTGAAACTGAAATGCTCAGATGTAGTAGAGATCACTTACTTGCCACCCTCGCTTACAATAGGTGCAGTGGACATCAGCCAGGCCCCTGGGTGCATTGGTTAAGAGGGTGAGTCAGTTCACTGGAGACGGGTCAAGAGAGCCTCTACTGGAAGTTGCATTGTTGTTCAGTGTTGGGCATTCTGACTCCAAACACCATGCTCTTAAGAGATTTGACCATTAGAAGGGAAGCTGGCTGGTTCAGTCGGTAGATTATGTGACTCTTGATGTCAAGGTAACAGTATGGCTCTCTCTAAAAGTAGCTTTTTGGGGAAGCTGGGTGGCTCAGTTGGTTAAGCATCAGCCTTTGGCTCAGGTCATGATCCCAGGGTCCTGGGGTGGAGCCCCGCGTCTGACTCCCTGCTCAGTGGGGAGTCTGCTTCTCCCTCTCCACCACTCGTGTGCGTGCTCTCTCTCTCAAATAAATAAATAAAATCTTAAAAATAAAATAAAATAAAAGTAGATTTTCTTCACTGATGCTTGAAATTTCACTGTTAGCGAGTTGTTCTTTGGAAGAGATGACATTTTAAAAGAAAAGCTTTGGGGTGCCTGGGTGGCTCAGTCAGTTGAGCATCTGCCTCCTGCTCAGGTCATGATCCCATGAGCCATGGGTCGGACTCCCTGTTGGGAGGAGAGTCTGCTTCTCCCTCTCCCACTGCCCCTCCATCCCCCAGCTGGTGCTCTCTCTCTCTCACTCACTCTTTCTCAAATAAATAAATAAAATCCTTTTTAAAAATTTAAAAAAGAAAAGCTTTGTATTAATCTAGTGAAGCTCTAATAGTTAGAATGGATTGGGCAGTTTTAAGATAGTCGTCCCCTCTTCCCACCCCAACCCCACCAGAAAAAAAATTGGGATCAGCAGCTTGGTCTCCCCTGTTTTGATATGATCAAAATCATTATTCTTTTCCTTTCTTGTTTGTTGTTAAAATAGCTTACTTGCCCCAAACACCTGAATACTCCTGATGATGGAACTTTTAGAAAGAGATATTTGGGAAAACACAGTCGGGTCACATTGATTTTTATTAATGATCATTCCTGATCTTTTTGCTGTCGCTTGTTTATTTAAAAGAAAAAAGAAAAAGAATAATTCAGCCTAGAACACTGGAAAAGAGATAATGTGCAAGCAGACATTTTCTTATTCAAGAAGCTGATGTGTGAACAATGGGAAAACTTCACTTCTTTTCATTTTTTTTTCCTCGCCTCTTGTCGTACAGGGAGACTACAGTTGCTTTGTGGAAGTGCCTTTCTTGGGCCAGTCTCTTCAGGGTCAGAGATTAAACTTTGGGGCTTTATTGGGTTGAACGGTGCGGCTGGAACCATGCAAAGCTTTTCCTAGACACTGAAAAGGACTCCCAGGCGCAGACTGGGTGGCTCTAGGAGGGCGCGGGGAGGAGCCAGGCTCACCAGCCCCGACAGGGCAGCTTGCCTGCCACTTAAAGCAGACAATTCTGAAAGGCCATTGAGGACAAAGCCCTTCTCCAAATTCTTGCTTTTAATTCTCTGTGGCCCCTGCAAGCCTTGAGGATGCTCAGGAAGTCTGTTAGAGGATTTAGCTATACATCTTTTTAATTAAAACACACAAAGCTCTAATTGCCTGCGGAAATGTGGGGAACAGCTTCCATTGTTACCTCTAATGTGAATGGACCTTCTCTTTTAATATGGCAAATGCCACATCAAATGAGAGCTCATCAGAAGGACTTAGACTGGTTTTCTTAACTACAAATCTCGGATGCTCAGGGCCTGAAAGCTTTTGGAGGGCAGAGCAAACACCTTTCCAAAGGTACCTGTGTCCTGCAGCTGCAGGGAGGCAAGTGGGCCAAGGCAGGGCTCTGTGCTCTCAATCATCTTTATGGTTGCTAATTTCTCTGGCAGAACTGGTCGCAGCTCCCCTAATTCTTGGAAGAAGTATTTCCTCTTTTTGTAACCAAGGGAAGTAAATAACCTTTTAACTTATTGCCCTGGAAAAAGAAATGTGGTTTGCCAGTGGTTGACTAAATCTGTTGCATATCACTTAGTCAACAGGCATCTGGGTGACACCATCCTTGGTCCTCATTCAAGAGAAAGGACTGCTCTGGGAATTCAGGCCACTCCCAGCTAGCTACTCTAATTATGCTACTTTGCTCGTTAAACTGCTGATTATGGGTATGATGTAAGTACATCTGTATTTTTCTAAAATGTCACATTTTTGGGAAAGGAAAAGGATCAGAGAATAAAGCATATTTTCTCGACTTCTGTAAGTGGTTCAATCCCTATTTGCATTTTTCATTAGGAAATTGGTAGCCGAGGGGCATACTGCAGCTGGAGACGTGTTTTGTTTGCGCTGCACAGTGTTTTCTAGAGTTTGAATTAATTTCCATCATTTAAAAATCAGGAGATCTTACACAGCCATCCTGATTATCATCTCCTCATGAAAAAATGGACAGAGCTGGGTAACAATGGGCCTGCATCCCGAAAGGATGCAGTTGCAAGAGGCTGAGTAGTAGCTGCTCCCAGAACCATCCACTCACTTTGGGCAGAGCGTTGCTGCCCGTCCCGTCCCTTTCTCCGCTGCCCTCCTGACTCCTGGACAATAGCCCATCTGACCCTCCAGGAATTTGCCCTTTCAACCCTTGTGCTCCTTTCTAATTCTTTTCCTGTTGAATTTCTTCAGTTTAGGAGAATTGAGTACACAGAGAGAGAAGTCATTGGGCAGACATTTTTGTTGCATGAGGAATTTTCGTTTTTTTAAAATAAAAAACGAATCCTCCGCATTTCCCTAGTAAAACCTGAATGCATTATAAAATATGATGAAATTAACAAAACCAACTTTAGCCAGCTTAACTGTGGAACAGCGGTATGCCAAAGGGGGTGCATTGGGGCGCCATCTGCCCAGGTGCAGGCAATAAAGGAGTGCCCTGTCTGTAGGGAATTTAAAAACAATAATAAAACCAATTAAAGCCCTTCTGCTTTTTTGTGTGATCACCATGTGCCAGCAATTCTAAACAAGGTCAGTGATGAAATACTCCTCCCCTCAAAAAATCTTTTGTTGGCTTGAGGTCTAAACAGTTGCTTTGAAAACTATGAGTTTTAATGTATATATGTATAACATATTATATGGTTGTATATATACACATACATTTTATTTTACAAGGTGTTTTACATGAAACTTATTCTTACTTATTCTCATTTTAATTTTTGTTACTTATTTTTTAATAGACAATGTAGCTTACATGGAAGTTAATTGAAAAAACTCCCTGTTGTAGAGACGCCCCGTGCCATGCGTGCGCTCAGTGCTTCCTTTTGAGATTAAGTTGGTAATGCTTCCAAATCATTGATAGCTCGTGTTTCCCCACTGTGATACTACAATGCTTATATTTCAGTATAAACACACAGTGATAGCACATGGTAAAAATGAAGAAACGGAGCTTAAGTCATTTCAGTTTCTTCATTCCACGGTACCACTTGAAGTCTGTCATTCTATTTAAAATGTGAAACAGTAAGACAAAAGGAGAGCTGCAAGGTGTGCTATTTTTTATTTGGCAAATGTAAATTTTAGTCCACAAACTTTTTTTTTTTCTTTACTGAATTTGGATAGTATTTCTAAAATCGAAAATCATTTTTTAAAAAGATTTTATTCATTTATTTGAGAGAGAGCACGAAAGGGGTGGGGACAGAGAAGCAGGCTCCCCGCTGAGCAGGGAGCCAGATGCGGGGCTTGATCCCAGGAGCCCGATGCGGGGCTCGATCCCAGGACCCCGGGATCATGACCTGAGCCGAAGGCAGACGCTTAACGACTGAGCCATCCAGGCACCCCGAAAATCTTTTTTTTTTCGAAAATCATTTTTAAAAATTGTTTTAAGGGGCACCTGGCTGGCTCAGTCAGTGGAGCATGTGACTCTTGATGGCGGGGTTGTGAGTTTGAGCCCCACGTTGGGTGTAGAGATTACTTAAAAATAAAATCTGAAAAAATAAATAAATAAAACATTAGAAAAATTGTTTTAAACAATTTTTTAAAGACTGATTCAAGAAGTAAAAGCATTACAGCAATGATGTGATTTAATTGTACCCTCTGTAGACATATCAGTTTCATTGAAATTCAATTATTAATTGCTGCTGTAGGAGAGGAAAAGTATCTTTTTCTCCTATCCTTTTAAGTGGGGCCCCTGTAAGAAAAGACAGATTAACAAGAGAAAAGCATACAAATTTATTTAATATAAGTTTTACGTGACTATGGAAGCCTTCATAAGGAAATGAAAACCTGAAGAATGTTTTATGCCAGGTTTGATGAAGAATGAAAAGTTGTCAAAAAATGTGGTAGGACAAAGAAGGGTATGAGCTAAGTGTATAAACTGGGGGAACAGCCAGGCCTGTTTGTTCAAATTCCTCCTGGTGTTGTGGATATAAGGATGCTCCTTTCCTCAGGTGTAGTGGGGAGGGCACCTCACACACGAGGGTTTTAGGACAGCTTCAGGAGAAGGTCACAAGGCTCTTCCTGCACACATTCTTTCTCAAATCCCTTCATGATTAAAATATTCAATATGTCCAGGTGCCATATTTAGGGGTAGCATGTCCTGAGCCTTGTCACTGGACAATTATTTGCATAAAATATTATTTTTTTTTTTAAAGATTTTATTTATTTATTTGAGAGAGCGAGAATGAGAGAGAGAGAGAGCATATGAGAGGGAGGAGGGTCAGAGGGAGAAGCAGACTCCCTGCTGAGCAGGGAGCCCGATGCGGGACTCGATCCCGGGACTCCAGGATCATGACCTGAGCCGAAGGCAGTCGCTTAACCAACTGAGCCACCCAGGCGCCCTGCATAAAATATTATTATATCAGACTGCAACCAAGGTCTCTACAGTCAAACTGTTAATTAGATATAAAAAGGAGCAGGGGCACCCCAGTGGTTCAGTTGGTTAAGTGTCTGACTCTTGATTTCAGCTCAAGTCATGATCTCAGGTTTCTTGGATCAAGCCCTGTGTTGGGCTCTGCACTCAGCGTGAAGTCTGCTTGGGTTTCTTTCTCTGTCTCCCTCTGCACTCTCTCTCTCTCTAAAATAAATAATAAAATCTTTAAAAGAAGAAGTAGTTAGGCCTGGGAACTTATATACCATTTTAACAAAGGGTGTTACATTGAAGAGAAGCGATGGACAAAAGAAGAGAGGGAGGTGGGCTTCTAGGGGTGATAAATTTGGGGAAGCTGACCAGGAAATATATGGTAGATAAGGGTTGTTTAGTAAGCGCTTTGGTCTGAATATCTGTGTCCCCGCCAAGATTCATGTGTTAAGTCCTAAACCCCAGAAGTGATAGTATTGGGGGGGACTTTGAGAGGTGATTGGGTCATGAGGCGGAGCCCTCACGAATGGGATTCGTGCTCTTATAAAAGAGCCCCAGTGAGCTCCCTTGCCCCCTGCCACCACGTAAGGACACAGCAGAAAGTGCCCACTGTGAATCAAGAAGAGGGCCCTTGCCAGAACACAGCCCTGTTGGCGCCTACCTTGGGCATCCCAGCCTCCAGAACTGTGAGAAATAAATTTCCATTGTTTATACACTACCCAGTCTGTGGTATTTTCTTACAGCGGCCTGAAGGGACTAAGACAGTAAGGTTTGTGAATGCAGACTCAGGTCAGTGCCATCGCTAGTGATATTGGGTGGTACATGAAGGGGGATGTTCACTTATGTCCTGCTTTTAGGCAGGAGGGAGAGCAGAGAATTCCTTCTGGGTCTGCTGTTTCTTTTTTTCTTTTTTTAAAGATTTATTTACTTATTTGACAGAGAGAGACACAGCGAGAGAGGGAACATAAGCAGGGGGAGTGGGAGAGGGAGAAGCAGGCTTCCCGCGGAGCAGGGAGCCCGATGCGGGGCTCGATCCTAGGACCCTGGGATCATGACCTGAGCCGAAGGCAGTCGCTTAACGACTCAGCCACCCAGGCGCCCAAGGGTCTGTTGTTTCTTAATTGCCTTCAGGTCAAAATAATCCTTATGCCAAAGTGACATATTTCAGGGTAGCATACGTTTCACTAACCTCATGGACTCAGCAAGATGTGTTCAGAATCACTGGGCTTTCTGTTGTTGTCGGAGCTCTTTGTACTGATTTTTTAACAATTTTTTTTTAAATTGTGGTTAAAAAAACACATAGCATAAAATTTACCAGATTAACCATTTTTAAATACACAGTTCAACAGTTCAATATTCACACTGTCATGAAATAGATCTCCAGAACTTCCTCCACTATGTTTTGTTTTTGTTTTTGTTTTTTAATTGAAGTGTAGTTGACCCATAGTGTTACGTTAGTTTCAGGTGTACAACACAGTGATTCAACAAGTGTATGCCCTATGCTCTGCTCCGCTCAAGTGTCGCTCCCGTCTGTCACCAGGTAACACTATGACAGTGCCGCTGACTATGTTCCCTATGCTGGGCCTTTTATCCCCGTGACTTCTTCATTCCATAACTGGAAGCCCCTACCTCCCACTCCCCTTCACTCCTCTTTGCTTCTCTTCTCACCTCCTTCTTCTCCGGCAACCACCAGTTCTCCGGATTTATGGGTCTGTTTCCGCTTTTTTTTTGTTTGTTCATTTGTTGTGTTTTTTAGATTTCACATGTAAGTGAAATCAAATGGTATTTGTCTTTCTCTTCTGACTTATTTCACTCAGCATAAAAATCTCAGGCCCATCCATGTTGTCACAAATGGTAAGATCTCATTCTTTTTTTATGGTTGAGTAATATTCCTGTGTGTGTCTGTGTGTGTGTGTGTGTGTATACCACATCTTCTTTATCCATTCATCTGTGGATGGACCCTTGGGTTGCTCCCATATCTTGGCTATTGTAAATAATATGGCACCAAGCATAGGGGTGCATATATCTTTTCAAATTTGTCTTTTCATTTTCTTTGGTTAAATACCCAGTGGTGGAAAAGAACTTTTAAAGCTTCCAAATGTGCAACTCTATACCCATTATAGAATTGAAATTTTAAAAGACATTTCAAAAAGGACGTGCCTGGCTGGCTTAGTCAGTGGAGCATGCGACTCTTGACCTTGGGGTCATGAATTCAAGCCCCATGTAGGGCGTAGAAATTACTTTAAAAGGTTTTTCTAAAAACGGCATTTCAGTGGACAGGTTAGGCAGAGAAGGGACCTCAGGCTAAGTAACCAGCATGAAGAAAGGCAGGGGGAGGGGCGAGGATACCAACCTCAGCAGCAAGGTGCATAGAAAGGACCATACGAGCAGGTCCTGCCAGGACAACCTGACTTGCTGGGATAGGCGGAGGTCCAGGTGGAGTTCCTGGAGAGGCCAGAAAGGGGCCCAGGCCATTATTTTTACCATAGCCTTTGAGGATGCTTGGTATCCTTGGACTGAAACTGTCCGTGGAATGAGGTATCAGCTGCTTTGTTTAGGCTTTATTGCTCTGTAGTCAGGGTCATGCCACAATACCTTCCACTCACCCATTCGAAGTAACTGCAAACGAATTAACTTTTTTTTTTTTCAATTAAAGAGGCAGAACGCTGGGACGCCTGGGTGGCTCAGTCGGTTGAGCGTCTGACTCTAGATTTCGACTCAGGTCACAGTCTCAGGGTCGTGAGTTGGAGCCCCACGGCTGGCAGCTGGCTGGTGGGCTCTGGGCTCAGCAGGGAGTCTGCTTCTTTCCTTCTCCCTCTCCCTCTGCTCCTGCCCCCCTCACACGCGCACCCTCAATGCTCTCCCTCTCAAATAAATAAATAAATCTTAAATAAAAAGTAGAATGCTTACCATAGTATTTTCAGAAAATAGAAAAGAGCATAAAATGACAATTAAAATCATCCCAATATCCATCATTTACGGAAGCAAACCCATGATGTTTTGTCATAATTCTATAATTAATTATTGTAAGTAATCTCTACCCCCAATGTGGGCCTTGAACTCACCACCCTGAGACAAGACCTGAGCTGAGATTAAGAGTTGGATGCCTAACTGACTGAGCCACCCAGGGGCCCCCCAAAATGTATTTTTAATGACTGCATAATATCACAGATATTCTTTAAGGCATTTTAAAAAGTGGCAATCTTATTGCCATCCTAGAACACAAAAGTTGTGGTGCTGTCTTCAAAGCAATTCCTGGTATCTTATGCTGAAATAAAGCACTATCAAGCTGGATCCCAAAGATAAGCATATTTTACGAAATACTGAAGTGAAATATAAAATCCTAGCATAGGGAAAAAAAAAAACCAAACCCACAAAACCCTAACACAGGCTGCAATTTAAGCAAATAGAAACAGAATCTGGTACTTTCGCTGTCAACAAATAACTTAGAAAGCTTTTCCATAAAATTAAATAATGATGTGATGTGTTATCCGCTACATTTGTAGCAGCATAATTACAATAATGAGACACATTTAATATAATGAGGCTCCGTATGTTAAAAATGCTAAGTCACGCCAAGCATGCTATTTGGTGTTGCCCAGTTATTAAACCATTTAATATTTCCATTTAAATTTTATGAGGTCCAGGAAGCAAAGTGAGAAGAAATTTTGTTGAGTTATAAGCATATTAGATGGAAAAATGAAAGCTTCTCCTGCATCCTCCAGAGTCAGTTAGCAACAGAGTTGCAAGTTTATAGCTTCAGTTAGAGGTCCAGGAACCCTCGCCAATGAATACAAATTTATGGCATTTTAAAGAGCATACTTAACGTTTTATTTTCTTTCCTGTCACTTCAGTTATCAAAGTGTTGCAGTAAATGTCACACTTGGAAACTTACCTGGAAAACTCCTCCAAATCATTATGGTACCAATACATGTAAGGGTGATAAATGCAAAGAGCAGGGCACTTATGGCCAAAACAGAATATGGAAATGGTGTTGACGAAATTACTCGCTGGGAGAAAAAGCAGAGTCAGATTGATTAAGTAACATTGCACTTTGAGATAAAGGGTCCTGAGAAAGGTTTTTCTAGGAGAGGTCTCTGCTCTTTAGAACAGAGCCTCTCGATTCTGTGATTGGCCACTTGGTTCAGGGCAAGAGGGGAAACCACCACATACTGACAGCAAAATCTGGGCTTTAGGAGAACCTGGATTCTAGTTCTGGCTGTTCTCCCACTGACTGGCTGAATGGCTTTAAGCAAGTTTCTGAAATTCTCCAAGCCCTGGTTTTCTTATCTGGAGAATGATAACGGCATTACCTACATCCTTGTAGGGAATGATCACAACATCATTGTTATGAGGTCTCCACAAGACAGTATACATAAAGCACAGAAAGAGGAAGGTCTCCATACATGTTTATGTTATGATTACCCGCCATGAATCGCCTGAGGTACTTTCCAGTTATATTATCTGTTGATGAGGTGCTTTACCATCTATTTACTTTGTAGCAGTGACCACAATTGCCTTCTCAAAATCCATTCCTTCCTTCTTTCTCATCATCAGAACCACTGTTTTATTTAGGACAGCAGTGTATCCAGATAAAACACTACCCTTCCCAGCTCCCACTGAAGCTGAGAATGGCCACAAGGATTTATGTGGAAAACTTTGGCTGGGGCTTCAAGGAAAGCCCCTCTCCTTTGGAGGTATGCCTGGAAGGTCAACGAGATGACTGAAGCTTCAGCAGCTTTTTGGAACCGTAAAGGAATGAGAAATGCAGGGCAGAAGTTACAAAGAGTCTAAAATCCTGGAGATCTCAGCCTTGAAATTCTTGAGGCACTAAAATGAAACCAGCAACATTCTACCTCCAAGCTTACTGTTTCGTGAGAGATATAAGCCTTTAATGAGTTTGGGTCACCACTACTTTGAGTTTGTTGTTATATGTCACCAAACCAGATTGTGACTCACATAAACCACGCCGTATTAGACTCCTTGAAAAATGAGGACACCTTCATCATTCAAGGTATCATTATAACAAAGTCTCATTGTATAAGGTAACCCAGGTAGGTTTGTTTGTGAAACAAACAAAAAACTTAACTGACTGAGAATCTACCTCCCAATGCTGTTGTAGGAATGGAAGGAAAGGGAGGAAAGCACGTAAACTGACTTGTCTAATATAGTCCCTTGCGTGTAGTGATTATTTGGCTTATATGGGCTACCTCTATAGGGCTATCGCAAAAGAAAACAAATTAAACAAAAATCTTGCTTTGTCCTTGGAATAGAAACCAAGGATGATCATTTTTATAGCTCATCAGTTGATATTATATATTATTATTATTTTCCTAAACTCATCGTCTGATGAATTCATTATTCAAGGAAGATTTCAGCTCAAAAGCGACTGAGAAGACAAAGCATGAAGGAAAGTCAGTGAACTTTCCTCTTGAGACTAGAAGCACAAAAGGAATAACCTCTACTTGCCAGGCAACAATGTGTAATCTCCCGATGTTGTTTCTGGGATATGAGAGAAATCATATAATTGTACCCTATCTCTAAGTTCTAAACTGATGATGTCAGGTAGGATGTATATTTAGAAAAGTACAGCTGTGCCCAGTCCTGATGGCTTGGCTCATCATTTCCTGATTCTCTACTCCTATTTGCTGGTGTTAGAACTACAGTATCCCAACACGGAATCGGGATGAACTCAGTGGCTCTGGGTGAAGTTTTTGAGTGGTGGAAACACACACAAGGACCTTCCCCCAGTCAATGTGACTAAATGGGTGACTCTGAAACCTTCAGGTGGGTATCACTGCCAAGAGCCCTGAGTGAGGTCCCAATTCATATGCTGAGGAGCATTTTTGTATTGGCCCAGTCTGTGTTAACATCAACTTTCTTTTAGTTAAGCTGTCAAAGAGCAATAAAATGTCAGAGACAGCTCCCAGACAATGTATATTTATCTCATCTTAAGTTTAGTCTCGCTGGACTTTGGAGAGAGGTTTCTCCGAAAATTCTTGGCAGGGTCCTCAGGCATCTTATTGTGCAGCCCGTGTCCAAGATGATGTACAAGACACATACAGGATAAGATTACTGCTTTCCCAGCATTTTGCCTTGCTTATCCAAACTATGACCTAATTTAAGTGGAAGGAAACATTTCCTATGGCAGTCATTCATAGAAACGTCAGACATACAGAGTGTAGGATTGGTAACCACTAAAATTATAAATCATTTCGTGACATTTTACAAGCTAACTCAATGCTATGCTGTATACGACACACCTATATCAAAGAGATGATGCTACTTTTGCACAATGGAGTCTTCTGCGGGTGAAAAAGGATTAAAGATTATCTCTATATACTGACAGTGTTCAGCAAGATAGATTTGAATACGAAAAGATGGGTCCAGAACTGCATTAGAGTATGCTACCTTTTGAGTAAGACAGGGGATGCGTGTATGTATGTATTTGTGTGTATATTGACAAAGATTCTTTGCTTGACTAAACTTTACTCAGGCTCCCCCGAACCTTCTCCTCAATACGGATTCTTCTTTGTAGAAGCCAGTTTTAGCAAGAATCCTGCTAAATCAACTCCGGAGAATTCGCCACCATGATAAATACCTAGTACTATATGTGAAACTAACGAACTCTTCTCCAACAATTCAAGAAACCCAAGCAGTTTCCAAGCCTTGGGACTATGCCCCTAGGTCCCATTTCAAGGCCCTGGACCCTTGGTGGGATTATTCACCTTCCTCAAGGAAGAGAACTTCTTTAGGATGACTCTTAGGGAAGTCATAAAAGAGATCTGCAAGACCCAGATAACAACTTCCTATCCATTCAGAAAGAATTGGATAGGAAAAAGCTGGATGTTTAATCCACTTAGATGGACTTTGGACACACCAAGACGTCTGCTTGGTTGCTTCTAAGTCTACCTCTCAATTCCTTGTGTATGGTTTATCCAGCATGACTCACCATGGAAAGGACAAATTACAGGATATATTAGACAAATAGTGGTTTGGACCCTTCCCATGGAGGATGGGGCACTCTCATTAAGCTGATTTAGCAGGGTTCTTGCTAATACCAGATTTTATAAGGAAAAACACAGAGGGCCTAGGAGAAGTTTCAGGAGTCTGACTAAAGTTTGATCAAAGAATCTTTGTTAATAACTCTGTTTTTTATAATGAATTGAACGGAATCAAATAAAAAGAATACTTGGGGAGGAAAAACTATCTTTTTGAGGTCTCGAGCTGTGTCCAAGAATTAAACTGACAGAATCCTGAAAGATTAACAAGAGAAAAGTATAAAATTTTATTAAGTTTTTGCACTTACATGGGAGCCTTCACAAGGGAATGACGACTGGATGTGACCAGAACAGGAAATTTTTATACCTTTTAGACAACATAGCTAGAAATTTATGAAAAACTGGCAAGACAAAGGGTTTGGGCTAAGGGTGGGAAATGGTGAAGAATTAACCAGGAAGACAAGAGTTACTTTAACAAGGTTTGTCTGTACAGATTCTTGGCCCCAAATTCCCTGCCTCTGGTAGGAATGTTTTCCCTTCTTCCCAGCACAGGGAGGGCATCTTTCACAGGAGAGAGAGACCTCCTGCTTTTAGGAGGACATAGGAGAGTCAGACAGTTTTTCTGGCTCTTTCTTATATGCCTTTAATTCAAATTATTCAATATGTCCACAAGGCCTATTTTGGGGTGACATATTCTGGTTTCCTTCAAGAACAATCCTTAAAGGGATACTTAGGTGACTCAGTAGTTAAGCGTCTGCCTTCGGCTCACGTCATGATCCCGGGGTCCTGTCCTTGTGTTCCCTCTCTCACTGTCTCTCTCTCTGTCAAATAAATAAATAAAATCCTTAAAAAAAAAAAAAAAGAACAACCCTTAAAAACTGGAAACAAACTGGGGTGCCTGGCGGACTCAGTTGGCAGAACATGTGACTCTTGATCTCGGGTTGTGAGTTCACATTGGGCATAGAACTTACTAAAAAAAAAAAATTGAAAACAAACTAACACTAATGAACCTAACTATATATCAAGTTTGTAGTATATCCATACAGAGAAAAAAAGTACAGTACTTTAAGAGACTTTAAAATACAATATTTTGCCTGCACATCCTTGTGGAATATAATTTAAGAACTGCAAAGAAGTTTTATTTTTTTTAAATTTTTTTATTTTTAAAGATTTTATTTATTTATTTGACAGAGAGAGAGAGAGAGAGATCACAAGTAGGCAGACAGGCAGGCAGAGGGAGAGGGAGAAGCAGGCTCCCCGCTGAGCAGAGAGCCCGATACGGGGCTCGACCAGGACTCTGGGATCATGACCTGAGCTGAAGGCAGACACTTACTTAATCGACTGAGCCACCCAGGCACCCCCAAACCTTTCCTGTTTCAAGCCACTGACATTTTTGGGGTTGCTTGTTACTGTAGCAGAACTCAGCCCATTTGACTTAGGAATGCTTTTCTTCTTCTTCTTTCTTTTTTTTTAAGTGAATTCTACATCCAAGGTGGGGCTCGAACCCATGACCCTATCAAGAGCCACGTGCTGTACGGATTGAGCCAGTCTGGTGGCCCATGGGATACTTTATAATATATTAAAATATAAAAGATGCTTAATGGATTCCGACAGCAGCTTTTCTCAGTGAGACATTGGTGAGAACAGCTTCCCAATGTGGCTGGGGGAGGAGTTGCTGTGGTCCACTGTGCGTCCTCCGTCTCTGTGTCCCCTAGTTGTCTGTGTCTCCTGTGGCAGGAACAGTGGCAGGTAATTGTTGACTTGTGTTTGTTGACTCCGGGAACAGCTCTATTTGTTCCTTGAGTATCTGCACCACTGTTCTATGTTTTCAGAGAAGGTTTCTACATATCTGTTCACAAGAATGAAAGTAATCGCTGGATGAGGCACTCCACATTTTAGGAGGCCGATAGAGGACTTGGAAAGCATTCAAAGAACATGATTAACGAAAGGAAAGGTTGGAAAATCTGACCCAGTCCAGGCCCGGAAACTCTGAGAACCAAGCAGGATGGAATATTAGGAACTCCTTCCCCATCTTCAGGCCGAATCTGGAATTTGTGACCTGCCTTAATCTTGCTGACGTCATTCAGGCACTGCAGTGGTAACTTAGCAACTCTCCGCAGAGCCCACTGCGCAGGAATGTGATTAAGTCGCCCATGGCACAAAATCCTAGCTAATGCTTCAGAGGACCAGGCTTTGTCTTAGAAATATTTTCCAGTGCATAGAAAAACAGCTTCTTCTGGCTCGCTGCAGGGTCTGTCTCTGAGCAGTGACGGAAGTGCTGATCGTGTGGTTAGTTTATTCCCCCGCCAGAGGCTGAGCCCGTTTGCCCCACAGGCAGGTTTGCAGGCAGGTAGCAGGGAGCCCTCCTCAACAGCCTAAACTGGGTTCATCCAGGATTTGGACTTGCTGTGGCCTGATCTGGGGGGCTGACCTGTGCCAGGCCAGGAGGCTGGTCTTCTTTGCATTAGGAGCCTCATGGAAAAGAAATTCATGGATTCAGTTCAAAGAGAGGGAGAGGGCAAGTGTTGGGGGACAGGGGCTTCTGAGGACAGCATGGCGGGGGGGGGGGCTGCCACTCAGATTGTCCGCCGTGGCTGCTCCCTGGGCTGCACTCCTGGGTCCTGGGAGGAGAAGGAGCTGCAATAGACATCAAGTGCAAATGCAAAGAGCTGTCCCATTTCTAACGTCTGGAAGGTGCACGAAGGGTTGGGAGAAATGACCTCGAAGCCTCATCTGAGAACACCTGCTCTTTTGCTGTCTGTGGGCTGTTCCCACGGCCCCCTCTGACTCCTGCTCCCATGGCACTCCCTATCCACCCTCCACTTTGGTGGCCAGTCACCCAGCAGGCCCTGCGCTCTACCTCAAGGCCCCAAATGCTTTGCTGCCTAAAAGGCTTTCTCAGGCCCAGGACTGGGGTGGTGGGGGGGGAGGGACTTAATTCACCAGTGCCAACCCCCAACTGATGAAAGGCACAAACAGGTAGGTAAAGGCTCCAGCTTCCCAATCCTGCAGTGGGACAATTCTGGGGCAGTTCTGCACAGCTCCTCAGGGGTCCCCAGCAGGACTGGGACAAACTTGCCCCTGCCGGTAGTGCCCTCATTAGCATATCTTTCACTGACTCTCACTTAACTCCCGCCTTCTCTTCTGCTTCCTAGCAACACCTCCCAAACAAACTGCCTGCACCTACGCCGCTCCCCAGGGGCTGCTTTTTGGGAAAATGTAAACCAAGACACCCACTCTCTGTATTTTCCTGCCTTGCCACCCATTTAAATTCTCTAACCTCTTTTCATTCTCCAAGCCTTTCTTCTTGGGGCTGATGTCGCATTCCTACCTCCGCTGAAGCCATGCACCTCCTACCTGGTAACACGCCGCTTAGCAACCTACAGATGCCGTGTCTTTGAAATTTCAGTCTTGCTTTTCCTCTCTCCCCCACCAGCGTCTGCACGTACAAAGAGGCAGTGAAGACATTCCTTTGTCTCTTGATAGGAACTGTGCACGTACACAGCCCCTTGAAAGGCAGAAGTCACTGCTTTAAGCTTGCTTTTAACTATTTTGACTCCCACCCAAAAGGATATTTTTTTCCTCATTGGATGCTGCTGGAGCAGGCAGTGGACACAGTGACTCACGGGGTGAGAGCGGGAAGGACATCAGGCCTTGGCAATATCGTGGTGGCTTCAGAGGCCCAGGCTCCCGATATAACTGCTGCACGTGGAGGGTTGCTCCGAGGGTACATGGAAGGCACCCACCAGAGAGGAGCAGCACCCTTTGGGAGGAATTTGAGGGAGGGCTGGAATTCCCACAGCATCGGCGAGAATGGAATCGGGGCTATCCTTCTAGACCATGTCTGTTTTGACTGGTGTGGCCTGGAGAACGATGCATTATACTAAGACAGTTATGATTATTCACCACGTACTCTAAATTGCTTCATTTGGCTGAGTGGATACACACGAATACATTCACTGGTGAAGCAGACACAAAGGGATAGTTCCCCATAAAGCAAAGCATGATGACAGGTGTTAATGGGAGACTGGAGTTTCCATCGTACTTGAATGTGGGTAGAACCTTGTAAGTCGGAATGCCACAGAAGTAAGGGCTCCCTGGCATCTTGAAGAAAGCCTAGAATTGCGAATGATTTGAAGAGGTAAATCTGCTAAGAAAAATTCACCCAGGAGATAGTGTGACTTAATTCTTTAAAGGAATCAAATTCATGGAGAGCTACTCTAAGACCATGCAAGCTCCTAGAACCTTAGGTCTCAGTGAAACACAAAGAAATAACATTTGTTGAATGTGTTCTTGATGTGGGGACATAAACTCCCTAAAATTGAAGGCAACTTTTTCTTAGGAAAGGATCTATAGTGAAGGGAGCCTGGCTGGCTCAGTCAGTGGAGCGTGCAACTCTTGATCTTGGGGTCGTGAGCTCAAGCCCCATGTTGGGCGTAGAGTTTACTTTAAAAAATAATAAATATAAATCAAATAAGAAAGAATTTGTAGTATCATCACATTCTCATTGGGGGATCTGACCCCCAAAGACTAAAAACAGTTGGTGTATTTTAAGAAGAGAAATACCGTGAATCATAAATAGCTACCTACATGCAACCTCTATCTTGTTACTATTCCTGCATGGATTTGTATTTAAACAATCATGATAACAGCAACAAGCCTCACCACCACCTCCTAGTGAGCCTGAGAATCATGACTGCCAAGCAGACTTACATGCTACTATATGTATGGAAAGCATGGGTTTTGCACTCAGATGGTAATGGGCCCACATTCCAGTTCTGCTATTTAGAAATTAAATGACCTTAACCCAGTAACTTCATCCCCTTTCGCCTGTTTTCTTTTCTCTAAAATGGAAATGCTACCTCATATGTAGCTGTGAGGACTAGTACGAATATATTTGACCTCCCTGGAATTCCTTCTTTACCCTCAGAACCCTCTGTTATGGGATGTAGGTAGGTTGCTGTAAAGATTGGGGTTCATTGATAGAGCATAGAATCTACTCCAGCTGGGGGCGCCTGGGTGGCTCAGTCGTTAAGCGTCTGCCTTCGACTCAGGTCATGATCCCAGGGTCCTGGGATTGAGCCCCGCATCGGGCTCCCTGCTCCGCGGGAAGCCTGCTTCTCCCTCTCCCGCTCCCCCTGCTTGTGTTCCCTCTCTCGCTGTCTCTCCTCTGTCAAATAAATAAAATCTTAAAAAAAAAAAAAAAAGAATCTACTCCAGCTGATTTACATAGAAAAGTAGTCACAATTCGGAGGGCTGAGGAAACAGGTTCTATGCTGAACCTTTAGAAGGGAATCTCAAAACCATACTGGAGAACCAGGACACCAGGGAAGCTGAAGGAGATTCTAGTCAGGAAGCCATTTACCAAACTGGGAAGCCGCCACAACGATTGTTAACCATGAAGTCATACCACCACGACTTCCGCTGGGAAGGCATCATGAATAGACGTCTGCCTCCACAGCTACCAGCTTCAGAACCACACCACACCCGTGATAGTAAGCCCTGCCCTTTGTCAGCACGGTCTGGATGCTGGGACCTTTGCTCATGTGCCTGCAGAGAAGCCACATCCCTTTGCAACCATTTTATTATTTTATTTTATTTATTTATTTTTAAGATTTTATTATTCATTTATTAGAGAGCGAGAGAGGGCACACGAGCAGGGGCAGAGGGAGAGGGAGAGAGAGAATATGAAGCAGGCTTCCCCCGAGTGTAGGGCCTGATGCAGGGTTCCATACAGGACTCAAGGTGGGGCTCAATCTCATGACCCTGAGATCATGACCTGAGCCGAAACTAGGAGTTGGACACTTAACGGACTGAGCCACCCAGGGGCCCCCTTAGCGACCATTTTCAAAACAGAAACATAAAGGGGCACCTGGGTGGCTCAGTCAGTTAAGCGTCTTGCCTTCAGCTCAGGTCATGATCCCAGGGTCCTGGGATGGAGCCGCACATCGGGCTCCTTGCTCATTGGGGAGCCTGTTTCTCGCTCTCTCACTCCCCCTGCTTGTGCTCTCTCTCTCTCTGTCAAATAAATAAATAAAATCTTTAAAAAAACAAAAAACAAAACAAAAACCAAAAAAACCCAGAAACACAGAAAGAACAAAAGCAGGACTCTTACCTCATGATCTGATTTGAAGAATCTAAATCATATCCAGGGTTTTAGCTGCAAGGGGGCTTGGAAAATGTGGGATTTTTTTTTTCTTTAATCTTTTTATCGTCTGATATAAGAGGGCACACTAGAAATAGAGATTAGAATGTGTCCGGAGCACTAATCTGCCATATGCACTCTAGTATGTTTTGTCAAGATAGTATTATTTTTTATCCTTTTATTGTTTTAAATTATAAAAGTAATACATCAATATATTCACTTTGCAGAAGATAAAACAACACAGAAATTTGTAGAGTAAAAAGTGAATGTTCACCTCAGTTCCCACCTTATTTCCCAGAGGAAATTACTCAGCCAGTTTACCTTCTGTCTGCCTAATCTTTTGTATGTACACGTATCTCTCTGTGTAGGTATACACATATCTGAGATTTGAAAAAAAACATAAGTATGGTAACTGCAGTCCATAATTTTGCTTGGAAATCTTTCCATGTCAGGACATAAAGATCTAAGGGTTGGGAAACTTTTTGTGAAGGGCCAGATAGTAATAATTTTAGGCCTTATGGGCCACATGAGATCTCTGTCACTTTTTTTTTGTTGTTGTTACTGCTTTTTAAAAATTTTTTATTTTTTTTAACAATCATTACAAAATATGAAAAACCTTCTTAGCTTAGAGGCCACACAAAACAGGCCACATATAAAAGATGGCCTGTGGGTCATAGTTTGCTGACCCCTGAGCTAATCTCATTCTTTTTAATGGCTGAATAGTGCCCTCTGATATGAATACATCACAGTTTTGGGTGGGGGGGTCAATTTTCTTACTGAAATCATTTAGAGACTTTATAGTTGTTGTTTTTTTTTAAGGTTTTTTTATTGGGGCAATAAATAGATTGGGTGACTCGGTTGAGAGTCTGGTTGCTTGAGTTGTCTGACTCTTGGTTGACAGTCTGACTCTTGGTTGAGAGTCTGACTCTTGATTTTGGCTCAGGTCGTGATCTTGGGGTCGTGGGATCAAGTCCCTCATCAGGTCTGCGCTCAGCATGGAGTCTGCTTCTCCCTCTCCCTCTGCTCCTCCCCTAGTGCACTCTCTCTCTCAAATAAGTAAATAAATAAAATCTTAAAAAAAGAAAAATATTTTTTTATTTATTTGAGAGGGAGAGAGAGAGAGAACAAGTGGGGGGAAGGGCAGAGGGAGAGGGAGAGAGAGTCTCAAGCAGATTCCCCGCTGAGCACGGAGTTTGACGCAGGGCTCGATCTCATGAGCCTGGGATCACAACCCTGAGATCAGGACCTGAGCTGAAACTAAGAGTCAGACACTTAACCAACTGGACCACCCAGGTGCCCCTACCGCTTTTTTTTAATTGCAATGTTTTAGAAAAAAACACCAGCATAAATTTCTCAGTGCATGTGTGTGTAAATGTTTGTATCTAGGTCTCAGAAGTGGAATTTCTTGTTCAAAAGGTATATGCAAATTAAAGTTTCACATACATTATCAAATTCCCCTTCAGGAAGGCTTTTCTAATTTAGACTGACAGTAGCATTATATGAGAATGCTTGTTTTCTACCACTCTTCCCAGTCCTCAGTATTATTCTGTTAAATTTTCATTAATTGGGTGGGAAATAAATCACACAGAGAGAATATTCTTTTTCTCAGTAGTACATTGAATTCTTTTTTATTTTTTTTAAAGATCTTATTTATTTATCTGAGAGAGAGAGAGCTCACTTGCAAGAGCAGGGGGAGGGACAGAGGGAGAGGGGGTAGCAGGCTCCCCACTGAGCAGGGAGCCTGATGTGGGGCTCGATCCCAGGACCCTGAGATCATGACCTGAGCTGAAGGCAGATGTTTAACTGACTGAGCCACCCAGGTGACCCTTGAATTTTTTTAAAGACACCTTTAGGAGCTCCTGGGTGGCTCAGTCGGTTAAGCAGCTGCCTTCGGCTCAGGTCATGATCCTAGGGTCCTGGCTCCCTGCTCAGCGAGGAGTCTGTTGCTTCTTCCGGCCGTGCCCCCTGTTTGTGCTCTCTCTCTGTCAAATAAATAAATAAAATCTTAAAAAAAGAAGACAGTTTTATTGAGGTGTAATCGGTATACAAAAAAATTGCAAATATTTAATATATATAAATTGATGAGTTTGGCCATACGAACACACCTATGCACCATAGTAAAGGTACCCAACATACCCATCACCTCTAAGTTTCCTCATGCCCCCTGCTTTTTTTTTTTGTGATGCAAACATTTGACATGACATTTACTCCACGTTTAAGTGCGCAATACAGTGTTGTTAACCATAGGCACCATGTTGTACGGCAGATCTTAGAACTCACTCATCTCACGTAACTCAAATTTTTCTATTCAACAACTCCCATCCCCACCTATCCCCAGCCCCTGACAACTACCCTCTGCTTCTATAAATTAAATGATTTTAGGTACCTCACATAAGTGGAAACATATAATATTTGTCCTTCTGTAAGAGAATTATTTCATGTGGCATAATGTTCTCCAGGTTCACCCATACTGTTACATATTTTGAGATTTCCTTCTTTTTTTAATGCTGAAAAATATTTCTTGGTATGTACATACCACATTTCTTTATCTACTCATCTGTCAATGAACATTTAGGTTGTTTCCATATCTAACTATTGTGAGTAATGCTGCAATGAACACGGGGGTGTACATATCTCTTCAAGATCTTGATTTCAACTCTTGGATATATACCCAGAAGTGGGATTACTGGATGATATCGTAGTTCTATTTTTATTTTTTTTAATTATTAAAAAAGATTTTATTTATTTGACAGAGACACAGCGAGAGAGGGAACACAAGCGGGGAGGGAGGTGTGGAAGAGGGAGAAGCAGGCCTCCTGCGCGAGCCGGGAGCCCGATGCGGGGCTCAATCCCAGGACCCTGGGATCATGACCTGAGTTGAAGGCAGACGCTTAACAACTAGCCATCCAGGCACCCCTGGTAGTTCTATTTTTAATTTTTTGAAGAACATCGATACTGTTCTTCATAGTGGCTACACCATTTGACAGTGTTCAAGGGTTCTAATTTCTCCAAATCCTTGCCAACACTTGTTATCTTTTGTTATTTTGATAACAGCCATCCTGACAGATGTGAGGTGCTATTTCATTGTGGCTCTGATGTGATGATTGAGCATCTTTTCATATACTTGTTGATGTTGAGCATTTTTTCATATACTTGTTGGCCATTTGTACGCTTTCTTTGGAGGAATGTGTATTCAAGTCCTTTGCCCATTTTAAAATCAGGTTATTTGTTTCTTTTGTTATTGAGCTGTGGGAGTTCCTTATCTATTTTGGATATTAACCCTTTCTCAGATCGATGGTTTGCAAATATTTTCTCCCATTCCATAGGCTGCCTTTTCATTCTGTTGATTGTATCTTTTGCTGTGCAGAAGCTTTTTAGTTTAATGTTAGTCCGATTTGTTTATTTTTGCTTTTGTTTCTTGTCCTTTTGGTGTCATATCCAAAAGGTTTTGGTGTCATATCCAAGACCAATGTCAAGGAGCTTTTTTCCTATGTTCTCTTCTAGAACTGTTATTGCTTCAAGTCTTACATTTAAGTCTTTTATCCATTTTGAGTTAAGTTTTGTGACTGCTGTAAGATAGGGGTGCAATTTCATTATTTTATGTGAATATCCAGTGTTCCTGACACCATTTATTAAAAAGATTATCTTTTCCCCATTCAGTTCTGGACTCCATTGTCAAATATTAATTGACCATATATGCCTGGATTGATTACAGTGCTCTTGAATTTATTCTATTGGTCTATGTATCAGTTTTTATGCCAGTACCATATGATTTTCATAGCTTCGTGATATAGTTTGAAATCAGGACGCGTGATGCCTCCAGCTGTGTTCTTTCTCAAGATTGCTTTGGCTATCCAAGGTCTTTTGTTCCATATGAATTTTAGGATTGCTTACCCTGTGAAAAATAACATTGGAATTTTGATCAGGGTTTCATTGAATCTTTGCATGATTTGGGGGTGCCTGGCTGGCTCAGTTGGTAGAACAAGTGACTCTTGATCTTGGGATCATGAGTTCAAGCCCCATGTTGGGTGTAGAGATTACTTAAAAATAAAATCTTAAAGGGGCATCTGGGTAGCACAGTGGGTTAAGCGTCTGCCTCTTGACCTCAGCTCAGGGTTATGAGTTCAAGCCCTTCACTGGGTTCCATGCTGGGTGTGGAGCCTACTTAAAAAGAATAAATAAAATCTTATTTATTTATTTAGAGAGAAAAAATCTTAAAAAAATGGGGGGGCGCCTGGGTGGCTCAACCAGTTAAGCATCTGCCTTTGGCTCAGGTCATGATCCCAGGGTCCTGGGATTGAGCCCCACATCTGGCTCCTTGCTCAGTGGGGAGCCTCCTTCTCCCTCTTCCTCTGCCTGCAGCTCCCTCTGCTTGTGTTGTCTCTTTCTCTGTCAAAAAAAGAAAAAAATCTTAGAGAGAGTGTGAGCAGGGGGAGGGGCAGAGGAAGAGGGGGAGAAAGAGAACCCCAAGCAGACCACGTTGAGCCTGGAGCCTGACTTGAGGCTTGATCCCATGACCCTGAGATCATGACCTGAGGAGAAACCAAGAGTCAGATGCTTAACTGACTGAATCACACAGGTGCACCTAAAATAAAATCAAATCTCAAAAATGTAAATTAAAGTTATAGATGATTTTGGGTAGTATGGACATTTTAATAATATTATTTCTTTCTATCTATGAACATGGGATGTTTTTCCATTCATTTGCATTTTTTCTCAATTTCTTTTATCAGTATCTTATTGTTTTCATTGTACAGATCTTTCACCTCCTTGGTTAAATTTATTCATAAATATTTTATTCTTTTTTAAAAAATATTTTATTCTTTTTCAATCTATTGTAAATGAGATTGTTTATTTTTCTTTTAGATATTTTATTGTTGGGGCACCTGGGTGGCTCAGTGGTTAAGTGTCTGCCTTCGGCTCAGGTCATGATCTTAGGGTCCTGGGATCGAGTCCTACATCGGGCTCTCCTTTCAGTGGGGAGTTTGCTTCTCTCTCTGCCCCTGGCCCTGCTTGTGCTCTCTCTCTCTCTCTTCCTCCTTCTCTCTAAAATAAATAAAATCTTTTAAAAAAGATATTTCATTGTTAATGTATAGAAATGCAAAACATTTTTGTACATTGATTTTGTATCATGCAACTTTACTGAATACATTGATTAGTTCTGACAGTTTTTTCAATGGAGTCTTTGCAGTTTTCTGTGTATAAGACCATGTCATCTGCAAACAGAGACAATCTAACTTCTTCCTTTCTGACTTGGATGCCATTGATTGATCTATCTATCTCTCATCTATCTATTTATTTTTGCCTCATTACTCTGGCTAGGACTTCTAGTACTATGCTGAACATGAGTAGTGAGAGTGGGCACCCTTGTCTTGTTTCTTATTTTTGAGGAAATCTTTCATTGTTGAGTATGATGTTAGCTGTGGGTTTGTCATTGGGGCCTTTATTACGTTGAAATATGTCCATTCTATACCCAGTTTTTAAGAGCTTTTATCATGAAAAGGTGTTGAAGTTTTTTGAAATTTGTTTTTCTCTTTTGAGAGGATATGATTTTCATCCTTCATTCTATTACTGTGGTGCATCATGTTAAGATTTGCATGTGTTGAAACGTCCTTTTATCCCAAAGATAAATTGATCCTGGTGTATGATCCCTTTAATGTGTAGTTAAATTTGGTTCAGTAGAATTTTGTTGAGAATTTTTACATCTATATTCATCAGGGATATTGGCCTCTAGTTTCCTTTTCTCATAGTGAGAACTGGCTTTGGAATCATAATGCTGGCCTCATTAAATGAGTTTGAGAGTGTTTTGTCTTCTTCAAATTTTTGGAGGAGTTTAAGAAGGACTGGTGTTAATTCTTCTTTAGATGTTTGGTTGAATTCACCAGTGAAACTTTTTGGTTTGTGCTTGTCTTGGTTGGAAGGTTGGGGATTATTGCTCCAATCACCTGAGTCATTATTAGTTGTTCAGGGTTTTGATTTCATCATGATTCAGTCTTTTTTTTTTTTTTTTAAAGATTTTATTTATTTATTTGACAGACAGAGACACAGCGAGAGAGGGAACACAAGCAGGGGGAGTGGGAGAGGGAGAAGCAGGCTTCCCGCAGAGCAGGGAGCCCGATGTGGGGCTCGATCCCAGGACTCTGGGATCATGACCAGAGCCGAAGGCAGACGCTTAACGACTGAGCCACCCAGGCGCCCCCATCATGATTCAGTCTTGAGAGACTGTATTTTTCTAGGAATTTATCCATTTCTTCTAGATTATCCAATTTGTTGGCATGTAATTGTTCATAGTCACCTCTTAAGATCCTTTATATTTCTGTCGTGTCAGTTGCAATGTCTCCTCTTTCATCTATAACTTTGAGTCCTCTCTTTTTCTTGTTAGTCTAGCTAAAGGTTGGTAAATTTTGTTTATCTCTTTGAAACTTCAACTCTAAGTTTCATTCTTATTTTCTGTTGTCTTTCTAGTCTCCATTTTATTTATTTCCCAGTAAGGCAGGACTATCACTCCAGTGGATCTAGTTGGCCTGGTGGGCAGAGCATGGAGCCAAAGATTATTCATGAGCCTTGAGTTTTAATGTTGTTTGCCCTGTTGGATTTTGAACTTCCTTGGAAACCATCACTCCTTTCTTCTTTCCTATTTCTCCCTTTTGGAATGGGAATGTCTACCCTATGCCTGTCTCACCGTTGTATTTTGGAAACACTCAACATGTTTGATTTCACAGGTTCACAGTTGGAGAGGAATTTGCCTCATGCTGATTTAGATGGTATTTAGAGGAAATTTTGGATTTAGGCTTTGGAGCTGACATTTGGTAAGGATACGAATCTTTGGGGTCCAGAGACAGAATGTTATGGATTGAATTTTTGTATCCTCCCCAAATTCGTATGTTGAAACCTAACTCCCAATGAGATGGTACTTGGAGGTGGGACCTTTGGGAGGTGATTGGATCATGAGAGCTGAATGCTCATTAATGGGGTTAGCGCCCTTAAAAAAGTTGCCCCAGAGAGCTCCTCTGCCCCACCTCTGACATGTGAGAACACAGAGAAAAGATGACTGTCCAAGAACCAGGAAGTGGGCTCTCATCAGACACCTAATTGGCCAGCACCTTGATCTGGACTCCCCAGGTTCCACAACTGCGAGAAATACATTTCTATTGTTTACAAACCCCCCAGTCTATGATTCTGTGACCACAGCCTGATTGGACTAAGACAGGAATTACAATGTTTTCCAGCCCACGCTTCCACCTCCATTCTCCCCTGGGATGCCAAACTGTGCCGTACTGGTCAGAGCCTCAAGATTGGCAGACAGAAGCTGGTCTTTGGGGAACCCCTTTGGGAAACTTGAGAGCTGGGCAAAACTGGGAGCTAAGGGGTTTCTTTCTGATCGTATGGCACTGTACAAGGGGGCAGTGTCTCTGTCCTGAATCTCCTCACCAGCTTTGAGGAGTGTGGCTTTATTCTCTCCAGGGGTGGGAGCCTTTCCACTAGTTTCTGATTTCTCACAAAGGGGATTATTGATGAACCAGTGTGTCTTGGGGGGAAGGAGGTTCCAGGGCTTCTTACTCCTCCATGTTGCTGCCTCCATGTGACTTCCTCATTTAATTTTTTAATTGTGTTATGAATTTGGCAAGTTCTTGATCCTCTTTGAGCCTCATTTCTTTTTATAAACCTACAAAGGGGAGGTGGGGTTGTTGCAAATATTAAGTGAGGTAATACACGTATTTCCTGTGGGTTTTACTGGGTCCCATTCCCAATGGGGCAGAAGCCCAGTTCGACTTCATGGAGCAGCCAAGAGTGTCGACATCTGCTTAACAACCAAACTGATTAATTAAAACTTGGCTTAAAAGAAACAAAACAAAAACAAACAAACAAACAAACAAAAAATCAAACCTTGGCTTTAGCCATGGTCTCCCTCTCCTACTCTGGGCTATCTTTTCTGAAAACCACCACTTTGGCTCAGAACTGCTGACTTTCTCCAGCAGCTACTTTCTCCTCTGTCTCCATACGCTGGGCATAGGCTCTCCTCCAAGCACACCTGCTGGCCTGCACCAGGATGTGAACCTTCCCATAACCCACAAACAGGCAGTTTCCAAGGAGCCGAGAAGTCTGGTCTGTGTCAGGTGGCAGGTGGAGAGAATGCTGCCTCTGTCTGTCTGTTAGGGATATGGTAGGAAAGCAGGGCTACTTATGTGCTAAATCTTCGGGCACATATCGAAGCCCTGTCTCCTAGTCTTTCCAGCTTCTTCAGGCTCCTTCCTTTGTGAAGGACTAAGTCTGTGTAATTTGACAAACCTCATCATCTCTGCTCCCTTCCTCGTTAGGATCACTTTTCTCCCAGAAGTGTCTTCATTGCCTTCTGCATACATTTTCTGGCAAGAAGTGCCCCCTTGGTTTTCTAGATCCGTGCAAGCATGTATGCATCAGAGCAGAAAGGCACTGATGAGGTGACTTAAAAGGTGGGTTCTGCTGAATAAATAAAGCATCCAGCCTTCAAAATTGGTAAAAAGCACTAGTTCTGAGCTTGACTCAAATCATCTTTAACTGGGGCACACAGAGTAGGGCCGTTCCGAAGTCATTTACACTTGAATTTGGACTCCAACTCTACTGTTTTCCTGATTCCATACTCACTGATTTCTGATCTAATTCTTATGATTTATTTTATTCCACTTACTTTGGATTTAATTTGCTCTTCTTTTTCTAGTTTCCTAAAGTGGAAACTTAGATCGTTGATTTTAGATCTTTCTCTTTTTCTAACTAAAGCATTCAATTGTATACATTTCTCTCCAAGCTCTGATCTCACTGCATCACTCAAATAGTGGTATGTTGTGTTTTCATTTTCATTTAATTCAAGATATTTTCAAATTTCTCTTGAGATTTCTTCTCTGACCCATGTGTTATTTAGAAATGTGGGGTTTGCTTTTTATTTTTTTATTTTTACTTTTAGAAACAGTTGATTTTTCTGTCAACCTTAGTTCCATTTTCTGTTTACAAGTCTGTGGAAGAACAGGCAAAGTAGCCTCAGTGGCTGTTCCTACCCATTCAGTGGCCTGAGCAGTGGGAGCCGCAGACCAGTCCTCAGTGGCCGGCTGTGTGCTCCAGTCTTCCTGAGGGGACTGTTGAAGAGGTACAGAGGGCCCCTCAGACCCATCTGTGACCTTAGGTTGAAAGGCAGCAAATTCGGGACCTGGAGCAATCTATTCACCCAGAAATTTCTCCTTGGTCACAGCCTTTTCATCAGTGGCCTGCTTTTCCTTTCCAATCTCTTCAGGATCTCTGTAGGGGTAGAGATCATGTATGACCTCCCATGGGTGTTTATGGGAGGTAGTGTTGTGCATGCATAGAACTTCCTGGGTCAGCATCCACCACATCAGACCCGCTGAGTGAGCTCTCTAGTTTGTAAGGGGTGGCAACACTACTTAGCTCAGAGGAGAGTCTGTGTTACACAGAGCAGTGGGAGGCGGGTGAACATAAGACACCTCTGTGATGGGGCGCCTGGCTCAGTTGGTTGAGCGTCCGACTCTTGGTTTCAGCTCGGGTCATGATCTCAGGGTGGTGAGATCGCATGTCCAGCTCCACGCTAGTGGGGAGTCAGCTTCAGGATTCTCTCTCTCCCTCTGCCCCAACCCGCCCTCTTTCTCTAAAAAAAAAAAAAAAAAAAAAAAAGACGCCTCCGTGAGAGACTGGTGATCAGCCCTGAAATCAGTAAGCACCGTAAGTTATGGCTTCCAGAAGGCTCTCTGGAGCTGGTTAGTGAAGGTTCCAGGAGTGAAGCACCAGCAATAGGAGTGGCCCCGGACAGCAACAACTTCAGCACAGCCCACTGGCCAGGACTCCTGGATGATATGACTGACATCAGCTGGGTTTTCAAGGGCACAAGCTGCCTGCAGAAGCTTCTTTCAGCTTCTCTTCAGACTTAGGATGAAGATGCTGTCGCTTTTCCTTTTATAGATGTACTGTTCCATTTGGAAATCATGGTTGGTGCCACCTAAGTGGGTTTGCACTGCAAGGAATTTGAAGACTTCCTCCTCCTTCATTTTCAGGACATCAAGGGCTCCAGACATTGTGAATTTTTTCCCTATAGGTTACAATAGAAACCCAGAACAATGCTGTATGGATCCCTTACTCTGGGTAGCACAGAAAGGCTAGAAGCGTATTTTTTAATTTCCCCACACTTCCTAATTTTCCAGTTATCTTTGTAATTGATTTCCAGTTTAATTCCATTGTGGTCTGAGAGCAGACACTACATAATTTCTATTCTTTTGAGTGTAGTAAGGTATGTTTTATAGCTCAGAATATGGTCTATCTTGGTCAATGTTTCATTTAATTTTTTAAAAAATTTTTTTAAAAGATTTTATTTATTTATTTGACAGAGACAGACACAGCGAGAGAGGGAACACAAGCAGGGGGAGTGGGAGAGGGAGAAGCAGGCCTCCCGCCGAGCAGGGAGCCCGATGCGGGGCTCAATCCCAGGACCCTGGGATCATGACCTGAGCCGAAGGCAGACGCTTAATGACTGAGCCACCCAGGCGCCCCTGTTTCATTTATTTTTATTTCATTTCATTTTATTTTATTTTACTTTAGTATTTGTCAGAGGGAGAGAGAGGGAGAGCACAAATGGGGGAGCGGCAGAGAGAGGGAGAAGCAGGAAGACCAATGCAGGACTTGATCCCAGGATCCTGAGATGGTGAGCTGAGCTGAAGGCAGACACTTAACCGACTGAGCCCCCCAGGCATCCCTCTTGGTCAGTGTTTCATGTGAGCTGGAGGAGAATGTGTATGCTGCTGTTGGATGAAGTTGTCTATAGATGTTGATTATATCCAGCTGATTGATGGTGTTGTTGAGTTCAACTACGTCCCTACTGATTTTCTGCCTGCTGAATCTGTCCATTTCTGATGGAGGGATGTTGAAGTCTCCAACTATGATAGTGGATTCATTGATTTTTCTTTGCTGTTCTATTAGTTTTTGCTTCACATAGTTTGATGTTCTGGTGTTAGGTACATACTCATTAAGGGTTGCTACATCTTCTTGGAGAATTGACCCCTAGTACCCTTCTTTATCCCTGATAAATTTTCTTGCTTTGAAGTCCATTCTGTCTGAAATAAATATAGCTACCTTTTTTCTTTTGGTTAGGGTTAGCTGGTATATTTTTCTCCATTCATTCACTTCTTAAAAAAATCTTCATTTATTTTTTAAGTGATCTCTATGCCCAATGTGGGGTTTGAACTCACGACCCTAAGATCAGGAGTCACATGCTCTACCGACTGGGCCGGCCAGGTGCCCCTATTTTTAAAATTTTAATTAATTAATTAATTATCGCTTTTTCTTGTGAGAAGTTTATTGACCAGACTAGTCCTTGCATAGAACCAGGTTTTGTTTCTGGGATGCTGTCTTACATATAATTGTTCAGATACAAGCAAGAAAGCACACCAGCTCCTAAATGCACAATAGAAATGGGTTGACCAAGGTGGGAAGAGAGTGGAGGAGAATTAATATTATCAAACATTTTAGAATAAGAATGGCAAGCAATCACATGAATTTTTCATTCATGCAAGTGATTATCTAACTCCCTCAGACTGCGTTTTTATTTACTCAGTCAATAAGTATTTCAGATCTGTTGTGTCTAGACCCACATTTCTATTCTCGTAGACACCTCCAAAGACAGACACTCTATAGCTTTCCTTGCAAACTTAAGTAAATTTCAGTGTCTAGTTTGATTCTCTTCACTCATTTGATTTCTTTTTTAAAAAGTTTTTAATGATTGGGGTGCCTGGGTGGCTCAGTCGTTAAGTCTGCCTTTGGCTCAGGTCATGCTCCCAGGGTCCTGGGATCGGGCCCCGCATCGGGCTCCCTGCTCTGCGGGGAGCATGCTTCTTCCTCTCCCACTCCTCCTGCTTGTGTTCCCTCTCTCGCTGTCTCTCTCTCTCTGTCAAATGAATAAATAAAATCTTAAAAAAAAAGTTTTTAATGATTGCCCTAGAGTTTGCAATAAACATTTACAACAAATCCAAGTCCACTTTCCAAAAACTCCATACAATTCCCAGGATAGTTTAAGTATCTTATAAAAACAAAAGAGCCCTAATTCTTCCTTCTTGTCCCTTGAATCATTGCTGTCATTCATTTCACTTATATGCATAATGAAGCATATATATATATATGTAGTCAAGATATATACATAAGCATATATAGCTTAATACATTGTTGATATTAAGATTGGGAATGAACTGTTACCTGTAACTTCGATTATGAATAAGAAAAATAAAAGTTTTTATTTTACCTTCACTACTCCTTTGATGTTTTTCCTCTCTTTACGTTTATATCTGAGTTCCTAGCTATATATTTTTTCTGTCTCTCCCTCTAAAGAAAACTTTTTTTTAAAGATTTTATTTTATTTTTTTAAAGATTTTATTTATTTGACAGAGAGAGACACAGTGAGAGAGGGAACACAAGCAGGGGGAGTGGGAGAGGGAGAAGCAGGCTTCCCGTAGACCAGGGAGCTCAATGCGGGGCTCAATCCCAGGACCCTGGGATCATGACCTGAGCCAAAGGCAGACGCTTAATGACTGAGCCACCCAGGTGCCCCTAAAGATTTTATTTTTAAGTAACCTGTACGTCCAGCTGGGGCTCGAACTCACAACCCTGAGATCAAAAGTCCCGTGCTCTACGAAAGGAGCCAGCCAGGCTTTCCTCTAAAGAAAACTTTGAACACTTCTTGCAGGCAGCTCTCCTAGCCCCAAGCTCCATTTTTGTTTGAGAGTGTCTTTATTTCTTCATAAACAAACTCCTTATATACCGCCGGGTTGGAGTCCCAATCCTGACCGCATTGGGCACGAGCTCCTTAAGAGGTAGTACACCAGCACGGGCACCGTCCCAGATGCTTGAAGGAATGGTGGGGAGGGCATTCCCTCACCTCTCGGCAGAAGCTGGTATTTGACTCAGAAATAGTCAGAGAAAGTGAAAAGTGGTTTTTCAAGCGCTCCCGGGAGCACATAGTGTGGAGAAAAGATTGAGCACTAAGTCTCAGACCCTTGACCCTGTAGCCTCTGCACCACGTGTGACAATGTTCTGGGCACCTTACGCAGATCCGTGTGCAGGACCCGGGGCGGGGAGCATGGGGTTCGGGGGGCACCCTAAATGGCTCTCTGCATGGTAGCTCACGCAGTCAACTTTTGGAGCTCCTCAATTTTAGGCTGGGAAGTCATGGCAATACTCCGTGAAAATCAACCCAAAGCCCTAGCCATCAAGTGACAAGGTTGGCAAATGACCAGCGGGTCCCTTTAGGCAGTGGCCCCAGCTTGTGCTTCCAGTTGATGAGCCCAAGTAGTCCAGGATAGATGTAGCATGTCCATCTGGTGTGAACTATTCTGCTCGCAGCGCCAATTGTTCTAAAAACGTGCTCTGGACTCGTTTTGAGGAGAAATAGTAAGACATACAAACACCAAAATGATTGCAATTAAAGGAAAACGTTTTCTATTATCCTCATGGTCCCCTAGAAACAAGAGACACTGGCAGTCCCGGCAGGGCGACCGGAGAAGCATCCAGTGGGCAGAGAGACAGGAGGGAGAACTATCTCTGGGAGCCTTTGCGGAAGTGCTTCTTGGAAGGAATGGGTGAAGCAGGTAAGCAAGGGGGTACAAACTTATAACTTATCAATTTCTTTTAGGTATCCAGTTTGTGGACATATAATTGTTTTAGTAGTCGCTTATAATCCTCTGTATTTCACTCATACCAGTTACACTGACTCCTTTTTCATCTCTGATTTTGAGTCCTGCCTTTTTTTCTCTGTTAGTTTAGCTAACGTTTTGCCCATTTCGTCTCTTTCCAAAACATCAACTCTAATTTTATTGATTTTTTTTCCTATTGTCTTTCTAGTCTCTACTTCATTGACCTGTTCAAATCTGTATTGTTTCCTTCTTCTGTTAACTTTGGGTTTAGTGCGTTCCTCTCTCTATTGTTCCTTGGATTAAAGTTAGGTTGCTTATTTGAGAAATTTCTTTTTTCCTAACATAGGCATTTAGTGTTAGAAATGCCCCTCTTAGGATTGCTTTCGCTATATCTCATAAGTTTTGTTATGTTGCATTTTTATTTTCATTTGTCTCAAGATACTTTGTGATTTCCTTTTGATTTCCTCTTTGACCCATTGGTTGTTCTGGAATTGGGGCTTATTTTCTACATGTTTGTGAATTTTCCAAATTTTCTCCTGCTAGTAATTTTTTGGCAATACCCAACGAAAACAACAAATGCACTAGCCATTAAGCAGCAAGCGTGCCAACAACCAGTGGTGCCCCTTAGGCTGTGGCTGCAGCTGTTGGGTCCAGTTGGTGAGTCCAAGCAGTCCAAGGGCTTATCGTCTCCTTCTGGGGAAACCACCTGCTGACTGCACCAATTGTTCTAATAATGTACTCTGGATTTGTTTTGAGCTGAAACAGTAAGAGACAGAGACATGAACATGACTGTCATGAAGGAAGAATATTTTTATTATAATCGTGGACTGGCAGCATTGCGGGCCACGCAGAGCAACCAGGGAAGTAGTCTGCAAGATCAGCAGGCAGAGAGAGAGAAGGCAATGGCTGGTGGGAACCTTAATGGAGGTTTTTTGGGGAGGGAATGAGTGAAGCAAGGTAGGTAAGAAATATGAACTTATGATTGGAGAATTTGAAAAGTTTGGGCACACTCTGGGCTAAGCATGGTTCCCCAGCCACGTAAAATCTCATCCCAAAGAGTCTGGAGATCTGTAGGGAAATCCGGAATCTCAGGACTCATGCTATGGTGGCTACTTGCTTCTTGTCCATGGCACCAAGCTATAGCTTGGAGCCCATGAGGCAGAGTCTTCACAGTTAGTTATCCTATCATTCTATGTCCTTTATGCCTTTCTTTTTTAAAAAATTATTTTTCATTGTGTAAAAAGTACATAGCATTAAATGTACCATCTTAAGTATTTTTAGGCATTTGGTTAATCAGTGTTAAGTATACTTACATTTTTGTTCAACAGCTCTCTAAAATTTTTCATCTTGTAGTCCTGTAACCAACAAACACTAATATCCCCTCCCTTCTCCTTTTCTTTCCATAATTTTCATGACTTTGGTATTTCATAGTGGTGAGATAATATAAGATTTGTCATTTTTGTTACTGGCTTATTTCTCTTAGCACAATCTTCTTGAAGTCTATTCACGCAGGAGCATGTGACAAGATTTTTTTCTTTCTTTCTTTCTTTTTTTTTTTTTTTGACAACAAATGTTGGCGAGGATGTGGAGAAAGGGGAACCCTCTTACACTATTGGTGGGAATGCAAGCTGGTGCAGCCACTCTGGAAAACAGTATGGAGGTTCCTCAGGAAGTTATAAATAGAGTTACTCTACAACCCAGCAATTGCACTACTGGGCATTTATCCCAAAGATACAGATGTAGTGAAAAGAAGGGGCACCTGCACCTCAATGTTCATAGCAGCAATGTCCACAATAGCCAAACTGTGGAAGGAGCTGAGATGTTCTTCAACACATGAATGGATAAAGAAGATGTGGTTCATATATACAATGGAATATTACTCTGCCATCAGAAAGGATGAATACCTACGATTTACATCAAGATGGATGGAACTGGAGGAGATTATGCTAAGTGAAATAAGTCAATCAGAGAAAGAAAATTATCATATGGTTTCACTCATATGTGGAACATAAGAAATAATGCAGAGGATCATAGTGGAAGGGAAGGAAAACTGAATAGGAAGAAATCAGAGAGGGAGACAAACCATGAGAGACTCTTGACTCTTGGAAACTGAGGATTGTGAAAGGGGTGGTGGGTGAGGGGATGGGGTGGGGGCAGGTGGAGAAATAGGCTCTCCACTGAGCAGTGACCCTGGGATCATGACCTGAGCCAAAGGCAGATGCTTAACTGACTCAACCACCCAGGCACCCCACGACAAGATTTTTTCTTAAGGCTATATAATAGTCCATTGTATGTGTATACCTGATTTTCTCTGTCCATTCATCTAGCAATGGACATTTGGGTTGGTGCAACTCTTGGTATTGTGAATAATGTTGCAAAGAACATTGGGGGTCCAAATATCTCTTTGAAATCCTATGTTGAGTATTTTGGATGAATACCGTAGTGGATTGCAGGATCATATGGTATTCTCTCTTTTTATATTTTTGAGTAACCTCCATACAGTTTTCTTTCATGGAGCACTATTTACAATCACACCACAGTGCTCTTGTGTTCCAACTTCATTTCCTGCAAAAATCATCATTTCCTGTTCTTTTGATAATGGCCATCCTGATATATGTGAGGCATTATATCATCGTGCTTTTGATATGCATTTTCCTGGTAATTAGTGATGCTGACCATCTTTTTAAAAATTTTTGAATTTTTAATTTTTTTAAAGTAGGCTTCACCCCAAACATGGGGGCTTGAACTCACAACCCTGAGATCAAGAGTCGCATGCTGAGTCAGCCAGGCTCCCCATGTTGACCATCTTTTCATATACATGTTGGCCGTATTTATACCCTCTTTGGAGAAGTGTTTATCCAATCTTCTGCCCATATGTTTTTTTTAAAGGTTTTATTTATTTATTTGAAAGAGAGAGAGAGTGAGCTCACAAGGGTGGGGGGAGGAGCAGAGGGAGAGGGACAAGCAGAATCTGCACCGAGCATAGAGACCAATGCACTGAAACCAAGAGCTGGACAATTACCTGACTGAGCCACCCAGGAGCCCCTCTTCTGCCTGCCTATATTTTAATCACGTTGTTTTTTTTAAAGTTTTTATTTAAATTACAATTAGTTAACGTACAATGTAATATTAGTTTCAGGTGTACAATATAGCAATTCAACCCTTCCATCCAACGCCCAGTGCTCATCACAAGTGCACTCCTTAATCCCCATCACCTATTTCACACACACACACACACACACACACACACACACAGCACCCCACTCCCCTCTGGTAACCGTCAGTTTGTTCTCTATAGTTAAGAGTCGATTTGCTGGTTTGCCCCTCTCTCTCTCTCTTTCCCCTATCCCCCGCTTTGCTTGTTTGTTTTATTTCTTAAATTCCACATACAACTGAAATTATATGATGTTTGTCTTTTTCTGACTGACTTATTTCGCTTAGCATAATACTCTCTAGCTCCATCCATGTCATTGCAAATGCAAGATTTAATCACATTATTTGTTTTGTTTGTTTTGTTTTTTACTTTCAAAAGTTCCTGAAATACGCTGGATAGGAAAAAAAAAAAACAAAAAACCTTAGGGGCGCCTGGGTGGCACAGTCAGTTAAGCATCGGATCTTGGTTTCAGATCAGGTCATGATCTCAGGGTTGTGAGATCAAGCCCTGCTTTGGGCTCCCGGCTTAGCAGGGAGTCTGCTTAAGACTCTCTCTTCCTCTGCCCATTCCCCCCTGTAGCTCTCACTCTGTCTCTCTATAAATTTTTAAAATCAAAACAAAACAAAAAAATCCCCTTATTTTCTATATGATTTGCAATTATTATCTCCCATTCTAGTAAGTTGCCTTTTACTCTGTTGATTGCTTCCTTTGAAATGCAGAAGTTTCAGAGTTTGATGTAGTCTCATAAACCAATTTTTTTCAAAAAATTTATAAGAACAATACATGGTATATTTCTTATGCAATAAGTATTATAATTGATTTCACATTTATTACAGTAATAGTTTTATATTGCTGGGTAACAAATTGCCACAAACTCAGTGGCTCAAAGGAAACCTATTAGTTCAAGTTCAGCGGGCAGAACTGTGTAGGCTGTATATGGAGCTAAGCCTAGTCTCTCCCCCAGTCTCAAATCCCAAATGAAGAGGTCCCTATTGCTGAGGTCCTGAATAACGCCTTACTTATTATCTTAACCAGTGCAGCAGGGCGCCTGGCATGCTTGGTCAGTGGAGCAGCTCTTGATTTCCTGGTCATGAGTTCGAGCCCTGCATTGGGTGTAGAGAGTACCTAAAAAAAAATTAAAGAATAAAAAGCAAATATATGTTTTCTGTAAAGTGGCACCGTATGCGACACTGGACCGCTGATCTGCACGCAGCACCCACCTCTGCATTTATGCAGCAGGAGAGGGGGACCATGCACCACACCGAATGTGGTGGCTACCTGCACAGTGACTCTTAACACTCTAGTGCACCAGACCTCAGCCACCGCCGTGACAAAGGTTTTTGGTTTCCCATAGCTTAGTTAGGCTCCTGAAATTTCTCCTGGGCTCACCTGTGCATGTCCTTGTAAAGCCTAGTTTTAGCAAGAACCATACTAGGTTAGCTTTGAACAGAACCCACACCAGCCACATCCAAACACCCTACCTCTTTTCAGAAACAGCCTTTTCAGTTGCTTTAACCAGAATCCCCCTTCGTTTCGTCTTAGTAATTTTCCATCCACTGTCCCGACCTTCCTCTTTAGCCATAATTCTCACTTGCCCCTGCTGTAGTTGGAGTGAACGGTGCTCTCTCCAAAGTGAAGTCCCAGTCGGAGGGGTCTCTGTATCTATTGCTATGATCCCAGTCATACCTGCCTTACCATCCTAACAGGTGTCATGGAATATTCTTTATCCCTGCAGAGGCTCGTCTTGGCAACAGCGAGCTGCCCGAGTGCGCCGCGGCGCTGTGCTCAGCCCCATCAGCGCTCCTCGGCGGCCCCCTCGCGGCACCGTACGCGGCCGAGTTAGGGGCTCATCTGGGTCCCCAGAGGGGCTCTGTGGGGGCTTGGCACTCCTCACCGCACTCTTTGAGGCAGCTTAGGGGGACCCCACTTTCTAAGAGGTGCCCGCCTCCGTTGGGTCCTGTCTGTGAGCCCAGCCGTCCAGGGTGTGTGTCCTCGGCTCTGTGTGGGGATCCCCATGCCTGCAGGCCCCTTGTCCGACCTACATGGCCTGCCATTGTTTTGGGCAGAAAGAGAGAGAACACAGGCAGGAAAACGATTGCCCTGAAGGAAGAGGTTCGTATTCTGCTCGCGGTCCCCTAAAACAGGAGAGGCGGCAGGGCGGGAGGGCCAGCGGGGAAGCAGCCTGCAAGGTCAGCGGGCAGAGGGGGGGACAGGGCACTGCGGGACCGAGGCTGGATGGAGGATTTGTTGGGAAGGAGTGAGCAAAGCAAGGTCAAGGAGACGCACCAGCTGAGGATCTAACTGCTTCTTCGAGGCTGTCCTATTGTGGGCATGGAATTGATATAGTCATCTCTTCTGCCACTTTGTCCTTCTGTGGTGGGAGTTGCAGTGGCCCCTCTTTTGTTCCTGATGGTATTAATGGGAGTCCTCCCTCGTTTTGTCTTCGTCAGTCTCACGAAAATTGTTAATTTCGTTTATCTTTATTCAAGGGAACACTTATCTGTTGTCTGTCTTTTGTGCTTCTATCTATACATCCTCGATTTCTGCTCCATCCATACTATTTCCTTCCTAGAGCTAATTTTTGATTTAGTAGGTTGTTTTTACTATTCTTCACAGAGACTAAAGTTAGGTTGTTTTTTGAGGGATTTCTTTATTCTTAGTGTAGTAGTTTTCAGTACAAATGTCCTCTGAGAATTGCTTTTACTGCATCTCATAAACTGTTATGGTATGTTTTCATTTAGTGTGTGTGTGTGTGTGTGTTCATGATTGCTTGTGTCAAGATAAACTGTGTTCCATTTGGTTAACAAGTTTCATCCATTGGTTGTGCTATAGTTGTGGTTCAATTTCCATGAGTTTGTGAAGTTTTCCCTTTTTCTCCCCATAGGAATTTGTCCCCTCACACCAGTGTGGCCAGAAAAGAACACGATGGGATTCCAGACGTGTCCCTCTAGCCTACCGGGTACTGTTGGGGGCTCTCTGTGTGGCACGGGAGGCATCACTGTTCTGGGGTCCTCGCGTGTGGCTCTCTGTATGACTATATGACCGCTCAGCAAACACTGGACTTTTCAAGCTCCCCATTTTCAGGCTGAGGAATCACGGCGATAACTGGGAAAAAGCAACAGAACGTAGCTGCCATCAGACAGCCAGCCCGCCAACCAGCAGCGGCGCCCCTCAGGTGGTGGCCATGGTGTTGGGTCAGTGAGGAGCGCCAGTCGCCCATGGGTGTAGCCTGTTCAGCTAGCGTCAACCAAGCTGCTCATTGCACCAAATGCCCTGAAAATGTACCCTGGACTTGTTTGTGCAGATACAAAGATAGAGAGAGACACAAACACCTTGCCATGAGGCACAAACTTTTTGAAAACTCAAAGCCCCCCAGAAACATTGGCTGTGGAGCCCAGAAACATCACTGGGGAAGGGGCTGCATGGTCAGCGGAACAGGGGAAGTGTGGGAAACAATGGGCAGCAGTCTTATCTTATTAAGTAGGATCCACACCCAACGTGGGCCTTCAACTCATGGAAATAACGCTGTGATGAAGATGGGGGTCCACGTATCTCTTTAGGATCCTACTTTGAGTAGTGTTGGGTGAACACCGCTGGTGGAATTGCAGGATCCTATGGCATGCTCTCTTTTTATATCTTTCAGTCACCCCCATACTGTTTTCCATCCTGGGGCACTGTTTACACTCGCAGCAAGGGCTCTGGTATTGCACTTTCTCCATTTCCCCCCAACACTTGTCAGTTTCTGCTCCTTTGGTAATGGCCATCCTCATCCACGTGAGGCATTCGCTCATTGTGGTTTTGATGTGCATTTCCCTGAGGATCAGGGAAGTTGACCATCTTTTTATCTAAGTGTTGGCCATATTTATACCCTTTTTGGAGAAATGGTTACCCAGTTTGCTGCCCATATTTTATCAGGTGATTTGTTTCCTTCTGCTGGAGCAGTAGATGATACTGACTGGTGGATGGGCAACTGCCCATCAGCTGCCTGAGCAGCAATTATTACCTCCTATTCTGTGGGTTGCCTTTACTCAGGTGATTGCTTCCTTGAACATGCAGATGTTTAAAATTTGTTGTGGTCACATTTGTCTATTTTTCAAATTTCATAAAGTGCAGTATTTATGTATTGCTTGTGTAATGAATATACTAATTGATTTCACATTGATTACTGTAAATGTTTTCTATTACTGGGTAACAAATTGCCACACACTCAGTGGCTTAGATGAAATCCATGTATTTATTCAAGGTATGTGGTCAGAAAAGCAGGATATATTTGGAGGTGAGCCCAGTCTCTTCCCCAGTTTCAAATCCCAATGGCACAGGTCCCTATATGTATTGCAAAGGACCTAAACAAAGCCTTTCTTACCATCTTAACTTGTGTCATTGCACTTTTGTTTCCTCATGGAGTGGCCTGCATGAGGAGTAGCTCTGGAATGCACTGCAGCTCTGAAAACAAGCTCCTGACCTGGCATTAGCTGGGCGCCTTACCTGGCTCCGTCCCTCAGCTGTGCACTGTCCCCTACTCAGCACCACACCTCGGTTCCATAGGTCCCACGAAATGCAGATGGTTTTCCTTACCATACCGCAGCTCCATACCAGGTAGTCTTTGGTGACAGAGATTCTTTACCTCAATACACTTTATTCAGGTTTCTAAAACTTCACTAGGGCTCATGTGTGCACTTGTTTGTAAATCGAGTATGAGAGAACCCTGATATATGATTTTCTCAAAAACGTCCATATCTGAGCACCCTGGATATGCGATCAGGACCCTCAGGCCTCCCCATCTCCCAGGTGATATTTGGTCACTCTCTTCTGTCTTCAGCATGACTCATGTTAGATGGGTTTAGCCAGAAACCCCCTTACCCTGATGTTCCCTCTTAGTAATATCCATGCACAGTCCACACGCTTCTTGTCTCCAAATGCACCCTCGCCCTCCTGTATTCGGAGGTGGGCCAGTCATTCCCGCACTGAGAAGCGCCAGTTGGAGGGGTCCCTGTACCTAGTGCTGAGGTCCTGAAGAAAGCCTGCATTCCCTTGTTTAACAAGGTCATTGAATACTCCTTTCCTTTACCAGGATCAATGGGATGCGCTGCTGCTGGACCCCGGGGCGACGTCGCTCCTCCGAAACTGCGCGACCTCGTGAGCAGCATGGTACGCAGCCCCGCACGTGCGCCCCTAAGTGGTTCTGAGGTGGCATCGTACCTCGGGACCAGAAGTCAGTACCCTGCCTCGGCACCTTACTGCAGCTGTACCTCTGTCCGGTACCTCTCACCGCACTTCCAGGCCTTTCCAGGCGCTGTTTGGTGAGGACAATTCTTGGTTCACCATACTGGCTCAGACAACTGAACCGTCTCTTAGACTCTGTGCACTTCCTTGTCAAATCGAGGTTAAACTCCCACCTTGCTAAGTCTGTTGGCCCAGAACCAGCAGCCTCCACTTCTGATCACTTGGATATGTGATCGGGTTTGTCATCCTTATCATCTGCCACTCTTACCTAATCACCTGGACCTGTCCTCCGCAAGAATCCTCAGAGGAGGCTCATCCGGAACCCTCTTTTTTTTTTTTTTTGATATATTTTTTTAAGATTTTATTTATTTATTTGACAAAGCGAGACACAGCGAGAGAGGGAACAAAAGCAGGGGGACCTGTAGAGGGAGAAGGAGAAGAAGGTTCCTCGCTGAGTAGGGAGCCCGATGCAGGATTCAATCCCAGGACCCTGAGATCATGACCCGAGCTGAAGGCAGATGCTCAACGACTGAGCCACTCAGGTGCCCCATCCAGAACCCTTTTTATCCTTGATGTTTCCTGTTAGGATTTTCGATCAACCCACTACCTCTAGTCCTCTCTCCTGCTCCTGGCTACAATTGCACACAAGGGCAAAAAAAAAAAAAAAATCACTGAAACAATTGCACATTTGTTCTTGCTATATTCAGAGTGAGTCCTGCCTCTCCCCCCATATAAAGTCCCATCACAGAGGTCCCTATACCTATTGCAGTGCTCCTGAGTGCAAGCTGCTTTACCATTTTTAACAAGTGTCATGAATGTATTTTCTCTCTAACCATGGCACCATATAGGAAAGCACATCGCGGTACCACCGTACCGTGACGCTCCTCCCCACACTGGCGAAGTTACCAGTAGTACCATAGTTTAAAGAAGTGGGGCAAACAGATTTATCTCTCTTGTGACTGTGTTGTTTTACTGAATGAAATATCCTTGATGTGCATTCATGCCATAGTATCTGAAAAGTTTGTTGTTGTTGTTTTCCTGAAGGCACCAGAATATTGCTTTGTACGTATGCACTCCATTTTCTCTCTACATTCTTCTGGCGATTTCTTTTGGGATACTCCATCTCTTGCCTATTTGAACAATTTTGCAATGTACATGAGGGTCCAAATGTGTTTCTAACACTACTTTCAGTAGTTCTGGTTATTACCACAAGTGGGATTCCTGGATCATGTGATAATCTCAATTTTCATATTTCTGAGTAACCTCTATACCATTTTTATCAAGGAGGGGTACAGAATTCACATTCACACCAACAGCATCTTGTGTTTTTAGCTCTTAATTCATCCTTCCCAGCAATAGTCATTTTTTGTTCTTTTGATAGTGGCTATCCAGATACTGTGTGATAAGATATCATTGTGGTTTTGATATGCATTTCCCTGATGATTAGCGATGTTGGGCATCATTCATATGCTAGTTGACAATTTGTATACCTTCTTTAGAGAAATGTCTATTGAATCTTCTACCCATATCAATGGGGCTATTTCTTTTGATCTTGTTGAGTTGCATAAGTTCCTGCAATATGCTGGATAGGAAACTGTTTTCCAGATATTTGATTTGTAATTATGCTCTACTTTCCTCTGATTTGCCACATACTCTGTTGATGCCTGCACTAAAGTGCAAAAGTCTTAAAGGTTGATATAGTACCCTAGGTCAATTTTTAAAAATTTGTAAGGGCAATATTTGTGTATTGCTTCTGTAATAAATATAACAATTGATTTCTAATTGATTACTATAATTTTTTTAATTGCTCTGTCATGGCACAAACTCACTGGCTAAAGGAAACTCATGTATTACATCGAGTTCTGTAGTCACAATTGCCCAGGCTGTATTTAGAGCTGAGCCAGTCCCTCCCCAAATCAGGAATCCCAAAGTCAGAGTTTCCTATACTTATTGCCGAAATTCCTTATAAAGCCTGTGTCACTATCTGAACGAGTGTCAGTGACTATTTGTTCTCCGTAAGTGGCACTGTGTGCGACACAGTACTTCTGCTGTGCACGGGTCACTAACTTGTGCATTGTGCGCACAGTACAGGGGACGATGCGCCCCTCCGTACATGGTGTTCTACGTGCACAGCGACCCTTAGCTCCCTGGAACTTTGTGTTGCGCACCGTACGTGGGTCTCCTCCGTGACAACGTTTTTGCTTTCCCATACCTCAGTCAGGCTCCTGAACTTTCTCCGAGGGTCATCTGTGCACCTCCTTGTAAACTGAGGTTTAGGAAGAACTCTGCTAGGTGAGCTTTGGCCAGAACCCCATCTTTCCATCTCGGTACACCCTAGATATCTCCTCGGGATGGCCATCCTTCCCCAGATGCTGCCAGATCCCTCTGAGCTGTCCTCAGCAAGAATCCTGTGTGGTCGCCTTAACCAGAACTCCCGTTTGTTTCTTCTGAGTATTTTTGATCCATGTCTGCTTTGGAAATTATTCCCACTTGTCCGTGTTGTAGTTGGAGTGCAGGGCGCTCTCTCCAAAGTGAAGTCCCAGTTGGAGGGGTCCCTCTATCTATTGCTATGATCTGAGTCATACCTGCCTTACCATCCTAACACGTGTCATGGAATATTCTTTATCCCTGTGCACTTTTTCTTGGCAACAGCGAGCCACCGGAGCGACCCGCGATGCGGTGCTCAGCCCCATCAGCGCTCCTCGGCGACCCCCTCGTGGCACCGCACGCAGCCGAGTTAGGGGCTTGTCTGGGTCCCTTGCGGGGCTCTGCAGGGCTTGGCACTCCTCACCGCACTCTTTGAGGCAGCTTAGGGGGACCCCACTTTCTAGGAGATGCCCGCCTCCGTTGGGTCCCATCTGTGAGCCCAGCCATCCAGGGTGTGTGTCCTCGACTCTGTGTGGGGATCCCCATGCCTGCAGGCCCCTTGTCCGACCTACATGGCCTGCCGTTGTTTTGGGCAGAAAGAGAGAGAACACAGGCAGGAAAACGATTGCCCTGAAGGAAGAGGTTCGTATTCTGCTCTGGCCCCTAAAACAGGAGAGGCGGCAGGGCGGGAGGGCCAGCGGGGAAGCAGCCTGCAAGGTCAGCGGGCAGAGCGGGGGACAGGGCACTGCGGGACGGAGGCTGGATGGAGGAGTGAGCAAAGCAAGGTCAAGGAGATGCACCAACTGAGGATCTATCTGCTTCTTCGAGGCTGTCTTGTGGGCACGGAATTGTCGTACTAACCCTAACTTTGTCCTTCTCTGAGAGGAGTTGAAGTGTCCCCTCTTCGTTCCACATTGTACTAATTGGAGTCCTCCCTCGTTTTGTCTTGATCAGTCTAACAGAAATTGTGAACTTCGTTTATCTTTGGTCAAGGGAGCCCTTATCTGTTGGTCTTTCTATTGTGCTTTTATCTATATATCCTCGAATTTTGCTCCATCCATATTATTTCCTTCCTAAGGTTAATTTTTAATTTAGTAGTTGTTCTCACTAACCTTCATGGAACTAAAGTTAGATTATTTTTTGAGGGATTTCTTTATTCTTAGCATAGTAGTTTTCAATACAAATGTCCTCTGAGAATTGCTTTTGATGATCTCAAAACCATTATGATGCATTTTCATTTAGTGTGTGTGTGTGTTCATGAGTGATTGTGTAAAGATAAATTGTGTTCCATTTGGGTAACAAGTTTCTTCCATTTGTTATACTGGAGTTGTACAATTTCCATGAGTTTGTGAAGTTTTCCCTTTTTCTCCCCATAGGAATTTGTCCCCTCACACCAGTGTGGCCAGAAAAGAACGCGATGGGATTCCAGACGTGTCCCTCTAGCCTACCGGGTACCGTCGGGGGCTCTCTGTGTGGCGCGGGAGGCGTCACTGTTCTGGGGTCCTCGCATGTGACTCTCTGTATGACTATATGACTGCTCAGCAAACACTGGACTTTTCAAGCTCCCCGTTTTTAGACTGAGGAATGACGGCGATACATGGGAAAAAGCATCAGAACGTAGCTGCCACCAGACAGCCAGCCCCTCAGGTGGTGGCCGTGGTGCTGGGTCAGTGAGGAGCGCCAGTCGCCCATGGGTGTAGCCAGTGCAGCCGGAGTCAACCAAGCTGCTCATCGCACCAAATGCCCTGAAAATGTACCCTGGACTCGTTTGTGCAGATACAAAGATAGAGAGAGACACAAACGCGTTGCCATGAGGCACAAACTTTTTGAAAACTCAAAGCCCCCCAGAAACATTGGCTGCGGAGCCCAGTCACTGGGGAAGGGGCTGCATGGTCAGCGGAACAGGGGAAGTGTGGGAAACAATGGGCAGCAGTCTTATCTTATTAAGTAGGATCCACACCCAACGTGGGGCTTCAACTCATGGAAATAACGCTGTGATGAAGATGGGGGTCCACGTATCTCTTTAGGATCCTACTTTGAGTAGTGTTGGGTGAACACCGCTGGTGGAATTGCAGGATCCTATGGCATGCTCTCTTTTTATATCTTTCAGTCACCCCCATACTGTTTTCCATCCTGGGGCACTGTTTACACTCGCAGCAAGGGCTCTGGTGTTGCACTTTCTCCATTTCCCCCCAACACTTGTCAGTTTCTGCTCCTTTGGTAATGGCCATCCTCATCCACATGAGGCATTCACTCATTGTGGTTTTGATGTGCATTTCCCTGAGGATCAGGGAAGTTGACCATCTTTTTATCCAAGTGTTGGCCATATTTATACCCCTTTTGGAGAAATGGTTACCCAGTTTGCTGCCCATATTTTACTCAGGTGATTTGCTTCCTTCTGGTGGAGCAGTAGATGATCCTGACTGTGCTGGATGGGCAACCGCCCATCAGCTGCCTGAGCAGCAATTATTACCTCCTATTCTGTGGGTCGCCTTTACTCAGGTGATTGCTTCCTTGGACATGCAGATGTTTAAAATTTGTTGTGGTCACATTCGTCTATTTTTCAAAATTTATAAGTCCAGTATTTATGTATTGCTTGTGTAATGAATATACTAATTGATTTCACATTGATTACTGTAAATGTTTTCTATTACTGGGTAACAAATTGCCATACACTCAGTGGTGAACAAACCTACGTATTTGTTCAAGATATGTGGTCAGAAAAACAGGATCTACTTGGAAGTCAGCCCAGTCTCTTCCCCAGTTTCAAATCCCAATAGCACAGGTCCCTATATGTATTGCAAAGGACCTGAACAAAGCCTTTCTTACCATCTTAACCTGTGTCATTACACTTTTTGTTCCTTATCGAGTGGCCTGCATGAGAAGTAGCTCTTTAATGCACTGCAGCTCTGAAACCAGGCTCCTGACCAGGCATTACCCGGGCGCCTTATCTTGGCTCCATCCCTCAGCTCTGCACTCTACCTTACTCAGCACCACACCTCGGTTCCATAGGTCCCACGAAATCCGGATGGTTTTCCTTACCATATCACAGGTCTATACCAGGTAGTCTTTGGTGACAGAGATTCCTTACCTCAGTACACTTTATTCAGATTTCTAAATCCTCACAAGGCTCATGTGTGCACTGTTTGTAATTTGAGTATGAGAGAACCCTGATATATGATTTTCTCCAAAACATCCATATCTGAGCATCCTGGGTATGCAATCAGGGTCCTCATTTCTCCTTATCTCTTAGGTGACATTTGGTCACCCCCTTCTGTCTTCAGCAAGACTCATGTTAGATGGGTTTAGCCAGAAACCCCCTTACCCTGATGTTCCCTCTTAGTAATATCCATGCACAGTCCACACGGCTTCTTGTCTCCAAATGCGCACTCGCCCTGCTGTATTCAGAGGTGGGCCAGTCTTTCCCACACTGAGAAGCGCCAGTTGGAGGGGTCCCTGTACCTAGTGCCGAGGTCCTGAAGGAAGCCTGCATTCCCTTGTTTAACAAGGTCATTGAATACTCCTTTCTTTTTTTTTTTTTTTTAAAGATTTTATTTATTTCTTTGACAGAGAGAGACACAGCGAGAGAGGGAACACAAGCAGGGGGAGTGGGAGAGGGAGAAGCAGGCTTCCCACTGAGCAGGAAGCCCGATGTGGGGCTCGATCCCAGGACCCTGAGATTATGACCTGAGCCGAAGGCAGACGCTTAACGACTGAGCCACCCAGGCGCCCCATGAATACTCCTTTCCTTTACCAGGGTCAATGGGACGCGCTGCTGCTGGACCCCGGGGCGACGTCGCTCCTCCGAAACTGCGCGACCTCGTGAGCAGCATGGTACGCAGCCCCGCACGTGCGCCCCTAAGTGGTTCTGAGGCGGCATCGTACCTCGGGACCAGAAGTCAGTACCCTGCCTCGGCACCTTACTGCAGCTGTACCTCTGCCCGGTACCTCTCACCGCACTTCCAGGCCTTTCCAGGCGCTGTTTGGTGAGGACAATTCTTGGTTCACCATACTGGGTCAGGCAACTGAACCGTCTCTTAGACTCTGTGCACTTCTTTGTCAAATCGAGGTTAAACTCCCACCTTGCTAAGTCTGTTGGCCCAGGACCAGCACCCTCCACTTCTGATACCTCGGATATGTGATTGGGTTTGTCATCCTTTTCATTGTTACTGATGTCTCATCACCTTGACCTGTCTTCTTCAAGAATGCACCGGGGCGGCTCATCCAGAACCCTCTTTATCCTCGACATTTCCTGTTAGGATTTTTGATCAATCCACTACCTCTAGTCCTCTCTCCTGTGTTTGGGTAAAATTGCTCACATGGTCAAATAAAAAATCACCGAAACAATTGCACATTTGTTCTTGCTATATTCAGAGTGAGTCCTGTCTCTCCCCCAGGGTAAAGCCCAATTGCAGAAGTCCCTATACGAATTGCAGTTCTCCTATGTGAAAGCTGCATTACTATTTTTAACAAGTGTCATGAATGTATTTTTTAAAAGATTTTATTTATTTATTTGACAGAGGGAGACACTGCGAGAGAGGAAACACAAACAGGGGGGAGTGGGAGAGGGAGAAGCAGGCTTCCCGCGGAGCAGGGAGCCCGGTGCAGGGCTGACCTGAGCCTAAGGCAGATGCTGAATGACTGAGCCACCCAGACGCCCCAGCATTACCATTTTTAACAAGTGTCATGAACGTACTTTCACTTTAACTCTGGCGCCATATAGGAAACCGCATCGCGGTACCACCGTACCGTGGTGCTCCTCCCCGCACTGGCGAAGTTACCAGTAATACCATGCTTTAAGGAAGTGGGGCAAACAGATTTATCTTTCTTGTGACTGGGTTATTTTACTGAATGAAATGTCTTTGATTTGCATTCATGCCGTAGTGTCTGAAAGGTTTTTGTTGTTGTTGTTGTTTTCCTGAAGGCCACAGATATTGCATTGTACGTATGCACCCCATTTTCTCTCTTCCTTCTTCTAGTGATTGACTTTTGGGATAGCTCCATCTCTTGGCAACTTTGAACAATTTTGCGATGAACATGGAGGTCCAAATGTGTTTCAAACACTACATTGAGGAGTTCTGGTTAATACCACAAGTGGGATTCCTGGATCATGTGATATTCTCTCTTTTCATATTTTTGAGTAACCTCTATACTGTTTTTATCAAGGAGGGGTACACAATTCACATTCACACATAGAGCGTCTTCTGTTCTTAACTCTCAATTCCATCCCCACCCCCAGCAATAGTCATTTTTTTGTTCTTTTGATAGTGGCCATCCTGATACTGTATGATAAGATATCACTGTAGTTTTGATATGCATTTCCCTGATGATTAGTGATGTTGGGTGTCATTCATATGCTAGTTGACAATTTGTATACCTTCTTTAGAGAAATGTCTATTGAATCTTCTGCCCATATCAATGGGGCTATTTGTTTTGATCTTGTTGAGTTGTAGAATTTCCTGCAATATGCTGATTAGAAAGCCTTTACATATATCTGATTTGCAATTATCATCTTTTTTTGTAAGTTGCCCCTTACTCTGTTGATTCTTGCAATGAAGTGCAAAAGTATTAAAGGCTGATATAGTATCATAGGTCAATTTTTAAAAAAATTTGTAAGGGCAATATTTGTGTATTGCTTGTGTTATAAATATAACGATTGATTTCAAATTGATTACTGTAATTTTTTTTATTGCTGTGATAGAAATTGACACAAACTCAGCGGCTAAAGGAAACTCATATATTAGTTCAAGTTTTGTAGTCACGTCTGCCCAGGTTGTATTTAGAGCTGAGCCAGTCTCTCCGCAAATCAGGAATCTCAAAGTCAGAGTTCCCTATACTTAGTGCCGAGGTCCCTGATAAAGCCTGTCTCACCATGAAATAGTGTCAGTGACTATTTGTTTTCTGTAAAGTGGCACTGTATGCGACACAGTACCGCTGTCGTGCACACGTCACTAACTTGTGCATTGTGCACAGAGTACAGGGGACATGAACTTTCTCCGAGAATCATCTGTGCACCTCCTTGTAAACTGAGGTTTTGGAAGAACTCTGCTAGGTGAGCTTTGGCCAGAACCCCGTCTTTCCATCTCAGTACAGCCTAGATATCTCCTCAGGGTGGCCATCCTTCCCCAGGTGCTGTTTGATCCGTCTGGGCTGTCCATAGCAAGAATCCTGTGTGGTCGCCTTAACCAGAACCCCCGTTCGTTTCCTCTGAGTATTTTTGATCCACTGTCCACTTTAGAAATTATTCCCACTTGCCCGTGTTGTAGTTGGAGTGCAGGGCGCTCTCTCCCTGAAGTGAAGTCCTAGTTGGAGGGGTCCCTCTATCTATTGCTATGATCCGAGTCATACCTGCCTTACCATCCTAAGAGGCATCATGGAATGTTCTTTCTCTGAGGAGGCTCGTCTTGGCAACAGCGAGCTGCCCGAGCGCACCGCGACACTGTGCTCAGCCCCATCAACGCTCCTTGGCGGTCCCTTCGCGGCACAGGCACGGCACGCGGCCAAGTTAGGGGCTCATCTGGGTCCCCTGCGGGGCTCTGCGGGTCTTGGCACTTTTCACCGCACTCTTTGAGGCAGCTTAGGGGGACCCCACTTTCTAGGAGGTGCCCACTGCCATTGGGTCCCGTCTGTGAGCCCAGCCATCCAGGGTGTGTGTCCTCGACTCTGTGTGGGGATCCCCATGCCTGCAGGCCCCTTGTCTGACCTACATGGCCTGCCATTGTTTTGGGCAGAAAGAGAGAGGAACACAGGCAGGAAAACGATTGCCCTGAAGGAAGAGGTTCGTATTCTGCTCGCAGTCCCCTAAAACAGGAGAGGCGGCAGGGCGGGAGGGCCAGCGGGGAAGCAGCCTGCAAGGTCAGCGGGCAGAGCGGGGGACAGGGCACTGCGGGACCGAGGCTGGATGGAGGATTTGTCGGGAAGGAGTGAGCAAAGCAAGGTCAAGGAGACGCACCAACTGAGGATCTAACTGCTTCTTCGAGGCTGTCCTGTTGTGGGCACGGAATTGTCCTACTCTCTTCTAGTACTTTTCCTTCTGGTTGGAGTAGAAGTGTCCCCTCTTCGTTCCATATTGTACTAATTGGAGTCCTCCTTTGTTTTGTCTTGGTCAGTCTAACGGAAATAGTTAATTTCATTTATCTTTATTCAAGGGAACACTTATTCGTTGGTATGTCTACTGTGCTTCTATCTATACATCCTGGATTTCTGCTCCTTCCTCATAGTTCCTTCCACAGCTAATTTTTGATTTAGTAGGTTGTTCTCGCCATTCTTCACTGAGATTAAAGTTAGGTTCTTATTTGAAGTATTTCCTTATTCTTAGGGTAGTAGTTTTCAGTACAAATGTCCTCCGAGAACTGCTTTTGCTGCATCTCATAAACTGTTGTGATGCATTTCATTTAGTGTGTGTGTGTGCGTGTGTGTGTGTGTGTGTGGTCGTGATTGCTTGTGTCAAAACAACTCCCGTTCTGTGAGTTGCCTTTACTCAGGTGATTGCTTCCTTGGACGTGCAGATGTTTAAAATTTGTTGTGGTCACATTTGTCTATTTTTCAAAATTTATAAGTGCAGTATTAGTGTATTGCTTGTGTAATGAATATACTAATTGATTTCACATTGATTACTGTAAATGTTTTCTATTACTGGATAAAAAAATGCCACACTCAGTGGCTTAGATGAAATCCAAGTATTTATTCAAGATATGTGGTCAGAAAAGCAGGATCTATTTGGAGGTGAGCCCAGTCTCTTCCCCAGTTTCAAATCCCAATGGCATAGGTCCCTATATGTATTGCGAAGAACCTGAACAAAACCTTTCTTACCATTTTAACATGTGTCATTATACTTTTTTTTCCTCATTGAGTGGCCTGCATGAGGAGTAGCTCTGGAATGCACTGCAGCTCTGAAAACAAGCTCCTGACCTGGCATTAGCTGGGCGCCTTACCTGGCTCCGTCCCTCAGCTGTGCACTGTCCCCTACTCAGCACCACACCTCGGTTCCATAGGTCCCACGAAATCCGGATGGTTTTCCTTACCATATCGCAGCTCTATACCAGGTAGTCTTTGGTGACAGAGATTCCTTACCTTGGTACACTTTATTCAGGTTTCTAAAATCTCACTAGGGCTCATGTATGCACTTGTTTGTAAATCACATACGAAGGAGCCCTGCTAAATGATTTCCTCTAAAATGTCCATATCTGAGCACCTGGATATGCGATCAGGACCCTCAGGCCTCCCCATCTCCCAGGTGATACTTGGTCACTCTCTTCTGTCTTCAGCAAGACTCATGTTAGATGGGATTAGCCAGAAACCCCCTTACCCTGATGTTCCCTCTTAGTAATATCCATGCACAGTCCACACGGCTTCTTGTCTCCAAATGTGCACTCGCCCTCCTGTATTCGGAGGTGGGCCAGTCTTTCCCGCATTGAGGAGCGCCAGTTGGAGGGGTCCCTGTACCTAGTGCTGAGGTCCTGAAGAAAGCCTGCATTCCCTTGTTTAACAAGGTCATTGAATACTCCTTTCCTTTACCAGGATCAATGGGATGCGCTGCTGCTGGACCCTGGGGCAACGTCGCTCCTCCGAAACTCTGCGCGACCTCGTGAGCAGCATGGTACGCAGCCCCGCACGTGCGCCCCTAAGTGGTTCTGAGGCGGCATCGTACCTCGGGACCAGAAGTCAGTACCCTGCCTCGGCACCTTACTGCAGCTGTACCTCTGCCCGGTACCTCTCACCGCACTTCCAGGCCTTTCCAGGCACTGTTTGGTGAGGACAATTCTTGGTTCACCATACTGGGTCAGGCAACTGAACCGTCTCTTAGACTCTGTGCACTTCCTTGTCAAATCGTGTTTAAACTCCCACCTTGCTAAGTCTGTTGGCCCAGGACCAGCACCCTCCACTTCTGATCACTTGGATATGAGATCGGATTTGTCATCCTTATCATCTGCAATGGATGTCTCATCACCTGGATCTTTCTTCTTCAAGAATGACAGAGGAGGGGCACCTGGGTGGCTCAGTTGTTAAGCGTCTGCCTTCGGCTCAGGTCATGATCCCAGGGTCCTGGGATCGAGCCCCGCATCGGGCTCCCTGCTCCATGGGAAGCCTGCTTCTCCCTCTCCCACTCCCCCTGCTTGTGTTCCCTCTCTTGCTGTGTCCCTCTCTGTCAAGTAAATAAATAAAATCTTAAAAAAAAAAAAAAAAAAAGAATGCACAGAGGAGGCTCATCCAGAACCCTCTTTATCCTTGACGTTTCCTGTTAGGACTAGATGTACCTCTAGTCCTCTCTCCTGCTCTTTGTCTACAATTGCACACATTGCAAAAAAAAAAAAAAAAAAATCGCCGAAACAATTGCACACATGGTCTTGCTATATTCAGAGTGAGTCCTGTCTCTCCCTCCATATAAAGCCCAATCGCAGAGGTCCTATACCTATTGCAGTGCTCCTGAGTGAACGCTGCATTACCATTTTTAACAAGTGTCATGGAATGTACTTTGGTTTTTACCATGGTGCCCTGTAGGAAACCACATTGCGGTACCACCGTACTGTGGCTCCATTGTCCGCACTGGCCAATCGACCAGGAGTACCATGCTTTAAGGAAGTGGGGCAACAGATTTATCTTTCTTGTGCTTGGTTATTTTACTGAATAAAATGTCCTTGATGTGCATTCATGTCATAGTATCTGAAAAGGTATGTTGTTGTTTTTCTGAAGCCGGCAGAGTATTGCATTGTACAATGCACCCCATTTGTTCTCTCCATTCTTCTAGCGATTGACTTTTGGGATAGCTCCATCTCCTCTATTTTGAATAATTTCGTGATGAACATGAGGGTCCAAATGTGTTTCTAACACTACTTCCTGCCTCCTCAGTGACAAACTTTTCTGGTTTGCCATACCCTAATCAGGCTCCTGTACTTTCCTTAGGTTCATCTGTGCACCTCCTTGTAAAATCCAGTTTTAACAAGAACCCTGCTATATCAGCTTTTACCAGAACCCACACGTTTCACAACTGATCACCCTGTCCTATTTCTAGCAAGAGTCCTTTTCGGTTGCTTTAACCAGAATCCTGCTTAGTTACCTCTTAGTATTTTTCATCAACTGTCCCCGACCTTCCTCTTTAGCCATAATTCTCACTTGCCCCTGCTGTAGTTGGAGTGCAGGGCGCTCTCTCCAAAGTGAAGTCCCAGTCGGAGGGGTCTCTGTATCTATTGCTATGATCCCAGTCATACCTGCCTTACCATCCTAACAGGCGTCATGGAATATTCTTTATCCCTGCGGAGGCTCGTCTTGGCAACAGCGAGCATCCTGAGCGCACTGCAATGCAGTGCTCAGCCCCATCAGTACTCCTCAGCCACACTGCATGCGGCCGCTTTAGGGGCTCATCTCGGTCCCCTACAGGGCTCTGTGGGGCTTGGCACTCTTCACCGCACTCTTTGAGGCAGCTTAGGGGGACCCCACTTTCTAGGAGGTGCCCACTGCCATTGGGTCCCATCTGTGAGCCCAGCCGTCCAGGGCGTGTGTCCTCGGCTCTGTGTGGGGATCCCCATGCCTGCAGGCCCCTTGTCCAACCTACATGGCCTGCCATTGTTTTGGGCAGAAAGAGAGAGGAACACAGGCAGGAAAATGATTGCCCTGAAGGAAGAGGTTCGTATTCTGCTCGTGGCCCCTAAAACAGGAGAGGCAGCAGGGCGGGCGGGGCCAGCGGGGAAGCAGCCTGCAAGGTCAGTGGGCAGAGGGGGGTGCAGGGCACTGCGGGACCGAGGCTGGATGGAGGATTTGTCGGGAAGGAGTGAGCAAAGCAAGGTCAAGGAGACGCACCAACTGAGGATCTAACTGCTTCTTCGAGGCTGTCTTGTGGGCACGGAATTGTCGTACTAACCCTAACTTTGTCCTTCTCTGGGAGGAGTTGAAGTGTCCGCTCTTTGTTCCACATTGTACTAATCGGAGTCCTCCCTCGTTTTGTCTTGGTCAGTCTCACGAAAATTGTTAATTTCGTTTATCTTTGTTCAAGGGCACCTTTATCCGTTGGTCTTTCTATTGTGCTTCTATCTATACATCCTCAGGTTTTGCTCCATCCATATTAGTTCCTTCCTACAGCTAATTTTTGATTTAGCAGGTTGTTTTCGCTATTCTTCATGGAGACTAAAGTTAGGTTGTTTTTTGAGGGATTTCTTATTCTTAGCGTAGTAGTTTTCAGTACAAATGTCCTCTGAGAATTGCTTTAGCTGATCTCAAAACTGTTATGAGGTGTTTTCATTTAGTGTGTGTCTGTGTGTGTGTGTGTTGTTCATGAATGATTGTGTCAAGATAAATTGTGTTCCATTTGGTTAACAAGTTTCATCCATTTGTTATACTGGAGTTGTACAATTTCCATGAGTTTGTGAAGTTTTCCCTTTTTCTCCCCATAGGAATTTGTCCCCTCACACCAGTGTGGCCAGAAAAGAACGCGATGGGATTCCAGACGTGTCCCTCTAGCCTACCGGGTACTGTTGGGGGCTCTCTGTGTGGCACGGGAGGCGTCACTGTTCTGGGGTCCTCGCGTGTGGCTCTCTGTATGACTATATGACCGCTCAGCAAACACTGGACTTTTCAAGCTCCCCATTTTTAGACTGAGGAATGACGGCGATACATGGGAAAAAGCATCAGAACGTAGCTGCCATCAGACAGCCAGCCCGCCAACCAGCAGCGGCGCCCCTCAGGTGGTGGCCGTGGTGTTGGGTCAGTGAGGAGCGCCAGTCGCCCATGGGTGTAGCCAGTGCAGCCGGAGTCAACCAAGCTGCTCATTGCACCAAATGCCCTGAAAATGTACCCTGGACTTGTTTGTGCAGATACAAAGATAGAGAGAGACACAAACACCTTGCCATGAGGCACAAACTTTTTGAAAACTCAAAGCCCCCCAGAAACATTGGCTGTGGAGCCCAGAAACGTCACTGGGGAAGGGGCTGCATGGTCAGCGGGACAGGGGAAGTGTGGGAAACAATGGGCAGTAGTCTTATCTTATTAAGTAGGATCCACACCCAACGTGGGGCTTCAACTCATGGAAATAACGCTGTGATGAAGATGGGGGTCCACGTATCTCTTTAGGATCCTACTTTGAGTAGTGTTGGGTGAACACCGCTGGTGGAATTGCAGGATCCTATGGCATGCTCTCTTTTTATATCTTTCAGTCACCCCCATACTGTTTTCCATCCTGGGGCACTGTTTACACTCGCAGCAAGGGCTCTGGTGTTGCACTTTCTCCATTTCCCCCCAACACTTGTCAGTTTCTGCTCCTTTGGTAATGGCCATCCTCATCCACGTGAGGCATTCGCTCATTGTGGTTTTGATGTGCATTTCCCTGAGGATCAGGGAAGTTGAACATCTTTTTATCCAAGTGTTGGCCATATTTATACCCTTTTTGGAGAAATGGTTACCCAGTTTGCTGCCCATATTTTATCAGGTGATTTGTTTCCTTCTGGTGAAGCAGCAGATGATCCTGACTGTGCTGGATGGGCAACCGCCCATCAGCTGCCTGAGCAGCAATTATTACCTCCTATTCTGTGGTGACCTTTACTGAGGTGATTGCTTCTTTGGACATGCAGATGTTTAAAATCTGTTGTGGTCAGGGTGCCTGGGTGTCTCGGTTATTAAGCATCTGCCTTTGGCTCAGGTCATGATCCCACGGTCAAGGGATAGAGCCCCGCATCGGGCTCCCTGCTCTGTTGGAAGCCTGCTTCTCCCTCTTCCACTCCCCTTGCTTGTGTTCCCTCTCTCACTGTGTCTCTCTCTGTCAAATAAATAAATAAAATCTAAAAAAAATTTGTTGTGGTCACATTTTCTATTTTTCAAAATTCATAAAGTGCAGTATTTGTGTATTGCTTGTGTAATGAATATATTAATTGATTTCACATTGATTACTGTAAATGTTTTCTATTACTGGGTAACAAATTGCCACACACTCAATGGCTTAGATGAAATCCATGTATTTGTTCAAGGTATGTGGTCAGAAAAGCAGGATCTATTTGGAGGTGAGCCCAGTCTCTTCCCCAGTTTCAAATCCCAATGGCACAGGTCCCTATATGTATTTCGAAGGACCTGAACAAAGCCTTTCTTACAATCTTAACATGTGTCACTACACTTTTTTTCCTCATCGAGTGGCCTGCATGAGGAGTAGCTCTTTAATGCACTGCAGCTCTGAAACCAGGCTCCTGACCAGGCATTACCTGGGCGCCTTATCTTGGCTCCGTCCCTCAGCTGTGCACTGTCCCCTACTCAGCACCACACCTCGGTTCCATAGGTCCCACAAAATGCGGATGGTTTTCCTTACCATACCGCAGCTCCATACCAAGGTAGTCTTTGGTGACAGAGATTCTTTACCTCATTACACTTTATTCAGATTTCTAAATCCTCGTTAGGGCTCATGTGTGCACTTGTGTGTAATTTGAGTATAAGAGAACCCTGATATATGATTTTCTCCAAAACATCCATATCTGAACACCCTGGGTATGCAATCAGGATCCTCATTTCTCCCTATCTCTTAGGTGACATTTCGTCACCCCCTTCTGTCTTCAGCAAGACTCCTGTTAGTTGGGTTTAGCCAGAAACCCCCTTACCCTGATGTTCCCTCTTAGTAATTTCCACGCACAGTCCACACGGCTCCTTGTCTCCAAGTGCGCACTTGCCCTCCTGTATTTGGAGGTGGGCCAGTCATTCCCGCGCTGAGAAGTGCCAGTTGGAGGGGTCCCTGTACCTAGTGCCGAGGTCCTGAAGAAAGCCTGCATTCCCTTGTTTAACAAGGTCATTGAATACTCCTTTCCTTTACCAGGATCAATGGGATGCGCTGCTGCTGGACCCCGGGGCGACGTCGCTCCTCCGAAACTCTGCGCGACCTCGTGAGCAGCATGGTACGCAGCCCCGCACGTGCGCCCCTAAGTGGTTCTGAGGTGGCATCGTACCTCGGGACCAGAAGTCAGTACCCTGCCTCGGCACCTTACTGCAGCTGTACCTCTGCCCGGTACCTCTCACCGCACTTCCAGGCCTTTCCAGGCGCTGTTTGGTGAGGACAATTCTTGGTTCACCATACTGGGTCAGGCAACTGAACCGTCTCTTAGACTCTGTGCACTTCCTTGTCAAATCGTGTTTAAACTCCCACCTTGCTAAGTCTGTTGGCCCAGGACCAGCACCCTCCACTTCTGATACCTCGGATATGTGATTGGGTTTGTCATCCTTTTCATTGTTACTGATGTCTCATCACCTTGACCTGTTTTCTTCAAGAATGCACCGGGGAGGCTCATCCAGAACCCTCTTTATCCTTGACATTTCCTGTTAGGATCTTTGATCAACCCACTATCTCTAGTCCTCTCTCCTGGTCTTCGGCTACAATTGCACACTTTGTCAAATTAAAAAAATCACCGAAATAATTGCACATTTGTTTTGCTATATTCAGAGTGAGTCCTGTCTCTCCGCCAGTGTAAAGCCCAATAGCAGGGGTCCCTATACGTATTGCAGTGCTCCTGAGTGAAAGCTGCATTACTATTTTTAACAGGTGTCATCGAATATACATTGGTTTTTACCGTGGTGCGGTGTAGGAAAGCACATCCTACCGTGGCACCATTCCCCGCAGTGGTGAACCGACCAGGAGTAGTATACTTAACGAAGTGGGGCAAACAAATTTATCTTTCTTGTGACTGGGTTATTTTACTGAATGAAATATCTTTTTTTTTTTTAAGATTTTATTTATTTAGGGGCGCCTGAGTGGCTCAGTCATTAAGAGTCTGCCTTCGGCTCAGGTCATGATCCCAGGGTCCTGGGATCGAGCCCTGCATCGGGCTCCCTGCTCGGCGCGAGGCTTGCTTCTTCCTCTCCCACTCCCCCTGCTTGTGTTCCTGATTTCGCTATCACTCTCTGTCAAATAAATAAATAAAATCTTTAACAAAATGATTTTATTTATTTATATTTGACAGAGGGAACACAAGCAGGGGGAGTGGGAGAGGGAGAAGCAGGCTTCCTGCTGAGCAGGGAACCCGATGCGGGGCTCGATCCCAGGACCCTGAGATCATGACCTGAGCCGAAAGCAGACACTTAATGACTGAGCCACCCAGGAGCCCCTGAATGAAATATCCTTGATGTGCATTCATGTCATAATATCTGAAAAGTTTGTTGTTGTTGTTGTTTTCCTGAAGGCACCAGAATATTGCTTTGTACGTATGCACTCCATTTTCTCTCTACATTCTTCTGGTGATTTCTTTTGGGATACTCAATCTATTGCCTTTTTGAACAATTTTGAAATGTACATGGGGGTCCAAATGTGTTTCTAACACTATTTTCAGGAGTTCTGGTTAATACCACAAGTGGGATTCCTGGATCATGTGATAATCTCAATTTTCCTATTCTTGAGTAACCTCTATACTGTCTTTATCAAGGAGGGGTACAGAATTCACATTCACACCAACAGCATCTTGTGTTTTTAGCTCTTAATTCATCCTTCCCAGCAATAGTCATTTTTTGTTCTTTTGATAGTGGCCATCCTGATACTGAACGATAAGATATCATTGTGGTTTTGATATGCATTTCCCTGATGATTAGCAATGTTGGGCGTCATTCATATGCTAGTTGACAATTTGTATACCTTCTTTAGAGAAATGTTTATTGAATCTTCTGCCTATATTAATGGGGCTATTTCTTTTGTTCTTGTTGAGTTGCATAAGTTCTTGCAATATGCTGGATAGGAAACTGTTTTCCAGATATTTGATTTGTAATTATGTTCTACTTTCCTCTAATTTGCCCCTTACTCTGTTGATTCTTGCAATGAAGTGCCAAAATCTTAAAGGTTGATATCGTACCCTAGGTCAATTTTTAAAAAAATTGTAAGGGCAATATTTGTGTATTGCTTGTGTTATAAATATAACAATTGATTTTTAATTGATTACTCTAATTTTTTTTATTGCTGTGATAGAAATTGGCACAAACACACTGGCTAAAGGAAACTCATGTATTAGTGCCCAGGTTGTATTTAGAGCTGAGCCAGTCTCTCCCCAAATCAGGAATCCCAAAGTCAGAGTTCCCTATATATTGCCGAGGTCCCTTATAAAGCCTGTGTCACTATCTGAACGAGTGTCAGTGACTATTTGTTCTCCGTAAGTGGCACTGTGTGCGACACAGTACTGCTGCTGTGCACGGGTCACTAACTTGTGCATTGTGCGCACAGTACAGGGGACGATGCGCCCCTCCGTACATGGTGTTCTACGTGCACAGCGACCCTTAGCTCCCTGGAACTTTGTGTTGTGCACCGTACGTGGGTCTTCTCCGTGACAACGTTTTTGCTTTCCCATACCTCAGTCAGGTTCCTGAACTTTCTCCGAGGGTCATCTGTGCACCTCCTTATAAACTGAGGTTTAGGAAGAACTCTGCTAGGTGAGCTCTGGCCAGAACCCCGTCTTTCCATCTCGGTACACCCTAGATATCTCCTCAGGATGGCCATCCTTCCCCAGATGCTGCCAGATCCCTCTGAGCTGTCCTCAGCAAGAGTCCTGTGTGGTCGCCTTAACCAGAACCCCCCCCCCCGTTCGTTTCTTCTGAGTATTTTTGATCCATGTCCGCTTTGGAAATTATTCCCGCTTGTCCGTGCTATAGTTGGAGTGCAGGGCGCTCTCTCCCCGAAGTGAAGTCCTAGTTGGAGGGGTCCCTCTATCTATTGCTATGATCCGAGTCAAGCCTGCCTTACCATCCTAACAGGTATCATGGAATATTCTTTATCTCTGCGGAGGTTCGTCTTGGCAACAGCGAGCCGCCCGAGCGCACCACGACGCTGTGCTCAGCCCCATCAGCGCTCCTCGGCGGCCCCCTTGGGGCACAAGCACCACACACGGCCGAGTTAGGGGCTCGTCTGGGTCCCCTGAGGGGCTCTGCGCGGCCTGGCGCTCTTCACCACACTCTTTGAGGCAGCTTAGGGGGACCCCACTTTCTGAGCTCCCCAGTGCTCGTCTGGGGCATCCTGGCCACACTGGACCCCAGAGAGCACAGCGCGGGAGCCATCAAGCAGCCAGGCAACCACAGCAGTGTTTCCCTTTTGGGGGTGCCCGCTTCCCTTTGGTCCCATCTGTGAGCCCAGCCATCCAGGGTGTGTGTCCTCGGCTCTGTGTGGGGATCCCCGTGCCTGCAGGCCCCTTGTCCGACCTACATGGCCTGCCTGTCAGAAAGAGAGAGGAACACAGGCAGGAAAACGATTGCCCTGAAGGAAGAGGTTCCTATTCTGCTCGCGGTCCCCTAAAACAGGAGAGGCGGCAGGGCGGGCAGGGCCAGCAGGATATTTGTATGGTCAGAGTTGTAATATCTCCTCTTTTGTTTCTGATCTTGTTAATTGGATTCCTCCCTCTTTCTGTGTGTTTAGTCTAACCAAAACATGTCAATTATGTTTGTCTTTTTAAAAAGGGAAGTCTTATTTTGTGGTGCCTTCGTGGCATAGTCCGCTAAGCGATCTCCTCTTGGTTTTTCTCAAGTCAGGATCTCAGGGTTGTGAGATGGTGGTGAGATCTGTCTCTGCACTCATTGCAGGATCTCCTTAGCACTCTTTTCCCCTCTGGGTCTGTCCCTTCCCTTGCTCGGGCTCTCTCTCTGTAAAATAAATAAATCTTAAGAAAATAAAGAAATAAAGCGGATCTCTTATTTCGTTGATCTTTCTTTTTTTTAAAGATTTTATTTATTTATTTGACAGAGACACAGGGAGAGAGGGAACACAAGCAGGGGGAGTGGGAGAGGGAGAAGCAGACTTCCCGCCGAGCAGGGAGCCCGATGTGGGGCTCCATCCTAGGACCCTGGGACCACGACCTGAGCCGAAGGCAGACGCTTAACGACTGAGCCACCCAGGCGCCCCTTTCGTTTGTCCTTCTATCTATTCTTCATTTCTGCTCCATCCATATTATTTCCTCCTACAGCTAATTTTTGATTTAGTAGCTTGTTCTCACTCTTCTTCCCTGAGGTTAAAATTAGGTTGTTATTTGAGATCTTTCTCTATACTTCTTGTAATGTGCTTAGTATAAATGTCCTCTGATAACTGAATTTGCTGCATCTCAAACTTTCTTATATATTGTTTTCATTTTTTTCTGTTCAAGATTATTTTTTAGTTCCCTTCGATTTCCTTGGTTGACGCATTGATTGTTCTTGTGTTGTGTTTCAATTTCCACAAGTTTGTGAATTTTTCTCTGTTTCGCTATCCATTTCCCTGTTTACCCTAGTGTGGGCCGAAAAGAACTTGATCGGATTCCAGCCTTGACAGTCTAACATGCCAGGCACCCTTGGGGCACTCTGTGTGGGGTAGTAAGATATGCTCTTACAGAGGCTTGGGGCGTGGCTCTGAAGGCTGCCCTCTGTATGACGGCTCTTGCAGGGAGCACAGATTTTAGGCTGAGAAATCTTGGCCGTATTGGACAAAAACAACAGAATGCAGTAGCAGTCAAATAGCAAGCATGCCAACAAGCAGCGGTGTCCCTTAGGTGGTTGCTATGTTTGCTGGGTCTGGTTGATGAGCGCAAGCAGTCCAAGGATGTATCATCCTCTTCTTGTGAATCATCCCTGCTGTCTGCACCAATTGTTCTAGTAAGATACCCTGGACTTAGTTTTGCAGATACTTACACACACAGACACAAAAATGATTGTTATAAAGAAAAATATTTTTTCATACTCAAGATGTCCTAGAATCATTTGACATGGGTAACCAGAAGGGCCCCTGGGGTAGCAGTGTGTATGATCAACAGGGGCGCTGGGTCAGGGGAGTGAAGGTGGGCAGAAACTGTGGGCGAGAGTATTATTGGATGTTTCCTCAGGCAGAATGAGTTAAGCAAGGGGGCGCCTGGCTGGCTCCATTGGTAAAGCATGCGACTCTTGATTTCGGGGTCCTAAGTTCAAGCCTCACGTTGGTGTAGAGCTTACCTAAAAGACCAAAAAAAAAAAAAAAAAAGTGGGCTAAGCAAGGTAACCAAGGGGGTACAAACTATAATTGGCGAGTTTGAACAGTGTGGACATTCAGCAGGATAGAGCAATTGTTCCCAGCCATGGTCTCCAAGAGTGTAAGGATCTTCTAGTCAGTCCTGAATCTTAGGATAGCGAGCTATTTGCTTAATTGTTGCTTTTCCCAGACAATGAGCCAAGGCTCAGAGCAACATACAGACCCTTCAATTACTTTTCCCTCTGACCTGTATCATTTATGCCAGTAAGGGTACCGTGTATAAAAAATATTTTCCTAACGATTATCTTAGCCGTTCTTGAGTGTATACTTAGTGTTCAGTGTGTTCACTTTGTGTTGAACATTTCCTTAAGTCTTTTTTATCTTACAGTTTTTTTAAAAAAATATTTTATTTATTTATTTGACAGAGAGAGACACAGCGAGAGAGAGAGAGAGAGAGAGAGAGATAGAGAGAGAGAGAGAGAGAGAGAACACAAACAGGGGGAGTGGGAAAGGGAGAAACAGGCTTCCCGTAGACCAGGGAGCTCAACGCGGGGCTCGATCCCAGGACCCTGGGACCACGACCTGAGCCGAAGGCAGACGCTTAATGACTGAGCCACCCAGGCGCCCCTTTATCTTACAGTTTTGAAATTGTATAACCAATACACTAATGTCTCCTCTCTCTTTCCCATAGCCTTTGGGAACTGTGATTCTACTTTTGTTTCTATGACTTTTGAGTACTTTAGATAGTTCAAACAAGTGGGATCATATAGTATTTGTCATTTTTGAGATTGGCCTATTTCTCTTAGTATGATATTTCATGCAGTCGCATGTGAACGGATTTTTTTTTCTTAAGGCTGTAGAGTATTCCATTGTATGTATATACCGTATTTTCTCCATCCATTCATCTAGCAATGAACATGTGGATTGGTTCTACCACAGGGCAACAGTGAATAATGTTGTGATGAAAATGGAGGTCCAACTATATCTTTAAGATTCTCCTCTGAGTATTTTTGGATGAATATCACAAGTGAGATCACTGGATCATATGGTATCATCTCTTTTTACATTTTTGAGTAATTCCCTACTATTTTCTATTTGCATGGATAAAGTATTTGGGTGCACTATTTACATTCACACCAATAGCTCTCGATCTCCCCCCACTCCTGCCCTGCAACGAATTGTCATTTTCTGTTCCTTTGATGAGGGCCATTAGATACATGTGAGGCATTATATCATCGTGGTTGTGATGTACACTTCCCTGATGATTAGTGATGTGGAGCATTTTTCATATGCTTGTTAATCATATTTATTCCCTTTTTGGAGAAATGTCTATTGAATTCTGTGCCCTTATTTTAATCGGGTTATTTGTTTTTCTCTTGTTGAGCTGTAGAATTTCCTGAAATATGCTGGATAGAAATTCCCTAATCAGTGTATGATTTGCAATTTTGTCTCTTTCTGTAAGTTGCCTTTTACTCTGTGGATTTCTGCATTGAGTTATAGAAGTTTTAAAGTTTGATGTAGTCCCATAGATCAGTTTTTCAAATATTTATAAGGACCATATATTTCTGTATTTTATGCAATAAATATAATAATTGATTTCACATTGATTACTGTATTAGTTTTCATTGCTGTGTAACTAATTGCCACAATCTCAGCTGCTAAAGGAAACTCATTTACTAGTTCCAATTCTGTAGTCACAATTGCTGAGACTGGATTTTGAGCTGAGCCCAGTCTTTCCCCCAGTCACAAATCCCAGTGGCAGAGGTCCTGAATAACACCTTCTTATGGTCTTAACAAGTGTCATTACATTTTTTTTTACAGTGGTCTGTGCCTGGTACTATACACTGAATCCCTCTGCAGCCCTGACCTGGGGCTCCTGACCTGGCATTACCTGGGCGCCTTACCTGGCTCCATCCCTCAGCTCTGCACTGTTCCCTACTGTCCCCTACTCCTCACCACACCTCGGTTCTGTAGTTCTGTAGGGATGCTTCTCCTTACCATACTGTAGCCTTGTATCAAGGTAGTCCTTGGTGACAAAGATTCTTTACCTCTCTACACTTTATTCAGCTTCCTAAAACTTCAACTAGTCCTCATCTGTGACTTCTTTATAAATTGAGTATGTGGGAACTCTGCTAAATGATTTTCACCAAAATGTCCATATCTAAGCCCCTGGGTACGCAATCAGGGTCCTCATGCCTCCCACCTCTCAGGGGATATTTGGTCATCCCCTTCTGTCTTCTGCAGGGCTAGTGTTAGATGGGTTTAGCTGAAACCCCTTTTACCCTGATGTTCCCTCTTAGTAATTTTCATGCATGGTCTGCATGGGCTTCTTGTCTCCAAATGCGCACTGCCATGTTGTATTTGGAGTTGGTCCCAGGTTGTTCCGCACTGTGAAGTCCCAGTCGGAGGGGTCCCTGTACCTAGTACTGAGGTCCTGAAGAAAGCCTGCATTCCCTTGTTTAACAAGGTCATTGAATACTCCTTTCCTTTACCAGGATCAATGGGATGCGCTGCTGCTGGACCCCGGGGCAACGTCGCTCCTCCGAAACTGCGCGACCTCGTGAGCAGCATGGTACGCAGCCCCGCACGTGCGCCCCTAAGTGGTTCTGAGGCGGCATCGTACCTCGGGACCAGAAGTCAGTACCCTGCCTCGGCACCTTACTGCAGCTGTACCTCTGCCCGGTACCTCTCACCGCACTTCCAGGCCTTTCCAGGCGCTGTTTGGTGAGGACAATTCTTTGTGCACCATACTGGGTCAGGCAACTGAACCGTCTCTTAGACTCTGTGCGCTTCCTTGTCAAATCGAGGTTAAACTCCCACCTTGCTAAGTCTGTTGGCCCAGAACCAGCACCCTCCACTTCTGATCACTTGGATATGTGATCGGGTTTGTCATCCTTATCATCTGCCACGGATGTCTCATCACCTCGAGAATCCTGAGAGGAGACTTATCTGGAACCCTCTTTATCCTTGACATTTCCTTGTAGGATTTTCCTTTTTTTCTTTCAAGATTTTATTTATTAATTGTCAGCAGGAAAGAGCGATCGAGCACAAGCAGGGGGAGTGGCAGGCAGAGAGAAGCAGGTTCCCCACTGAGCAAGGAGTCCGATGCGGGACCCGATCCCAGAACCCTGGGATCATGACCTGAGCCAAAGGCAGACACCTAACCAGCTGAGCCACCCAGGCGTCCCTCCTGTAGGATTTTGGATCGATCCAGGCTCCATACTGCTCCTTAGCTATAATTGCACACTTGCTCTTGCTATAGTTAGAGTGAGTCCTGTCTCTCGCCAGGTGTAAATAAAGCCCAATAGCAGAGGTCCTACTACCTATGGCAGTGCTCCTGGGTGAAAGCTGCATTACCATCTTGAACAAGTGTCATTGAATTAACTTGCCCTTTAACACTGGCGCCCTGTGGGAAATCATACCGAGGTACCACCATACCTTGGCGCTGTTCCCTGCACTGTCGAACCTACCAATAGCACGGTACTTTATAGAAGTGGGACAAACAGATTTATCTTTCTTGTGACTGCGTTATTTTGCTGAGCGTGATGTCCTTGATGTGCATTCATGCCATAGTATCTGAAAAGGTTGTTTTTCCTGAAGTTGCATAGTATTGTATTGTACGTATACACCCCATTTTCTCTCTCCATTCACCTAGTGATAGACATTTGGGATAGCTCCATCTCTTGGCGATTGTGAACAATGTTGCAATGAACATGGGGGTCTAAATATGTTTTAGACACTGCTTTTAGGAGTTCTGGATAATACTACGGGTGGGATTTCTGGATGATGTGATGTTCTCTGTTTTCACATTTTTGAGTAATTTTTATACTGTTTTCTATCAGGGAGGGGTACAAAGTTCACACTCACATCAACAATGGTCTTGTGTTCTTAGCTCTCAATTCCACTCCCCCAACAATTGTCATTTTTTTGTTCTTTTGATAGTGGCCATCCTAATACTGTACGATAATCATTGTGGTTTTGATATGCATTTCCCTTTGGATTACTGATGTTAGGCGTCATTCATATGCCTGTTGGCAATTTGTATACCTTCTTTAGAGAAATGTATTTTGAACCTTCTGCCCATATTAATGGGGCTATTTGTTTGATCTTGTTGTAGAAGTTCCTGCAATATGCTGGATAGGAAACTCTTTATTAGATATAGGATTTTTAATTATGTTCTCCTTTTCTGTAAGTTGCCCTTTACTCTGTTGATTCTTGCATTGAAGTGCAAAAGTTTTAAAGTTTGATATAATATCATATGTCAATTTTTAAAAATTTGTAAAGACAATATTTGTGTATTGCTTGTGTAATAAATATAATAATTGATTTCACATTGATTACCGTAATTTTTTTATTGCTGTATTAGAAATTTCTACGAACTCAGTGGCTAAAGGAATATCATTTTTTAAAAAGATTTTATTTATTCATTTGACACAGAGAGAGGGAGAGATAGAGAACAAGCAGTGGGAGCGGCAGTCAGAGGGAGAGGAAGAAGCAGGCTCCCCACTGAGCAAGGAGCCTGACGCGGGTCTCAGGACTCGGGTACTCGATCCCAGGACCCCGGGATCATGACCTGAGCTGAACACAGATGCTTAACTGACTGAGCCACCCAGATGCCCCAGGAATATCATTTTTAGCTCATGTTCTGTAGTCACACTGGCTAGGCTGTATTTGGAACTGAGCCAGTCTGTCCCCCAATCATGAATCCCAATGGCAGAGGTCCCTATACCTATTGCTGAGGTCCCAGTAATCTGTCTCACCATCTGAACGAGTGTCAGTGAGTATTTGTTTTCTATAATGTGGCACCGTATGCGACACTGGACCGCTGATCTGCACGCAGCACCTACCTCTGCGTGGTATCCAGCAGGAGAGGGGGACCATGCGCCACACCCAATGTGGTGTCCTACCTGCGCAGTGGCCCTTAGGCCTTTGGTGCACCATACCGTGCACCTTACCTCTGCCCCCTCGGTGACAAACTTTTCTGGCTTGCCATACCCTAATCAGGCTCCTGTACTTTCCTTAGGTTCATCTGTGCACCTCCTTGTAAAATCCAGTTTTAACAAGAACCCTGCTAGGCCAGCTTTAACCAGAACCCACACGTTTCACAACTGATCACCCTGTCCTATTTCTAGCAAGAGTCCTTTTCGGTTGCTTTAACCAGAATCCTGCTTAGTTACTTCTTAGTATTTTTCATCAACTGTCCCGACCTTCCTCTTTAGCCATAATTCTCACTTGCCCCTGCTGTAGTTGGAGTGCAGGGCGCTCTCTCCAAAGTGAAGTCCCAGTCGGAGGGGTCTCTGTATCTATTGCTATGATCCCAGTCATACCTGCCTTACCATTCTAACAGGCATCATGGAATATTCTTTATCCCTGCAGAGGCTCGTCTTGGCAACAGCGAGCCGCCCGAGCCCACCGCGACGCTGTGCTCAGCCCCATCAGCGCTCCTCGGCGGCCCCCTCGCGGCACCGCATGCGGCCGAGTTAGGGGCTCATCTGGGTCCCCAGAGGGGCTCTGTGGGGCTTGGCACTCCTCACCGCACTCTTTGAGGCAGCTTAGGGGGACCCCACTTTCTAGGAGGTGCCCGCCTCTGTTGGGTCCCATCTGTGAGCCCAGCCATCCAGGGTGTGTGTCCTCGGCTCTGTGTGGGGATCCCCATGCCTGCAGGCCCCTTGTCCGACCTACACGGCCTGCCATTGTTTTGGGCAGAAAGAGAGAGGAACACAGGCAGGAAAACAATTGCCCTGAAGGAAGAGGTTCGTATTCTGCTCGCGGTCCCCTAAAACAGGAGAGGCGGCAGGGCAGGCAGGGCCAGCGGGGAAGCAGCCTGCAAGGTCAGCGGGCAGAGGGGGGGGAACAGGGCACTGCGGGACCGAGCCTGGATGGAGGATTTGTCGGGAAGGAGTGAGCAAAGCAAGGTCAAGGAGACGCACCAGCTGAGGATCTAACTGCTTCTTCGAGGCTGTCCTGTTGTGGGCACGGAATTGATATAGTCGTCTCTTCTGCCACTTTGTCCTTCTGTGGTGGGAGTTGCAGTGTCCCCTCTTTCGTTCTTGATGGTATTAATGGGAGTCCTCCCTCGTTTTGTCTTGGTCAGTCTAATTAAAACTTGTCAATTTTGTTTATCTCTATTAAAGGGAACCCTTTATCACTGATCTTTTCATTTGTCTTTCCATTGTGTATTTCTTTGATTTCTGCTGACTTTACTATTTTCTACCTACCTGCTAATTTTCTGTGACGTTGGTCGTTCTCTCTATTGTTCCCTGTGGTTCATGTTCGATTGTTATATGAGATCTTTCTGCATTCTTAGTGTAATTTTTCAGTAAAACATTACTCTGAGCACCGCTTCTGCTTTACCTTATAAACTTTGTTGTGTTTTTATTTTTGTTTGTTTCAAGGGACTTTTTGGTTTCCATTTTGATTTCCTCTTCCATTCATTAATTGTTCTGGTGTTGTGGTTTAATTCCACATGTTTGTGAATTTTCCAAAATTCTCCTGCTAATGAGTTTTACGTTCATACCACTGTGGTCAGAACAAAGAACGTGATACGATTCCAGACCTGACAGCCTAGTCTAATGGGTACTCTCGGGGGCGCTCTGTGTGGAGCCGTAGGAGATGCTCTACGGCAGGGGCTTCGTGAGCACCTGTGCAAATGACTCTCGACATGATAGTTCAGGGAGCACTCAGCTCTTTGAGCTCTCCAGTTTTAGGCTGGGAAATCATGGCGATACCCGATAAAAAGAACACAGTTGAATAGCCATCAAGCAGCAAGCGTGTCAACAGCCGGCGGTGCCCTTTAGGCAGTGAGCGTGGCTGCTGAGTTTAGTTAGCGAGCCCAAGCAGTTCAGGAAGATAGCATCTCTTTCTGGTGTGAAACGATGCTGCTGTCTGCACCAATTGTTCTAATAATGTTCCCTGGACTTGTTTTGAGGAGAAACCGTAAGAGACAGGGCCATGAAAGTGATTGCCATGAATGAAAATATTTTCATTATACTCACGGTCCCTTAGAAACAGTTGGCAGGCCTGCTAGGAAGGCCACTGGGGAAGGAGTTTGCCTGATTAGCAGAGAGAGGGGGTAGGGAGACGGCAGGCGGGAGCCTTAATGGAGATTTTCTCGGGAAGGAAGGCTAAGGAAGGTAAGCAAGGCGTACAAACTCTAATTGGAGAGTTTGAATAGTTTCTGTGGACTCTGGGCCATAGGATGGTCTCCAGTTGTCTGGTACTTTGCCCAGTAGTGATTAGGGCAGGGAATTGAGTCCTGGGGTGTTGAGGTCCGATGAATGGATCCAGGTTGGGGGTATGGACTCCCGGATTGGTTCGCTTGCATATCAAAGCTTTGCTAGTAAGCAAGTTGTTATCTCTTGGATTTAGTTAATCCTGGGTGGGTGGTTTCCCCTGGGGTCGAAAGCCTCCAAATTCCACAGTGTGGAGATTATATAAATAAGAAAATATAGTTAATACTATTGGCCCTGTGGTACTTGGGCATCTCAAGGTGCTTTGGTGGAATTATGGGAGATATGTTAGCCCTAGTAGATCTGCAAGATGAGTATCTTCTATAGATCTGCTGTGCAACATTGTGTTCAGGGACAATAATACTATATTATACACTACCTGTTAAGAGGGTAAATCTCATGTTAAATGTTCTTACCACAATAAAATAAAATATAATATGTATAATAGTAGGGAACTGCATTATTGCAATATTTTAAGAGGCAAACAAGGAGGAAATTGATCACTAATATTCCTATTAGTAAAATTAACCTAATTTGGAAGCTGGTTCCTAGCCAGCCATGAAAATAAGTTAGGGATTTGCAGAATACAGGCCAAAGAATCTTGACCCATGTTTCATAGGTGTAATGCCTCAAAATTTTAGGCAAAATTAGATAAAGTCTTAGATATTCGTTGATAGTTCTGTGTGATTTGATTTTGTCTGTTGATGGCAGTGACCCCGGTTGAAAAGCCTGCAACTCCCAACGATATGACCTATTCCACATAATAGGGAACGACAATAGGGTCACGTCAATCAATGCCTTTGCCAAAGTGAAGTTGAAGGGAATGCTGCTTGAGACTGATACATAGTCAGGGGAAGCCCTGGTGTGAGCAAGATTGAATGGGAATCCAATTTTTATAGGGCAACACCACGTACAGGTGACATTGATTTTTGTTAATAGGGCCATAAGAAAAACCCAATCCTGAAGTACATGGCCTCAGGCAAAATTGGGATCCTAAGCATAATTTTTTGTAGGTTTTTATGAGCTGTATGAAGGCCAAAATCACACCTGTTAGGATAGAGCAAAAAATGCCAATAACGTTTAGCAGTGAGGGTTGGTACAAATCCTATCCAGAGGATCCCCTAATTGAACAGTTTTTTGAAATCTCGGGAGCTTGGTGTAATGGGAGTGTTGAAGTCAGTTGGACTATATTTTGGCTGGTTAACCTTCACCAGTAAGGGAACTCAGAGCTATGTCAGTAGGATATGCAAATAGCGGGAGGATTGTGGAAGGTAAATGGACTGCAGGTCCCACAATTGCGGGCATTTAAACTCTGTGCTGCCATTTCTGAGAGTTGAATGTAAATATTGCTTGTATCAGAATGATTTTGTGGAACACAGGTTGCTTGGCCTTTGGCTTTAAACGTGTGGGTCGAAAGGTTGATAGGCAAAGAATGAGTGGTGGGTGGGGGCTGTGAAAATTCTCGTGATGAAGTAGCTCTAGCAAGTTGGGTTGGTGAGGTTAAGGCATGTGATGAGGAATGCATGGTAGCAGTCAGGAGCTAACAAGAATCAGCGGAGATCTGTAGCACTACACATAGAAGGGGCCAATCTTGCAAATGGAAAGTTGAACATAGTGTAGTAGTATTAGAGGGTATATTTCAAGTGATAGCCTCAAAGATATATTTTTTATGATCCCATCTGCATGGTTTCTGTGTGTTTCACTTCCCTCCGTGAACGTCATCCTTGTTCTTCTCTGTCTAAACAGATCCTACCCATCGCTCCAGGCAGAGCTCAAGTTTTCGCTTAACCATTATATTAGAGGGTGAATTTTGAGAGATATCGTTAAGATACGTGTTTATGATCCCGTTGTTTATCTTCATGATCCCATGTTTACTAGCATCGCTTTGCAAACACGGGGCTTGTTACTTTGAGTTTGAAGGCAGGATAGGATACAGCAGGGTCCTAGGTGAAGCGAACCGCCAGCTCCCAGAAATAGACATTCGGTGGGTGATACTGTTGCAAACAATCCTGGAGAAGTTCAGGGTCAGGAGTCCAGGAGGATGGCATAAGTGTGGAGCGAGGCAACTGGGCTGAGTCCAAGGGATAATTTTGAATAAGAGCTTGAGCAGGAGGTGAGGTCACTTTGAGCTGAGCACTCGTGTGCCGGCAGGGGCCATGCCTCCTGCAGTGAGGTCCTCTCCAGCAGCGAGCCAAAATTCTTTCCGAGAAGTCAGTAAGTCCTCTGTAGCCTGGCTTATCTATTTTGATGCCAGGAAGCCACACAGGGCTGTCAGGTGGCGGATGGTCTCTCTGTTCTCAGGCCCGTGGTGGCTTGAAGTAAGATTGTTTAGGCGGACCCAGGTTCAGGTGGCAAGCAGCCCCTCAGATTTTGAAGAAAAAAAAATGACTCCAGTTTTGACTTCAGTTTGCTTCTCACTGTCTAGTCACCCAGAAGGGATCCTGAAGTCCATTTAGTTGCAAACAGTGTAGATGGTGTTTCTGAGGATACAGACTTCCTCCGTGCACCTTCTTCTTCATGTCCTCGGGCAGGGGTCCTGCTCCAGAGCCCATCATCCAAACTTTGTTTCTCCCCTGTCTAATGTCTCTCAGTTTGAATTTTTATCTAGCTGCTGTTTTAAGTGGAAAAAATTCAGAAGACTCATAAACCATAACATGATAAGTACAGGGTGACAAATGTCACTCTCCCCACCTTCACCCTCCCTGTTTCTCACCTCCTCGTTTTTGCCATAACTGATTATTTCCTGAATTTCATTTCAGAGTTATTTTGTGGAAATATAATTATAAATTTGTATCCCAAGTTCTCCATTTCTTACACAAAAATGTATTATGCTTTGCTGTTTTCACCTAATATATTCCAGAGCTCTTCCTAAATAGTGTTTGAGTGTCATTAAGTTTTAAAAACAGGGTCTATGGAATTCATATTAGCTCCTACATTTGTCCTTATAGCAACTATATTTAAATGGAATAATTCTATATTGTTGCAAGTCGACCAATGAAAACAATTGGGAGGGTTTTTTAAAGATTTTATTTGAGAGATAGAGATAGAGAGAGAGCACACAAGCAGGGAGGGGCAGAGCAAGGGGGAGAAGCAGACTCCCTTCTGAGCAGGGAACCCGATATGGGGCTCCATCCCAGGACCCCGAGATTGTGACCCGGGTCAAAGGCAAATGCTTAACTGACTCAGCCACCCAGGTGTCCCAACAATTGGGAGTTTAAATAGAGGGAAAGGCTCAAAAATATAGTTCTCGTATTGATGACTTCATCTTATAAAAGCCAATAGTAATTATTTTTTATAATATTTTTAGTAAATAAATAGTAATTTTTTTTTAATAATCAGTTGAGCGGCTGACTCTTGGTTTCAGTTCAGGTCATGATCTTGTGGTTGTGAGGTGGAACCCCCCGAGTCGGGCTCTGTGGTCCACAGGGAGTCTGCTTCATATTCTCTCTCTCTCTCAAATGAATAAATAAAACCTTAAAAAATAATAAAATAAATAAAAAAAGAAAAAACTGTGTCAAACTCTGGCCTATTGATGTCTTTACATAAAGATGTATTAAGGTGTACCCACAGAATGTAAAAGTGGGAAGGAGTTGGTCTGATCAGATTGAAGCAAGAATAGAATGGGAAGAGTATAACAAAGAAGTTCGATCTCATTGCACATAATTTTAAGTTGATGTGGGGGAACCCATGATGATATTGGAGCTGTGGTCACCTGTCCTGCTGCCACTCCTTTGCTCCTGACAAACAGAAGCAACTATTAAAAAATGTTTTATTGTCTTTAGTTCTGGTGGATCATCTGTATGTTTAGTTAAAAATAGACACATATCGGGATGCCTGGGTGGTGCAGTCGGTTGGGCATCTGACGCTTTGGTTTCAGCTCAGGTCATGAACTCAGGGTCGTGAGATGCAGCCCTGTGTCGGGCTCGTGCTCAGCACAGAGTTCGGAGCACAAGCCCGACACAGGGCTCGATTTCACGAGAGTTTGCTTGGGATTCTCTCTTTCTGTCCCTCCTGCTTGTGTTCTCTCTCTCAAATAAATAAATAAATCTTAAAAAAAAAGTTTTATATTACTCTGTAGTACTTTGCCGATTTCAGCCATTATTAAATTCTTGTATGATGGATGAGGATTTAACTCATCTGCATGATCTCTCCCTACACTCTTCTCCCCACACTGAGATCCACCGCCAGGCTCCGTGTATCCACCATATATCCCTGCAACTCTAAGCTACACACTTTCACTTGTATTCCTTTTTCAAGAACCTCTTTGTTCCTTCTTGTTCTAACTCCCATCCTGCCTTCTACCTTTCAAATGAAATTTTCGTCAAAGATGGGGACTATTTTACAGGGAAGAATCAAGAACAAGGCAAAGTGAATAGAGATATTTTGTGATCATTCTTATTAATTTTTAAATTATGATTTGGAAGGGGCATATGAATGAATCCTTTTCTATAAAAGATGACATCATACTCTTTATATACTTTTTATAAAAAATGCCAGGCTAGGGGCGCCTGGCTGGCTTAGTCAAGAGAGCATGAGACTCTTGATCTCAGGGTCTTGAGCTTAAGCCCGAGGCTGGGGGTGGAGCCTACTTTAAAAAAAAAAAAAAAAAGCCCAGGCTAATGATGGGTAAAAGCTTCATAATGATACCACCTGACTATAAATAGGTAGATGTGCACTAAGAGAAATTTTGGGAAAAATAAACCAAACTCTAAACTGAGAATCTAAATTCTTTTATGATTCAGGAATGAGATCTAGGTTTTCCCTTTTTCCTTAAGACATTAGCCTAATGTTAGCTTAAACAGCTTACAAAACACAGGCAGTATCGGAATGATTTCTGACATGAAATAACAGTTTTTATTCATCCTTTTAAGAAAGAATGTGAAAGAGCACATATATAGGATCCTTTTTCTCCCTGGAGAAGGAATGGGGTACATACAAACCCAACCTTGATTTTTAGTGTCTTCATTTATTATTTATTTATTTATAAGATTTTATTTATTTGACAGAGAGAGCACAAGCAGGGGGAGCAGCAGAGGGAGAGGGAGAAGCAGGCTCCCCACCCAGCAGGGAACCCGATGCCGGCGGGATCCCAGGACCCTGAGATCATGACCGCTTAACCAACTGAGCCACCCAAGCGCCCGTTTAGTGTCCTTTAAATAAGTATTTGCTGATCGGGTTTAGATCTGTAATGGGTTAATAAAAGATTGTGGGGACCTGAAAAATTTTAAAGCTTAACCTTATAGATAATTAAGCTCTGCCAGAAAACTACCCATTGCCAGTAGCCAGAAATCTGGTCTGGAAGGACTGCTAATCTGATGTAGGATGATACTTCCTTGAATTTTATATGATAGTATCATGCTTAAAAAAAATGCTGTCAACTAAAGCACGTTGATTTTTTATAATTTAGTATTTTTATTTCCTATGTAGTGAAATAGCCCTTTCAGACTTAGATTTGGTATGTACCAATCTTGTGCATGCATATAAAGGGAAATATAAGTAAGATTGGTTAAGGGATTTCAAAAATTTCTTTACATTCAGAGCCCAACTTTTTAAAATTTATTTTTATTTTTTTATTTTTATTTTTTTATTTTTTAAAGATTTTATTTATTCATTTGAGACATAGAGATAGAGAGAGAGAGAGAAAGCATGAGCAGGGAGAGAGGCAGAGGGAGAGGGAGAAGCAGGCTCCTCGCTGAGCCAGGAGCCCGACGTGGGGCTCGATCCCAGGACCCTGGGATCATGACCCGAGCTGAAGGCAGACGCTTAACCATCTGAGCCACTCAGGCGCCCCAAAATTTATTTTTATTTTTTTAGTAAAGATTTATTTATTTATTTGCGAGAGAGAGAGAGAGAGAGAGAGAACACAAGCAGGGGGAGAGGCAGAGGGAAAGGGAGAAGCAGACTCTCCGCTGAGCTGGGAGCCCAATGCGGCTGGATCCTAGGACCCTGGGATCATGACCTGAGCCAAAAGCAGCCGCTTAACCAACTGAGCCACCCAGGTGCCCCTGGAACCCAACTTTTCTAAGTCACTTTTTGAATCAGTTGTTGATGCCTATGGTTTTCCATACAGTATTGTCTTCGGTGCCACCAGAAGTGTTGGTGATGCATCAAGTCTTAGAAGAGTGCTCTACTATTGAATCTAGGATTTTTTTTTTTTCCCCAAGGAGCTGATCCTATTCCTCAGGTTTCGATGCTGGTATTTTCTGATCTAACCAGAAGAGGTCAATGGGTGGTTTCCCAGTAACATACAGGACTCATTTTCCTTCTTCGATGATTTTTTTTTGACCAAAACTTAGAGGGGTTGTAATTGACAAACCATACCGTCAGAAATAATAACTAAGCCATTTCACTTTGTGTGTGTGTGTGTGTGTGTGTGTGAGGCTTATTTAAGTGTTCAGATGTAGGTTTCCAAAATGCATTAAGAACTCATGTACTTGGTGAGTAACTCAGGTCTCTCAGAAGTCTAAGCTCTTTTTGGCCAGTCCCATCTCTTTATGTGCTGAAGGAAATCTCTTTTGGTCCTAGGAAAGTCTGTTCTTTTTTCCTAGGAAAAGCTCTCTTCAAGTTTAAGAGACTCCTATGCCTGTTAATTTCCTCCTTTTAGGGTTGTGGGTTTTATTAAACAATGCACTTAACTCAGTGGAAATAAGGACAATGTGAAAAGCTACATCCAAGTTTCTGCATGTGGAGATGATGACAACTAGGTTGATACAGCCACCTGGCCAGTACTATTAAGAGACCAGTTTGGAAAATGCACCCTGATTTCTGAGATGTGAAAAGTGTGAAAAATGTGTGTCTTCGCATCTGTGAAATACATTATGTCATGGTGGCTGGGTTAATGTATAATAGGTTTTCCTTCACCATTTCCAAGACTGGGATGTGGAAAAAGCTTGCCTTAGAAGAAATCAGTATTTTTTTTGGTGTGTTAAAAAATCTAAATAGGGGTATAAACCAAATAGTTGCAATAGCCCAGGTTTAAAATCGCAGAGAGATGTCCTGGGCGAGGCAAGAGCGGAGTAATACACAAAGAATGGAAACTATGGCTGCAAAAGCAATGGAGAATTTTAAAAAACGGGACAAAGTCCCTAAGCTTATCAAAATAAAAAATGTAATGATAATTACAATAGCCAAAGAACAAGGTAGCTCATTCTCAGATTATTTTTACCTAAAACAGAAGCTCTCCCATCGGAGGCTCCCTCCATTTTAGGGACGATTATTTGCCTTATCACAGATTTTAATCGATTCAGGTTTGTGTCGCCCATTACAGTCAGCTGATTTTGCACAGCACCATGTTCGAAGTGGGTGGTACAGAATACCATTGAATGACTGAGGGGATTTTGGTTAATATTCGTAACCCTTTCATGTGCAGGGGAGGTCTTTCAATACCTAACCTCCTTAAGCCTCAGTTTTCTCCTTTGTCGAAAGGGAATAGTAGGATTTCTAGTCAGGTCCTCAAAAGGCTTGCCCCGAGCATGAAGTGCAAGAACCTAGACATAAACCTGAAACACAGTGCCTAGCACAAAGTAAGCGCTCATTAAACAGCAGCTTTTGTTAGCGGCAGCTCACTGCGGCAAACACACGCGAACGGCGCAAACGCCGAGCCCTCTCAGCCGCATGTTCTTTTCTCCGGTTCCTATGTTGCTGGGAATTAGCAAGCAATAGCTCTCTGGGCCCTCAAATGCTAAAACCTCGGTGACTGTCTCGCGTCCCGAGTCCGCTGTGAGCCCAGTCATTTTGGTTGGTTAGAACAGGTTTGATTTTTACAAGCTCCCGAGTGGGGCCCTGACCCCGGAGGAAGTGTTCGCTTTAAAAGATCTCGGGGAGGGGAGGGTGGGGGCGGGAGGAAGGGGGCTCCGGCGCCGGGGGCGGGGGTGGGCAGGGGGCGGTGCGCGGCTCCTGCGTCAGAAGGGGCCCTGTTTTTCGCACCTTCCCTGACGTCAAAGCTCAATCAGGACTGCAGCGCTACGCTCCCGGTGGATGTCTACGTGGGCTGAGTCGTGACTCGGGGCCCGGGGCTTGCGAGTGACGCTCGCACTTCGCTTCTCCTCTCGCACCGGCGGGAGAGGCCGGGGGCTCCACTGTCTGGCTCCGCGGGCTGCGGGCGGCGGGCAGCGGGCGGCCGCGGGGCCCTGGACGGCCCGGGGGTCCGGGCACCGCCATGGAACCGGAATAGGAAGGGAGCGCGCCCACCGGTCCTCGGCCGGCGCCCAGGCCCGGACAGAATCCGGGAGGCCTCCGCGGAGGTGAGAACCGCGCCGCAGAGCCCCGCGGAGGGCGCGGGCGCGGGCGGGGGCGCGGGCGGGGCGGGCCGAGCCGAGGCGGCGCGCAGCCGGGGCGACGCCCGCGGGCTCCGTGCGCGCGGCCGGGGGTGGGGCCTGCTCGCCTTGCGCCCCGGGCGCCTTCTTCCTCCCGAGGGACGGCCGGACCGCTCGCCCGGCTCCTGCATCCGCCTCGCAGGTCCTCCTCGGCGTCTCGTCTCCCACTCCCTTTCTGCACCTCCTGCGGGAGCGGGGCCGGCGTCTCCGGGCCCGGATCGAGGTGGCTGGAGCGTGGGGTGGAGGTGGGGCGCAGGCTGCCTTGTGCTTCTGTCGGGAGCCCTGGGTCGGAGGGGCCCGCGGACGAGGCCTTGGGCTGGGCGATGGGGAGGGGGCTGCCCGCGGAGGTCGGATTTGGGGCTTTGTACCCGCGAGGACTTGCGGGGGCACCTGTGGGGCCGAGATCCGGAGCCACCTGTCCACAAATCCCCTTCCCCCCATGTCCTGCGCTGTGTCCAGCTGTCCCCAGACCTAGGCCTTTATCAGTCTCTGGTGATTGGAATTTGTTTTGGAAGCGTTAGATTTTTGTGTTAACGGTCGTTTTACTATTGTCGCGCAACAGTTGTGTAAATCTGGGCAGATTACGCCGTCGTTATTACGTGCTCCCGAGAAGGCCCTTTGCAGCTCCTAGCATTATCCGTCGCGATGATTTTGGCAGCGCGGGGAAGAAATGCATAACGAGATGCTGGCTCTCAAGGAACTAAAACGTTTTTTATCCCCAGAATGGAATTGTATTTAATTTGTCTTACAGTAGTGATATACGATCAGGGAAAAAAACAAACAAACAAATAAAAAACCCACTGAAAAAGCCCATAGCAATTTCATCCTCAAGGGAGTCAGTATTAACAATTTGGGGTACGTGAACGCATATTCGTGTTACATAAAGGGGGATACTAATGTAATCTGCCTTTTTTGCTTAATGCGTTGTGGCTATTTTCTGTATCAGTGCATAAACATCTTTCCACTGCCTTCTTAACTTGCACTGATTTGGACCCAAAGCCTGGAAGGCAAGAATTTTCTTCTTCTCCCTGCGCCTTGGCCAGTGGCCAACCTTAGTAAAACTCGTTAGAGATTTGACAAAGTATCACCGCAATGGCGAAGATATTGGATTAAAAAAAAGCTGAATTCAGGGTAACAGCCATGTTCTGTAAATATTGTTTGTTCTGCTTAATAATGCGAGGCAGTGTTTTTTTCAGATTGCAGTTTTCATCCATTAGTGAATTGTGAAATTAATTTTGTGGCTCATAGCTAGCACTTGAAATTAACGAAATAAGATGGCATAGAAAATACCAGAATGCATTACATGTAGCGAGGATATTTTGTAAGCTTTGTTTTAACTGCGTTTCTGTGTGTGTGTGGGGTGGGGGGAGGGCTGGTGCGTGTGTGGGGTGCATGCGTGTGAGGGTGGCGTTGCATGTGTGCGTGTGTATGCTGGGTTGTGATATAAAATGTATTGCTTCCTCTGTGCCATGCTAATTAAGTTTGAAAGTCCCTAATCCAAGGTACTGTCAGCACTCATCTCAGAATGGGAGCAATGATGCAATTAAGCTAAATGTTATCTTTACTCTTTTCTTTGGAATATGTGACAGTGTTTATTGCAGCAAATTAGATTCCTAATTATTTGTTTTCATGTAATATTAAAACAATCAATTAGCATTCTTGAAAATACAGAGAGGAAGCGTTTTATGGAAGTTAAGAGGTTAAGAGCATAAACTGCTCAGATTGACCTAGGGTCAAATCCCCGCTACACAGTTTATTGGTGTGTGACCTGGAACAAGATACTGCTTCTCTCTAAACCTCAGTTTCCTGATTTGTAAGGTAGGAGTTCCTGGGACACCAATTTCATAAGGCTGTTTGCTGTTCAGATGGGATAATGCGTATGAAACTGTTGACATAGTACCTAGCCCAGTTTAAGTATTCACTGAAATTTAGCCATTATTATTTTATTAAGACTGAATGGAGGGTCCAGGATAATGCTTGCCACCAGATGCATAAGATGGATAATCCAAACAAGTGGGAAGTTGAAAATGAGTTAATGTTGTAAGGAAAGGGACCCTGAATTAAAAGGGTCTTTTTATTTCATTTGGCCGTTGTTTTGTGATTGCTCCCCAATTGTTTTCCTATTGCTAGACAGGTGATTTAGATGATCTTATTCAATAAACCAAAAGGCTTTCTATTGTCTTTTTAAGTTTAATATTAAGTTGGTGTCTCTCTTGTTAGGTGGTTGAAAAATATTTCCCATAGGGATTCTGGATTTTTGTTAGCTCTTACTTCAAAATACCGCAGTCAGCTTGGGAAACACACACTACAATTCTGAACTCATTTCAATAGTGTGTTTATCTCTGCAGTGGGTACAGATCTCAGGTGTGCAAGAAATAGTCCAAAAAGAAAAAAATAAATGCAATTTTGAGACATTTGTGTTGAAGTCATCTCAGGGAGTTCAGAGGTCTTTGTTCACGGCCCCCGATCGGTTTATGCAGTTTTAAGTGTTTCATAAATCAATGAAATAGAATGTAAGCATTGTCTTTTAGTATAGCATTATTATTTTCATAAAAAATAAATTGAATCCTTTGCACTCAAAAAAAAAAAAAAAGAAAAGAAAAAAAACGCCATTGTAAGAGTACTTAATTGGGTGTGACAACTGTAAAAGGTTGGGGGAAATCTTAAATGTTAATCATAATATTGTTCTCAGTTTTAGAAATGTCTTTAAGTTCTTGTTCTATTTTAGAGGAACCAAAGTGAAAACTCGTTGATGGTAAATTATGATGTGGTTTATGAAAATATGAAAAAAATATGACTGGGAACTCTAGCTGTCCTATCCACAAAAAACCTCAGTGAAACAAAAAAGCTTAACTTGACCTTAAATCAAACATATACATTTGTATATTTTAGGTTAAACAAAATATTGATGATGTATGTATTTTTAAAATCCTCTTACTAATTTTTAAATAGTTAACTCACCGACTGCTAGCTTTTATCTTGTCAGAAAAGAGGGCTTTTGTCTTACACGGGTAAAATACTATGCAATCATTAAAGATTCTGTTTTGGAATTATATATAATATATAGAGGTGCTCATCGCATACGGTTAAGTGAGAGAGGAGGCTATAGAATAGACTATAGTACCATCCCATTTTTGTAAAAACATGTTTAGAACAAAGAATATATGATGAATATTAATGGCGGGTAGTGGGATTATGACTGATTTTTATGCTCTTTATTTTTATAATTGTACCATCAAAAAATTTTTCATAATAAAAATAAAAGTAATTTCTTAAAGAAAAAAATTAACGTGTGTTTTCCTAATTTGCAAGCATAAATGAGCCTAAGTCTTTGCTCTAATACTGATCCTTTGAATTGGATGGTTTGGATATTAACTCATTCTCCAGTATTCTAGAAAATAATGCTGAATATTTTAACTTACCCCTGAAAAGCTCCTTTGAAGAGGGAAGAATCATTGTCCCAGAATTTTCTTAAATTCTGTTCCAGAATTTTCTTAAAGCTCTCTGCATATACTGCTTTCCAAAAAAATACCCACACTGCCTAAATATGTAGTCTAAATTCTCAAGTTTTCTTTTAAATACAATCACGTTGAAACTGAATCTGCTTTTCTTGCTTTATTGCCCCTTAAATTTTAAATGAAATCTTAGCTCCAGCTGAACTTGTCAGTTTACTGTCTCTAAATGTACCTTCTCTTTCTTGCTTGTGTGCTTTTGCTTCTTTGTTACTTGGAATATTTTTTCCTAATCTTTGTTTAAGCAAATCCTACCCATTTTCCAATGTCCGGTTAAAAAACCATATCCACTGTGACATTTTGGCACTTACTATTTATTTGTACATTTCTCAGATACCACCTGGTGTTTTTGCATTCATTTCCTAATGCCATTTTAAACTTCTTGAGAGCAAGAAAGCTCGTCTATTTCTATCCTTTAAAGCTTCTAGCATGGAACTCTGCACAGGGTAGGCACTAAATATTTATTTGATAATACAATGCTGTCACTGGGTCTTCTGAATCTAAGTGTTGGAATTTTTTGTTAACCAGCGGTTCTGGGCAAGGGGCAACACACTGCCAACAACAATGTGGAAGAATTAAAAAAATGGATAATTTGGCTTTATTGTCTATTGATATAGAGAGATGATAAAGAATTGACTGTTTTTTCATTGAAACTAACATAGGAGCTGAGGGTTAGTCCAGGACCCAACGTTAATTTCATGTAAATATTTCTTTCAAACATTTCCCATGAACATTTCTCATGGGGGTTATAGCATCTTTGTTCTTAACCTTACCAGAGACCCAGTTTATTCTTTTGTAGCTGTTTGTTCCTGGAACCCAGAGATGTGAAATACATGATGGTGGGTTATGTGGGTTACTCTGCTCCAGAGCATCTTAGGAGGTCATGTGGGATTCAGTGAGTCATAGTATGTAAAGTCCTTTGTGTTCAAGAGTTAATCTTTTTTTCTCCCATTGAAACATAATTGAGTTATTTTTCAAACTTATCTATGACTGGGGGGGGTACTTACTTGGCCAATGGTAGATACTTAGGGGGCTTATCTTTTTTTTAAATTGCTTTAATTTACAGATGTTTGCCAGGACTAATACAGCTGATGTAATACCTGCCCTTTCCTGCTCAAGGTAGGTGATTTGTTACTGTATGAAAATACCAGGTACCAGTAGAATTAAGAATTGGTATTAAAAGACCCATTGGGTCATGAAAAGTAATATAATCCCAGACCCCAAAGAAATGATCTCTTTATTAAGTAAGAATTTTATTAGTACATAAAAAATGATGACTTATGTAATTGCTTCAGCCTATCTCAGAATCACCTTAGAGCATTTTAAATATGCATAATATGCATGTGCCTGGCTCCCCGCCAGGCGATTTTGATTCAGTAGGTTTTTCAGGTGGGGTTCCTAGCATGTAAAGTTTTAAAAATGCCCATCGGGTGCTTCTGAGTCATTGTAGCTCATTGTCGTAATGGCACGTATGTGACACAAGATGATAGAAATGTCATAGAAATGTCGGATAATAATGCGGAATGGGAATGGGAAATAAAAATGGGAATTGAAGGCTGTAAGTGTTGAAGATCAAAAAATAATTTAAAGGAGTTCAATTTTGTGTGTGTGTGATATTAGACTCATACTTCAATTTTGCCTTTCATTCAGTGATTGTTTTAAATATATTTTGAATTAAAGCACTAAAAAGTTTGTTATTTTATGATTTTCAAAGTTCAGGTTTAAGTGCTAGGGTTCTCTCAGCTCGAAAATTGCCATATCTATAATACAACTAAAGCTTGTTTCATTTTGTTGCTTCAGGTTAATAAATGAAGTAAAATAATGGAAAAAAGACCAGAATTTAAGGAGGTCATTTTTTTTTTTAAATATATATTCTCTCTTTCAGAGGCTGGTTTAATTGATTTATTTTCCCCGTAAGTGTGGAAGTCAGAAAGTCAGAGTTTCTCATAATAAGACGTAACAGGTAAGTGAATGTTATGGTAGCATTTGATTTACTGTTTTCACTGATTTCAAGGCTGTGATTTCATTTTAAAGGTTGATTTTAATGAGTAAACTTTTTGTGTTGCAGGATCATCTTATCAGAAATACTCAACACATTATAGGATCATTCTGTTACATATTCTCCAACAGACACGAATGTTTAAAATAACTAGAATTAAAACTTGATGAAATTATTTCTTACAATTCTGTTTGTACTTTAACAAAACACAGCCAAAAAACTGAAATTGTATTGATTTATTACTTAAAATAATTGTTAATTGTAAACACTTTGTGTCAGTGAATAAATTGGCTGTGTATCAAAGTTACTTGGGGAATTAAAAAAAATTCTGAATTCTAGGCTCTTTCTCAACCCTGCTAAATCAGAATTTTGGGGAATGATTTTGATATTCAGCCTGGCTTGTGAACCACTGCAGTATGTAATGTTGAAGGATTATAGTTTTAAGGGAGTAGGAACTTGGAAACTTTTTTATTTGTAGAGAAATCTCATTTCACCGATTGGAAAAAATTCCTCATATATAATTTGGTTTATGTGGTTGTCAGAAGAGAAGTGTCTTGTGTTTCAGACACGAATTAGTTGTTACTTTGATTTTTAGCAACTCTGTCAGATAATTTATTTTAAAATCTGCCCCTTTTTGGATTAAGCAGAAAGTACATGTGGTATCTTTATTCTCATGACAGAATTAGACGTTAGGTGTAACACTGGAGTCTGCTTCTCCCTCTGCCACTCCCCCTGCTTGTGCTCGCTCTCTCTTTCTCTGTCAAATAAATAAACAAATCTTAAAAAAAAAGAAAGAGAGAGAAGATGCACAGCTCTCCTATCTACTCCAGGGTCACCGATGGATTCAGCAGCTCATGGCAGCCTTATCTAATTTCATAATTATTAGAAAGAAGAGGGGGTCGGACTGAGGAATGCATTTCTGTTCTCTGATCTTATCAAAGCTGTTTTCCTCATGGTAGTAAGGAATGATTGTGTTTTTACCATTTCTCTTTTTTTTTCAGTTTGAGTACTCCAGGACAGTAGCCACCTGACTTGGGTTATTCACCATGCAGAACAGACAAGGATACTGCAGCTACTGCTGCGTGCGCTATAATAACCTGGAACAGGTGAGAGCGTCCTGACAATGTGCTTACACCTCAGAAGCCCTCGTTTATTTAATAAAGTAAATTCATTTTTTCATCCACTGAACAGACCATGTTGTGAACCTTCTCGTTGGTAGACACTGTTTAAGGTTCTCAGGATATGACTATGAGCCAGTCCAGGTCCCTTTTTTCATGAAGCTTACTTTGTAGTGTGGTAAGACAGAAAATAAATAGTCATATACATTTTAGTACAGGATATGTCAGATTGGGATAAATGTTCTGAGGAAAATAAAAGAGAGAAGAGAGTGCAGTTTTAGATAGGGTGGCCAGGTGAGGTGAAGGAAGTGACATTTGAGTTGAGATTTGAACGAAGTGTGGGGTCCAGGCTTGCTTTATTTCTGGGGGAGGAATTTCTAGGTAGCAGGAAGAGAGAACAAAGACAGAGACTCCAAGGCAGAGGGGTGGTTAGCATGCTAACCAAAAGCCAGCAGCCAACGGGGCTGGGGCTTCGGTGCTGGTCAGGTGGGGGGCAGGTGTTAAGTGAGAGGTGAAGAATTCAGAGGATTAGATTCTATAAGACATTATAGAATAAGGGAAGGACTTTGAAGTTTATGCTTTCACACACAAATCTTTTAAGTTTTGCTGTAGTTAAATGTAGCTTTTTTCCCCTCCTATTGTTGCTTGTGTTTTTGGTGTCATAAAAGATTGCCTAATCCGAGGTCATGAAGATTTATGCCTCGTATTTTCCTCCAAGAGTTTTATAGTTTTTGTTCTTACATTTAGGTCTTTGGTTCATTTCCAGTTAGTTTTTTTTTTTTTTTAATATATTGTGATTTTAATTACCTCCTAAAAGCCCTGTCTCCAAAGACAGTCACATTGGGAGTTAGAACTTCAACGTATGAATGGGGTGGGGGGGGCACAATTCAGTCTGTAGCAATTATATTGATTTGAGTTTTAGCTGTTAAACCAATTTTGCATCCGTGAGCTAAATCCCACTTGGTCATGGTGTTTAATCCTTCTGTATGTTGCTGGATTTGGTTTGCCAGCATTTTGTGGAGGATTTTTACATCTATATTCATAAGAGATATTGTTTGTATCTTTCTTTTCTTGTGATGTCTTTGGTTTTGGTATTGAGCTTCATAGAATGAATTGAGTAGTGCTCCTTTTTGTTGGAAGAGTTTGTGAAGCATTGTATATGGACATTTTGAAATAAGTAATCATGGTAATAGTAGCTGTAGTCTTCTGACCGGGATTGTTAACTTGGAAAAGTCTCAAGGTTTTCTTCAGGGTCTAAGCTGAGAATTGTGTCATAGGTGAAGTAGTAATATAATGAAGCTCTGGTCCTGTTAGTGCTAAACTGTTTTATCATAAGTGATATCTAAGACAAGTTGTAATACATAAAAATTCAGCTATTTAGTGGTATTTGTTTGTCAACAGTCATCATTTAAATTCATACTAAGGAAAAGTTTTTATTGTTGTGATTTCTACATCTCTGCCTTTAAAAAAAAAATAACTTTCTAATGTTGGTTATAAACATGAGGCAGCAGGTAATAAATCTCAAAGCTCTCTTTAGTGTTTCTATCACGATTGGTAAATTATAGCATCACTTGACTGGAAGATTATTTGCTGAACTTTTGATATTAATAAAACATACTAAATCTTTAACTACAAGCTCTATTCAGTAAGCATTCAGTCTAACTTTTTCTTAAGGTTTAAAATAATTTTTAGACATTTGGATACTCATGCATTAAACAGACATTAAAAAAGACTTTTTTTTTTAAAGATTTTATTTATTTATTTGACAGAGAGAGAGACAGTGAGAGAGAGAACACAAGCAGGGGCAGTGGGAGAGGGAGAAGCAGGCTTCCCGCAGAGCGGGGAGCTTGATGCGGGGCTCAATCCCAGGATCCTGGGATCATGACCTGAGCCGAAGGCACACACTTAACGACTGAGCCACACAGGCACCCCTAAAAAAAGACTGTTGACAGTCAGAGTAATTTGTGCTAAGTATAAAGCCTTAAGTAAATAAAGAAATGGATAAGTTTCATGACTTTGGAGAACTTTTAAGGCAGTAGAGAAATACAGGGCCTAGATCTAGGTGAATATTCAACAGAAACAATGGAAGCCAAAAGACAGAATACAATTACCAACTTATAATTCTATGCTTAAGAAATACATCCTTGAAAAAAAAAGGTGAAATAGAAATATTTTCAGAAAACAAAAATTAAGGGAATTTGTCGGCAGCAGACCCTTACTGAAGGAAATCCTAAAAAGAGTTCTTCAGATAGAAGGAAGATGATTCCAGTTGGAAGCCCAGAGAGGTGGGAAGGCATGAAGATCAATGCAAAGGTGGTAGGCAATCTAAATAAATAGTATCTTGTAGGAGGGAGTCACAACAGTGGCATAGAAACTGGAAAGAGAGTAAATCAAGTTAAGTCTTTGCTCAAGAAGAGAGTAGAAGTAACAAGTAATTTTAGATCTTGGTAGGTCAGGGCTGCTTGTTATAATCTGTTACCACTAATAGACTAGAAAAAGAGCCTAGCCTATAACTAACTGCCAAGTTAACAGAAAGGGGAAACTTGGAATAATAAAAAGCAATCCACAAGAAGGCAAAAAAGAGGAGAAATAGGGGCATCGGACAGGCAAGAATAATAAAACACAGATTTAAAAATAAAAACAAAGATTAAATCCAAATATACCAGTAGAATATTAAGTGAAAATAGACTTGGTGCTAGGAATTAAACTATATTTAATATTTTATTGGAGATTTAGCCAGGGAAATAAGGAAAGAAAAATTAAAATGACAACGATTAGATAAAAAGAAACAAAACATTATTTGTACACACTGTGATTATGGACATAGAAAATCCTAAAGATATCTAGGTAAACTGTTAGAATTGATAAGTGAGTTTATTTTTTGTTTTTTTATTTTTAAATTTTTTTTGGTGAGTTTAAAAAGTTTCTTGGGCCAACATAAAAAGAAATTGTATTTTTATATCCAACGCCACACAGAAAATGAGATTTAAAAAAATGCTTACAACAGCATCAAAGAACGTCAACTCTTCAGGAATAAATATAACAAAATATGTATAAGGTTTTTATATAGAAAAGTATAAACATCGAGAGAAATTTAAGAAAAATTAAATAATTGGTGTGATATACTATGTTCATGGATTGAGAAAATCAGTATTATAAACATGTCATTTCTCCCCAAACATATATATTGATTCAATGAAATTCCAAACAAAATTCCAGAAAAATTAAGTTTAATGAAAATTAAGCCTATTCTAAAAATACGTACGTACATGCAAAGGGCTAAGAAGAACCAGGATAATCTTGAAGAAGAAGAACAAAGTCAGAAGTAATAGCTATCCAAATTTATTACTAAACTACAGTCTTTAAGACAATGGTGCAAAATTAGAAAGATTATGGAAATAAACCAGAAACTTCAGAAACAGATATTTGATTTGTGACAAATGTGGCACTAAAGAATGGTGAGGACAGGACTTTTTTCAGTAAATGGTACTGGGTCAATTGGCTATCCGTATGGAGAAAAAGAAATGAAACTCTATTCCTAAATCATCCTGGATACAAAAGTCAGTTCCAGGTAGATGGTAGATGTAAATATTGTAGGTAAAACAATCAAGCTTCTAGAAATCAATAGAAAATCTCCGTGATTTGAGGTAGGGAGAGATTTCCTAAACTGGTAACAGAAAGCACCGACAAAAAAAATTGGTAAATTGGACTGCAGTTAAGTTAGGAAGCAATGAGAGATGATTAAGAAAGTAGAAAAGTGCCTTGTAACTATTCCTGGAAAACACACACACACACATACAAATAAACTTTATGAACACCCCACCCAAAAAAAAGAAAGTGAAAAGGTAAGCCACAGGGAATGATACTTGAAACATAATTGAAAGAAGAGCTCATGTTCAGAATAAATAATCTCTGTAGTTCGTTAAAAAAAAAACAAACATGCACTTGAAAGACAGGAAGAGACTTGGACACACCATAAAAGAAGATATCCAGGTGGCCAGGAAAATGAAAAGCTATCACAAAAATTGCAAATTAAAGCAACAGTGATATAACATGAACCCCCCTCTTCAGTAGCTAAAATTAAAGAGACTGACAATGGCAAGTGTTGACGAGGAGAGAGAGGAATGGAAACTATGATACATTGCTGGGGAGGGTACAAATTGGTGCAGCAACTTTGGAAGACTAGTCAACAGAGGGTACTAAAGCTGAGCATATGCAAACCTTATGACCCAGAAGTTCCACCCTTAGTAATACACTCAACAAAAATGTATGCACGTGGGCACCAAAAGTCACATAGAAGAAAGTTTTTTGCAGCATAATTTATAACAGCCATGAGCTGCGAATGACACAAATGTCCATCAAGAATGCAATGAATAAATAATATAAGGTATATTCGTACGATGGGATACTATACAGAAATTAAAGCGAACAGACTACAGCTATTATGGATGAGTATTACAGATGTGGAGTGAAAGAAGATGAATGTAAAAGAGCATATACATTGTATGACTACCCTTAAATTTAGAAACTTTCAAACCTAATCTATATTAAAATTTAGATTATAGTTAATTTGGGGGAAGAGGAAAGGAATATTTGATTGGTCTGGGACATTAGAAGGGTTCTGAGTGCTCATTAGTTTTTCATGGATAGATGGTTATGGATGTGTTTATTTTGTGATAATTTATTGAGCTATACATATGATTTGTGCACTTACCTTTATGTAAATGTCAATTAAGGAAATTTAAAGAAACTGACACCTTCTGGGCTATATAGTGTGGTGTTTTCTGTGGTTTGTGTCAGTGTAAATTCTCCATTCATGTTGCCTTTTTAAAATTTTTACTGAGGCAGAGAGAGGATGAGGTTGGATTTTAATTGAACCTTTATTTGTTTCCTTGTACCTTTGTTCCCTTCATGAAACAGGTGGGCTAGGGTACTGGACAGTGGGGAGCTTTGAGGCCAGAGGATCTTGAGACTGTCATGATTCAGACTGTTACTGGGGCTAAGGCAGCATCAGAGTAGACCCCTGAAGTCAGCATGGAAGGAGAGAATTCCAGGAGCTGTAATAGTGGTCAGGAGCTGGCAGCCTGGTTTAAGTTCTTTTGGCATCTTTACTATGGTATTTAAAGTATGACTTTCCCCGGGTATTGTTAAATGAAAACATGTTACTAAATTGTCAGTAACTCATGTTGGAAATACGGCATTAGCAGTAGTGTGATATAGGGAAAGAAGATAAGCTTTAGAGGTAGATGCAGATCGAAATCCTGGCTTAATTGTTACTGGCTAGATACCCAGCTTGAGGCAGTTTACTCCAATTCTTTGTGCTTTAATTTCTTTATATCAAAATGGGGACAAGAGTCATACTCAGTGAAAATTCGATGAGATTACTGCATGAATGGAATAGCACTGTGTTTGATATGTTATAGGTGCTCAGTAGATGTTAGACTTCTTTCCCATCCCTTTTGATAGGTCACTAAATAATACTTGTGAACCCAAACTGTTTCTGTGGAGAGAATTACAAAACAGAAAAATTCTGTGTATTTATTCCAGAATTCTGTTTAAGTGAGGATTTGTAATCTCTGAAGAGAAATGATAGACTTTTTGTGTATTAATCTTCAACTTTTGCAAATACAGTGATCCAACCCTCTTCTCTCTTTGAACAGATTTTTATTATAAAAATATTTGCTCGGTACAAATATAAGAATTTATAAGAAAAAAATTAAAATTACTTTTAAATGTACCTCACAGATGTAAATGCTTTTAAGATTTTGGTGTATTTTCTTCCATTGATTTGTCTGTACATTTCATTTTATTTTATTTTATTTTTGTTTGTATGTTTTAAAACCACAGTTTTAGGTAAAAGCATACGTGTGATTTTTGCATCCCCCATTTTTCTCTTACTAACATTTCTCTATGTTATGTAAAATTTTTCGTATTATTTTAGATAGTTTCGTAGTATTACATCTTAGGTCATATTATAGATTTTACTGTTAGACACTTTGGAGATTTCCAGTTTTTTGTTGTTATGCTGTGATAAGCATCATCTTTTGCATAAAGCATCCACATTTAGGATGATTTCCTTAGGGAGAGATTTAGAGAAATGTAATTACTATATCCAAGGGAAAGATACTTCTGTGGTTTTTAGATACACATTTTAGAATTGCTTTGCAGAAAGGCTATATCAATTTATACTTCTGCCAGGAATTTCTAAATGAATCCATTTGTGAAACTCTCACTACTAATGAGTATTACCTGTTTAAAACTGTTTAGTGTGTTTTTTCTTTTTAATAGCATATGTCCAGTGCTCAGCACAGATACTTGACCACACAGAATCGACAGCGGATGGGCACCACTAGCTTGATGGAACGTTTCTTGCAGGACGTGCTCCGGCACCACCCATATCATTCTCAAGAAAGCAGGTAAAGTAGCTGAGCGGCATTCTGTTAGTACAGAGTTATTATGTGTTATAGTCGATGTTTGTGCGAACTTTCTAGTACTTTTTAAAATGAATCTTTTCATTAAGGAATATGAAGTGAAATTTTACCTAGTAACTTCTCTTTGCTGCTATTTTAAAATCTTTTCTAGCTTAAATAAGAAATTTCACTCTAAAAGATAGGGACCACACCATGCTTTTTTCTAAAGAGAAGTCTTAGGTCAATAAATAGTTATACATCATTAAGGTATTCTACTAAGTATGTCATAAGATTAAGCAGGGGTAATGGTGGGGGCAAAAAGAGCCTTTGAAAGATCAGGAACAGACCAGCTGGTGACTGTAGCAGAGTAAGTAAAAACTAAGTCAGTTCCACCTTAACTGAATTATTTGCTAACTGAATCGAAGAGATAGCAAATAGAATTGGCTTTTAAATGATCTGTCAGCGTCTTGATAGCTTTTTCTTGTATCGATGTTTTGGTTGTTTTAATAAAAATAAATATTTTGAAAATATTTAAGAGTTAATGTCCTATGTCAAAGAAAAACAAGATTAGTTTAAGAACTATGTGCAAGTTGCAGCTACAGCTGTATGAGCTAAAGCAAAACAGATTATTAGCATATCTGTGCAGAATAGTTAAGCACCAGCAGTAGAAAAAGGATAAACTTTTTGAATGCTTTGCTTTGCAAGTCACAACCCAGAATTTAGCAAATGGAGAAAAAGTTTAAATGGGGAAAAAGTTTAAAAAATAAATGTTCTTTCTTAGCTGTTGGAAAGACAGATTATGTTGGGGTCAGTATAAATTTCTAGTTTATAGCTTGTATAAGCAATGCTTCAACAGACATATTTGTACATGCAGCTATTTCTTGTGGTGTAGATTCCTAGAACTTGAACTTCTGGGCTAAAGTTTCTGAGCCTTAAAAAATATTTTTTATCTTTTAACCTTTCATTTTGGAATAATTTCAGGCTTACAGAGAAGTCACAAAACTGGTACAAGAAATTCTTGTATAACTTTCCTCTGACTTCTTCAGATGTTAAATCTAAAATAATGACAGTACAATGATAAAATCCATGAAATTACATCGATGCCATACTATTTATAGACCTTATTCAGATTTTGTCAGTTGTCTTACTAATGTCCTTTTTCTGGGACCAGGATTCAGTCCAGGATCACATACGGCATTTAGTTGCCCCATCTCCTCAGACACCCTTAATCAGGATCAGCTCCTCAGTCTTTGCTTTCAAGCCTCAGACACTGCTGGCCAGTTATTTTGTAGGATGTCCCCAAATTGGAGTATGCCTGACATTTTCTCATGATTAAACTGAGGTTTGCATTTGGAACAAGAATAAATTATAATTGATGTTGTGCCCTTCTCAGTGTATTAAAGAGACCCATGTTGTTGTCATGTCTCATGGCTGGTGATGTTAACTTGGATCACTTAATTAAGGGGCTTCTCTACTATTAATGTTACTCTTTTCCCCATTATAATTAGTAAGACTTGTGGAGAAGTACTTTGAGACTATGTAAATAAATACGCTGTTTCTCATCTTATTTCCACCCACTTATTGTAAGCATTAATTGATGATTCTTCCCTGAAACAGTTATTACGTGTATTAATTAGCCTTCATAAAGAAGAGCTTTCTTGTTCCCTCACTTATTCGAGTATCTATTTATGTCATTATAAACTCATGGCTGTGTCTTCTGTGGGTTTTAATCCTTTACTCTTACTTATTTTGTTGCTCAAGCTGTGTGTGGAACTTTAAAATTCTTGAGACACTTCCTTAGAAGGCTATGCCAATTTATATACAATTTATATACAATTTATATAACATATATATACACCAGTAGTCTATGAGAGCGCTCATTTTTCTGTCACTCTTGCTAACACTGGGATTAGCAACTTCTTCCCTCCCCCCCATAACATAATAGGCCAAAAAAGCATATCCCTTCATTAGCCTTTATTTACTTAAGAGTAAAATAGAACATCTCTTTATATATGTTTATTAGCTATATGTTTATTTTATGAATTGTTTGTAGATGTTGCCTGTTTTTCTATTTTTTATATATTTTGGATTTGTATTCAGTATTTGTAGATAATAGTCCTTTGTATTTTAAATATGTTATAATTATTTTCCCAACATCTGTCATATGTCTTTCATCTGTGTGTATTGTCTTTTACCATATAGAAATTAAACATTTTGACCTAATATATGTAAGGGAATTTTCCTTTATGGCTTCTTTCATGTCTTTTTCTTCATGTCCTTATTTCTGCTTTTAAATATTTTTAATCTTCCTGGAATTAATGTTATTATATGTGGTGTGAAGTAGGACTTCTTATTTTTTTGTAGAAGTATATTAATTATCTCCACTGATATAAAATGTCACCTGTAAGGGCGCCTGTCTGGCTCAGTGGGTAGAGCATGCAACTCTAGGTCTCCTGGTTGGGGGTTTGAGCCTCATGTTGGTTGTGGAGTTACTTTAAAAACAAAAAAATGTCACCTGTAACATAAACTAAATTCCTCTATTTGTGTATCTATACGTATTTTCCCATCAGTATATCTGATTTTGAATTCCATTTTCTTACCTTGAGTTTTTTTAATCCCATGCTAACACATTATTTATGTTTATAAACATTCTAAATTGTAGAGTTTATTTTTAAAAATTTCTTCCCTCCCCCCCTTATCTAGATATTGTAGGTTTTTCTATTATTTTAGCCTTCTTGAAAATCAGCTCTTGCTTTATTTTTGTTTTCTGTTTATTGGTTTTTCTTTTTCCTAATTAATTTTCTCAAATTTCCTGGGTGGGGGGAATTTGATTATCTTTCTTCCTGAATTAAGTGCTCATTTAGTTAATTTGTGCCTACTAATTCTTTTTTTAGTGGAAGATTTAAAAGTGTGAGGTTTCCATTTTGATCACCTCATAGATTTGATATGTAGTTTTTAAATTTTACTTATAGATTTCAAAAATTTAGCACAAGAATTATATAAAAGAGAGGGTTTTTAATCTTTAATGGTTAGATTTTTAGAGGGCTTTTTTGTTGTGAAATTAGTTTAAAATGAGTAGAAATATTGGGACACCTGGGTGGCTTAGTTGTTAAGCCTCTGCCTTCGGCTCAGGTCATGATCCCAGCATCCTGGGATCAAGCCCCGCATCAGGATCCCTGCTCAGCGGGAGGCCTGCTTCTCCCTCTCCCACTCCCTCTGCTTGTGTCCCCGCTCTCGCTGTGTCTCTCTCTGTCAAATAAATAAATAAAATCTTTAAAAAATAAAATAAAATAAAATGAGTAGAAATATAGATTGTGATTTCATTCTTAATTTTAACCACATGCAAATACAGATGTAAATCAAAGCATTTAGATGATCTGATTCCTAACTTTTTTGGGATTTTGCCTAATTGTTTGGTTTATGATTCTGCCTTCCTTTTCCTTGTTAAACGTTATAAGATTAATTTTATTTTGAGAATGTTGTGATAGTCTTTAAGACAAATAAATGGAGATGGTCTTCCAGGGTTCTGAAAAACTAGGGTAAAGTGGTGATTGTACTGCAGTTTTATTGATCAGAGTTCAGAAGTATGAAACCTTTTGGAATTTTTTTGCCCTATCATATTATTCTAGTATCTGGGTTAACTTTTTAATTTTACAAATACCAAAAAATGTTCTTTTAGTGTTAATTGTGATAAATTTTTATGGGAAAGAAATAATGATATTTATGACATGTTAAAAAAAGTTGCATGTGGCTGACGCATGTATACATTTCTCTTAGATGATTGAAGCATCTCAAATTGAAAAATATTTAATAAAGGTATTTTTTAGGTGTTAATCTATTTTAAAAAACTTATTTATTTTAAAGCATTTTATTTATTTTTAAAGATTTTATTTATTTATTTGACAGAGAGAGACAGCGAGAAAGGGAACACGAGCAGGGGGAGTGGGAGTGGGAGAAGCAGGCTTCCCGCCGAGCAGGGACCCCGATGCGGGGCTCGATCCCAGGACCCTGGGATCATGACCTGAGCCGAAGGCAGACGCTTAACGACTGAGCCACTCAGGCACCCCAAAAAACTTATTTTTAATAGATTGCATTTTAGGACAGTTTTAGAGCAACAGAAAACTTTTTTTTTTTTTTAAGATTTTATTTATTTATTTGACAGAGAGAGACACAGCGAGAGAGGGAACACAAGCAGGGAGAGTGGGAGAGGGAGAAGCAGGCTTCCTGCCGAGCAGGGAGCCTGATGTGGGGCTCGATCCCAGGACCCTGGGATCATGACCTGAGCCGAAGGCAGACGCTTAACCGACTGAGCCACCCAGGTGCCCCTAGAGCAACAGAAAACTTGAGAAAGTAGTACAGAGAGTTCCTATATACCCTCTCCACCTAATTTCCCTATTACTAACAACTTACATTAGTATGGCACATTTGTTACAATTAATGAACCAATATTAATACATTAAGTTCTGTAGTTCATTCAGCTGTTCTTAGTTTTTACCTAATGTCTTTTTCTGTTTCAAGGTCCCATCTGGGATAACCATGTTCCATTAACTTGTCTCCTTAGACTCCTCTTGGCATTTAAAATTTTTTTTCCGGGGGGGGAGGGGCAGAGGGAGAGGGGAGAGAGAATCTTAAGCAGGCTCCAGGCCCAGCACAGAACCTGATGCAGGGCTTGCTGTCATGACTGTGAGATCATGACCTGAGCCGAAACCAAGAGTCGGATGCTTAACTGACTGAGCCACCCAGACACCCCTGATTTTAGCCATCCTGACAGTGAGGTGTGAGGTGACATCTCATTGTAGTTTTGATTTGTACTTCCCTGATGATGAGTGATGTTGGGCATCTTTTCATGTGTCTGTTGGCCATCTGTATGTGTTCTTTGGAAAAATGTCTGTTCATGTCTCCTGCCCATTTTTAATTGGATTATTTGTTTTTGGGGTGTTGAGTTCTATAAGTTCTTTATATAATTGGATACTAACCCTTTATCAGATATGTCATTTGCAAATATCTTCTCCCATTTGGTAGGTTGCCTTTTAGTTTTGTTGATTGTTTTCTTCACTGTGCAGAAGCTTTTTATTTTGATGAAGTCCCAATAGTTTATTTTTTCAGAGACATGTCTAGGAAGAAGTTGCTGTGGTCGATGTCAAAGAGGTTACTGACTGTGTTCTCTAGGATTTTAATGGTTTCATGTGTCACCTTTAAGTCTTTAATCCATCTTGAATTTATTTTTGTGTATGGCAGCATTATCTACAATAGCCAAATTATGGAAACAGCCCAAATGTCCATTGACTGATAAATGGATAAAGAAAATGTGGCGCATACACACATATGCACACTGGAATATTACTCAGCCATAAAAAGAATGAAATCTTGCCATTTGTAATGACGTGGATGGAGTTAGAGTATCATGCTAAGTGAAATAAGTCAGTCAGAAAGACAAATACTATTATGATTACACTCATGTGGAATTTAAGAAACGAAACAAATGAGCAAAGGAAAAAAGAGAGAGAGGCTAACCAAGAAACAGACTCTTAACTATAGAGAACAAACTGATGGTTACCAGAGGGGAGGTGGGTGGGGGGATTGGTGAAATAGGTGATGGGGATTAAAGAGCGCATTTGTGATGAGCACCGGGGGCGTCGTATGGAAGTGTTCAATCACTAAATTGTACACCTGAAACTAATGTTACACTGTATGTTAACTAACTGGAATTTAAATAAAAACTTAAAAAACCCAACAGTGTGTTAAATAATAGCTAACATTTGTGGATGATTATATTTTCCAGGCTTTTAAAAAAATGCTCTTTACATATAACAACTAATTTACTCCTCAAAACAATCTCATGAGGGAAAGTAATATTCCGTTCTTTTTTTGAGAGAACTGAAGCCTAGAAGGTTATGTAATTATGTAACACTGTTTACCACTCTGATAAATGATATATGGCTTTTTTTTTTTTTTAACAGCGTTTTATGTTTAGGAGCCATTTGTGTTTATTAAGTAGCAATTGGTGGAGCTGCCTTCACCTTCTGTGCTGATTTCCCTGCCTGCAAATACATACAGGGTACAGCCTCATGTGATTGCCTTGATTCTTTGTCCTCTGACAAGCGGGCCCAGGATAGAAAGAAAATAACATTATTGTGCCTTTATTGTAACATTTTAAATAGATATTAGAGTATTTTTATGGATTTTCCCCCCTTGCTTTTTAGATCAACCCAAAATGAGAGACTTCTTACGAATACTGCGTCACCTCCTGAAGTGGTTCCTGTTGATGATTCTGTTTCTGAAGGAGCGACTGAGGATGCTGCTGGAGTCAAAGGAGAGAGCTCCACCAAGGGTTTTGAACCTAGTAAAGAGTTGCATTCTAGACCCAGCAAATCTCAGGAATATATACAGGGTGTTTCAGTTAGACCATCAGTTATTCAAAAACTGGAGAAGGGACAACAGCAGCCCTTGGGGTTTGTTCAGAAAATTGGGAGTGGCATGAAAGAATTTAATCCAGTTGGTATTGGCCAAGCTACACATACTAGACCAAGCTTAATATGTCCATCAGTGATTTCTAGTGCTCCTGCTAGTTGTTTAGCTGGAAGTTCCTTTGATAGACCAGTTACAACTAAAACTACTAGGTTACCAGCTGCAGCCAGTTCAGATTCAGTCAGAAAATGTGACCCAAACAAAGTTGACAGATACGTTGAACAGCCAGACAGGGGCTCTAGAAATCCTGTGCTGTCATCCAGTCTAGAAACTTCTTCAGTTTCCTATCAGAAACGTAAAGAACCAAATAGGAAATCTTTAGGTACGAATTCAGATAAATTGATTATACAGGAAGATGAAAAATCTCAGTGTAAAACTTTGTCAGCTGGCGCTAAAGTCCGTGAATTTATGGGCACTGAAGGCTCCTTAAAATCTGAATCTCTTTCCAAATTAGCTGTCAACCAAGGAATCAACCTGAATAAAAGTGGCATGCCTTCTAATAAAGGAATCTTTGAAGATGCTACTGCAAAGCACCGTGGGAAATTCTTTTCTGATATGGATCATACCCAAGAGGAAAAGCATTTGGTTTTTAATAAGTCAGCCTTTTTGGGACAGAAGAGCTCAGTGATTTCTGAAGTGAAGTTTGCTCGTGGCTCTCTTCAGTCAGCGTCTGATCAACCCGAAGAGGCTGCGCAAGACCTTTGGAAAGAGGAGCAGGTTGACCAAGAAGATAAAAACTATGAATCAAGAGCTTCTGAAATGAGTTTTGACTGCAGTTCCCCTTTTCATTCACCGACTGATGAATCTAAGGTGACTGCCAAAGAAATAAACCTTTCAAAGGAAGCATATGCCGATTTGCAGTGTAAGAATAATAAATCTTTCATTTCTGAAGTAAGTTCTGATCGTGACGGCTCTCTTCCGTTGGCTACCAACCGAACTCAAGTAATTGTTAAAGGTGTAAGGGTTCAGAAGGCAAAGCCTATTAGCCTGGTTGATGAAAGCTATGAATCTAGTGATTCTGAGATTAATTTTGAATGTGATGCCTTACTTCAGTCAACCAATGACTACCCCCAACAACCTGCAAAAGAAGTAAACCTTCCTAAGGAGGAACACATTGACTTGGTTGATAAGAACTATGGATCTAGTAGCTCCGAAGTAAGTACTGATTCTCCATTTCCTCTTCAGTCAGTGGGCGACCAACTCCCAGTGGCTGCCACAGAAGCGAAACTTCAGAAGGTTCACATTGGCTTGGTTGATAAGAACTATGGTTCGAGTTGTTCTGAAACAAGTATTGATAATGATGCTTCTCCTCAGTCAGTAGTTGAGCATCCCCACCTGGTTGTCAAAGAAAGAAACCTAAAGGATAGACAGGTCTACCTGAAAGATAAGAACCTTAAATCCACCAGTGCTAAAGCCCATCTTGATTATGCGGTCTCCCTTGAGACAGTGACTGATGAATCTCAGAGGACTGTTGAAGAAATACGTCTTCTGGAGGAGAAGAATGAACCTGTGGATATGAACTATGATTCTCACGGTTCTGAAATGAGTTTTCACACTGATGCTCGATTAGTGGCTGGCCAATCCAGAGTAATAGTTAAAAAAGTGAACCCCCGAGAAGTAGCTGTTGACCTGGAGGATAAGAGCGTTAAGTCTAGCAATTCTGATCAAAGTTCTGATTCTCGTGCTTCTCTTTATCAGTCAGCTAGTGATCAACGTGAAATAAGTCTGAAAGAGTTAAATGTTGACATGGAAGTTAAGAGCTATGGGTGCTCCAGTTCTGAGTTGACTTTTGAATCTGATCCCCCTGCCATGTCAGGTACTGAGCAGTCTGAGATGGACATGGAAGAAATAAGAAAAAGGCACATTAACTTGGAAGGTGAGCACTCCGGGTCAAATAGTTCTGCAATAACTTTTGATTCTGATATTCTTCTTCGCTCAGGAGTTGACCAGTCTCAAGTGGCTATTTATGTGGAGGAACCTAGTCCTCTGGAAAACAAGACTAATAAATCTTGTGTTGCTGAAATAACCTTTGATTCTGATATACCTGTTCATTCGGGGACTAATCAACCGGAACTGGCTGTTAAAGACATAATCATTCAGAAAGAAGAATATATACACTTAGGGAGGAAGAATGAAGAACCCAGTGGTTCTGAAATAAGTTTGGATTTTTATGTCCCTCCTCATTCAGTGACTGACCCTCCTGAAGTAGCTATGGAAAAGCTAAATCTTCAAAAAGAAGAGCAGATATACTTAGAAAATAAGGACAGTGAACCTAGTGGTTCCGGATTAAGTTTGGATTATGGTATTTTTCATTCAATGACTGGACATTCTACAGATCCCATTAAAGAAATGAATCTTCAGGAAGAGCACATACACTTGGGAAATAAAGGTAATGTGCCTAATGTTTCTGAAATCAGTTTGAAATCTGACATTTCTTATCATTTAATGACTGATCATCCTAACATAGCTGTTAATGAGATAAGCCATCAGAAAGAACATATACACTTACAAGATAAGGATAATGCATTAAGTGTTTATGAAACAAGTTTGGATTCTGGTGTCCATCTTCATCAGTCAGTGACTCACAAGCCTGAAACAGCTGTTAAAGAAATATGGCTTCAAAAAGAAAGACATGCTAAATTCAAAAGTAAAAGTGCTAAATTTAGTGGTTCTGAAACAGATTCTGACATCCCTCATTATTTAGTGACTGAACCTCAGATAGCTGTCAAAGAAATCAATGTTCAGAAAGAAGAACGTGTTCTAGAAAAAAAGAGTGATAAATATAGCAGTTCTGGAATAATGTTTGGTTCTGATGTCCTTCCTCACTTAATGACTGAAACACCTCACATTGCTGTTTTGAAGGAGGACCATGTTGCCCCAGAAGGTAAAACTACTGGCTCTAGAGGTTTTGCAGTAAATTTGGATATTGGTGCCCCTCTTCATTCAGTCATTGGCCAACCTCAGCTAACCCGCTTGAAGGAACAAAATGTTCATCTGGAAGATAAAAAGCGTGAATCTAGTCATTGTAAAATAAGATATGATTCTGGTGACCCTCTTCAGCTGTTGACTGGACAATTTCAGGAAGTGGTTAAGAAAACAAACCTGAGGAAGGAAGGGAAAGTTGTAATGAAAAATAAAATGGTTCAAACTAAAGGTTCTAAATTAATACGTGCTTCTGGTGTTTCTCTTCAGTCTGTGGCTGATAAACCTGAAGGGGCTATTAAACGAGTAAACCTTGAGAATGAAGGTCATGTGAACGTGGAAGATAAGAACAGCCAATGTAGTGGTTCTGAAATGAGTTTGGATTCCGATTTCTTGGTTGAGTCAATAATTGATCAACCTCAAATAACTATTTTGGATCAGGACCATATTGAGCTAGAAGATAAGCACAGTCAATCTGGTGGTTCTGAAATGAGTTTTGATTCTGAGGATCCTCTTCAGTCAGTGGCTGAGCAGGTTAGAGAAACTGTTAAAGAAATAAGCCTTTGGAAGGATGAAGTTGATGTGGAAGATAAGAGGGATGAACCCAAGGGTTTTGAAATGGTGTATGATTCTAATGTCCTTTTTCAGTCAGTGGCTGCCCAAACTGAAGAAGTCGTTAAGGGGATGAACCTTTGGAAGGAGCATGTTGACTTGCAAGGGAAGATTGTGGAAGCTAGTGACCCTAAAATAAATTTTGATTCTAATGAATCTTTTCAGTCTGTGGCTAATGAAATTCAAGATGCTATTGCAGAAATAAATCTTCTGAGGGAAGGACATGTTTGTCTGGACGATAAGGGCTATGAACCCAGTGATTCTGAAATAATTTATGTTTCAGATGTCCCTCTTCAATCAGTGGTTGAGCAACCACACCTTCTCGAAGGGGAACATGCCAGTTTGGAAGATAAGAGCAGTATCGCTTGTCCTGAAATAACTTTTATTTCTGATGATCATCTTCAGTCAGTGGCTGACCAGCTTCAAAAGTCTGTTAAAGAAGTCGGTCTTTGGAAGGAAGACCATATTTACCTGGAAGATAAGAGCTATAAACTAGGTGACTTCGAAGTAAGTTATGATTCTGATGTTCCTGTTCACTTCGTGACTGATCAGTCTCCTCTGGCTGTCAAAGAAATAAACTTGCAAAAGAGGGGTCATCATGACCTAGAAGATAAGAGCTGTGGACCCAGTGTTTCTGAAATAAAATGTGATTCTGGTATTCATTTTCAGTTAGAGGTTGACCAATCTCAAGTGGTGTGCAAAGAAATAGATCTTCCAAAGGAAGGGCATCTTGGCATGGAAATAAAGAGCAGTGAACCGAGTGATTCTGAATTAATGTGTGATTCTGATGTCCCTCTTGAAATAGTGGTTAATGAACTTCAAGTGTCAGTTAAAGAAGCAAATCTTCGAAAGATGCTATTTGTGGACCTGGTGACCAGTGATAGTGATTGTGAAGTGATTGCTGAGTCTGATATGCCTTTTCAGCCAGTGATTGACTCACCTCACATGACTGTCAAAGAAATCAATTGTATAAATACGGAAGGTTATGATCTGGAAGGTGAGTGCTGTGACTCCTGTGGTTCTGAAATAGGATATGTTTGTGAAGCCTCTCCTCAATCACTGGCACACCAATCCAAAGAGACTTTCAAAGTAGTAAACCAGAAGAAAGACTATATTATTCTGCAGGAGTCAAGCTGTGAGTCTTATGGTTCTGAAATAAATTTTCAAATAGATCCCCCAGATCGGTCTGTGACTCTCTCATCACAAGGGTCTGATAAAGAAATGGTGAAATACATTGACTCGGAAGAGAAGAGTTGTGGATCTGATAGTCCTAAAACAAATTTCAAATGGGAAGACGATTCTCAGCCAATGGCTGACCAGCTTCAGGAAGAAGACAAAGGAATCAACATTTGTCAGAGGAAAGGTCTCGAAACTATTGGCCGAAAAGATAAGCACTGTGAATCTCCTGTTTCTGCAGTGCGTTGTAATGCCTCTTCTGGGTCAGCCGTCCATCAAAGGGCTAGTAAAGGAAAACTTCTGAAGTTAAAACATGCAGATCCAGAAAGTATGAGCTGTGAACCATGTGGTTCCGGAATGAGTTTTCAGTGTGAGCTCTCTCTTCAGTCTGACACTGACCATACTCAAGAAGCTGTTAATAAAAAAGGACTATATAAGAAGATGTCTCTGGACCTAGAAGAAACAAACCGCGATTCCCATTCAAACTCTATTTTCGTGGTTGATCCTGTCAGGAACCTGGAAAAGGCAAAGGAGGTCATAGAAGACAATCCGGATGAACCTGTTCTTGAAGCCTTGCCTCATGTCCCTCCTTCATTTGTAGGGAAAACATGGTCTCAAATAATGAGAGAAGATGACATGAAAATTAATGCTCTTGTCAAGGAATTTAAGGAGGGTCGTTTCCACTGTTACTTTGATGATGACTGTGAGACCAGGAAAATAAAAAAAAAAAATTTGAATGAAGGAAAAAAGATTACCTGGACTGACCCGAGTCAGGACACTGCAGCAATTCAAGTTCTTTCAGATTGTGATGATAATGCAGGTGGCATTTCAGATACCGATGACTTTTCAGTGGCCTTAGATAAATCTAGCCATCATTCTACAGTAAAGAGGCCTTATTATGAACAATCATGGCGACTGGCTTCTCGATGTCAGGCTGTAAAAGTCAGCCATGGAACTCAAACCAATTTCACAAACCAGTCAGACACACAAGACAGTGGACAGGAGGACGACTCACCAACAGGGAAGCGTTCGCTTCTACAGGACAAAAAAACAAAAAAGAAAGTGAAAATTGGAACACTTGAATTTCCTGAAACATGTACTAAAGTTTTGAAGCCTTTGCAACCCAATGCCTTAGTCTACGTTATTTCTTCAAATATGAAATTTCAGGACAGTGAAACTGCCAACTTCTCTAAAAAATACCGCACCCCCAGAAGTCGAGATGTTAGCATAGAGTACAAATATAAACGGAGCTCCTTTAATTACTATGACCCATTGAATAAGAAAATTGTAATTAATCCTCCACTGAGCATAGATGTATCAGACCCTGACAGAACTAACTGGCTTCAAGCTCATCTCAGCGACCTGAGCTCCAGTTCAGGCGAGGAAGATGCTGAAGATTGTGACCCAACAGCCGTTTTGACCATAAGGGATGAATTACTGGCCTATCCGGGGGCCCCCGTTTCTCCTGAGCCAGTGCCAAGGCCAGGGACTTCGAGCGCTGGTGCAGCTCCAAAGGAAAGGAACTTCCAGGTAACGCTCGTGGACCGCGATGCCGCCGGGACCTCTTCAAAAGCAGTTACCCGTAAGTTCTTAGAGGGTAGAAAGAAAATTCAGAGGCGGAGGATGACAACGAACGATAATAAGCCAGGTTTCCCCCAGAAGGTTTACAAACCAATTAGTCTCCACCCACAACCCAGAATCGCTTCAGAAAAACGGCCAATTTGGATTCAGACCAAACTAAATGATATAATTCGGAAGTATCTTTCAAAATACTCGGCCTTCTTGCGTCGCAAATACCAGTCCAGGAGCGCCTTCATTAGACTGCATCTGAAGAAGAAGAACCGCGACGTCGCTAAGTTAAAGAAAGCGAAGAGCCCCACGCACATGGTTTTGAGGTCGTCGGTTTCGCGGGTTCCCTCGGGTCCGCGGGTTCCCTCGGGTCCGCGGGTTCCCTCGGGTCCGCAGGGTCCCTCCGCGCCGCCGGGTCCGCCGGGTCCGCCGGTGGCGGCTGCTGAGGAGCAGTTGATCGCTGCCCCCGGCTCTGCTCCCAAGCAACCTGGGCAGGGTTCTCGCCCCCCTGCAGGAAGAAAGAGGAATGGTGGTAAAAAACGCCCGAGGAAGAGAAGAAGGCTTTCTCGACCTGTGAAGATATATGCTTTGAGAAGCTTATATTCTCAGGTACCATACTCCGATAGGATGAGGACTCGGCTATCAAACAAACCGCGGGCTAATGAGACCACCTAGAAGTGTTGAGGCTAGCTGAGGATTCAGTACTTCACTTGAAATATATTTGTGCACATAGCTTTCCCAGCTTTGGTGAAAAAATTTTACCTTCAACTATTTTGCTACAGACATTATTTTTCAGAACTTTTATAATTGATTTAAAATTAGTGTTTAAGGTCCTTTTTTTTTTTTTTGAGATTTAAACTCATCCTTCGTCCATTTGCCGTAGAAGAGCTTCATCTTAATTTATATCCATCATTTAGCACAGTATATATACATTTTTTTCTCCCTCAAATCATGTCCCTCTTATTTATTTTTTATAATTGTATCTCATGTCAGCAGGTTATAATATTGCAAAAATGAATGTGGCAAACATTAAATGCTATCTTATTTTTCCTTTTTAAAAACTGAAACAAAGGAATATGTACTTCTCTGCGTTTCAGAGTGGCATTGTCAAAATCATATTCTAACTGGATAATTAAAAAGAAGAAACTAGAATAAGTTATCTCCACTTTCGAGTGAGGTTGATTTAAATAATCAGAAACAAAATATAATTGATCTTTCTTTTAAAAGCATCCAAGGAAACGAGATTCCATAATCTTTACTCCAGTTTTTAAAAACTGCCTAGTGATTTTATATACGTAAACACAAACTCCTCCTTCTTCATTTAAATTGGATTTGCAAGTCTCTAACTTTCCTTATTTGGACACATGCACATATACGATCTCTGTGGGTTTTTCTTTAGCATTATTAGATCTTAAGGGGAAAATGATCTTGCCAGTGTAATTATGTTTTCTACCACCTTTATTCCCCTCCACCTGAAGTGCTGGTGGTTTAATATGAAAATCTGGGTTATCTTTATGGCCTTACCTCTTAAAAATATTTCAGCCACTATCACATCATTTTCTGTAATTATTGAACTGAGATTGAACTGAAATTATTGGGTTGGTAATTTGGGCAGACCATTAATTGTTGTCATTAACAAATTCTTTGTAATCTTAATATTTCAAAAGATCTAATAAAACATAACCTACGTGGAGGCCAGTTTTGCAAGGGAAAAACTACATATTTGTATATTCGTTTGGCTTTCCTTAAACTTGCTAACTGATTTTAATAGTTCAAACAAAAGACGTTAAGATAAGCAGTTGGGTCTGAGATACTCAGAATATGTTTAGATCCTTTATTCAGAGACACTGGTTGAGCTGGTACAGACGCATCCAATTACCCTGTTAAGACAAGGATCCTGGATCCTTTTCTATCGTTAATGTTAAAGGAAACATGAATTTCAACTATCTTGTATAAACCACATTTTATTGAAACTAGATCAGTGTACCATGATTTCAGAGATAAAAATGTGTTACTTTAGAATTAATGAAATATAGTGTAACAGTTGGTGTCTAAATGTAGTTTTATTTCAGGGGCCGTTTTTAACCTGTGGGTATGTTATGATGGTGTTCTGTTGTAATTTCTTTACTTCTAAATTTAAAACTAATTCTGTTGAAAAACAAATGGGCAAATGTTTATATTTTTAGTTGCAAAGTAACTCCAACCTTGCCTCATATACAAACATATTTTAATTCCCTTTCTTAAAATAGTACTATGGGCCACTAATTTAAAATAACCCTCCAATTTTAATTTAGAAAGAAAACTGTCCTACTGATTAGGAAGTAAACAAGCAGTTAATATGTAAAGATATTCTATTTGTGGATATTGGTGTCTTTTTTTTCCTGTAAAGTAGACACGGTAATTTCCTTAAGTACTATTAGTAGGCATTCTGGATGCTTTAGGTTTAAGTTAAAAAGCAGGAGATCATCTGGAAATAATGTACTCAATGATTATGATGTGTCATATCTATTGTGATTGCATCACGCAGAGAGGACAGTTCTTATAAGTCAAATGATTAAAAGCAGTTAAAAAATTTTACTACTTTTTTCATATTGGTGACTCTTCTAAATACCATTTTTCTGAGAGAAAAAAGGTTTATATTTAAAATTTATATTATTAAAAATATCAAAGTATATTACAGTCCTGATTATTTTTTTTTTAACATTTTGGAAATGTTTATAAGTTCCTGTAGTCATTACTTTAGACAAGCTTGAAAACTTGAAATTGGAAAAATTATAATTTAAATTAAATTAGAAATGAATTACTTTCAGAATTTGGTAGGATACAAGATGTGCCCCTTTGTCAAAATATATTTTGGCTTCATTTGCCGATTAGATGAAACAGTTGGATGTTTTTTGTGTAGTCAAGAGTGCATTAAATTCTTTTAATAGTGAAAAATCAAGTTATAACCACAATGAATATTTTATTAATCTTGTCCTTGTTCAGTATCTTGCATAAATTTTTATTATAATTGTCCCAAGTTATACAGTGTGTGGACAATATTGTGTGAAGTGTGTTTTGCATTTGTGCATTTAAATTATTTGTGTAATTAGGGCTCTGAGTGACACTTTTTGGTAAAGAGAAACTATATTTAAATATTCAAGCAAGTATATATTTCCATGTAAAGCTAATGTGAAGACTAATGTATTTTTTATAATGCAGTTTAAAGAGTAAATTTGTTTTCAAAGTTGCCAAGATAAAATTTATCAAATATTGAAATTTGTCTCTACTTTCTCCTCATGTTAGGAAGTTTTTCTGGGAATACTTAAGGAATCAGAGAATAATGAAAACGAGTTCATTTTATAAATGGTCTTAGAGATAATAAATAAGAGAATATAAATGTTGATGCTGGTGAGGAAATAGTTTAACCAAAGATACACAGGTATGTTCATGGAGTACTTATTTCAAAGGATTAAAATTAAACAACTATTTATTTCTCTGGTGGAGTAGCGGGTTAGCAACTTTTCACTTTGTATACCTGTATTGAAAGAGTCAGTGAACAGGACTGAGTTCAGGAGGCAGAAGCTACATCATTATTTGACACCTGCTGGGAAGAGAGAACTTCAGTGCCTCCAGTGTCATAGTGCATGTTATAAAGGACAAGAAAACATGGAAAAGTATACATATGTCACTGAGGTCGGGGCCTTGGGCCTCAATAGTATTGATTTCTGGGTTTTTTTGGTCCAGGATTATATTGCTAAGATGTAACAACAGCCTACTCTCTGTGATTCAAAAATTACTGAAGTAAAAATATGTGATGGATGTCCATATTCGCTAAAGGACTTTTATGTGTAGAAATAAAATGTGGAACATACTGAAAAATCATGTAATTAGGGAATTAACACATCAAAATGTCAACTTGAGAAGATGAGAGGCTGAGGAAGAGTCTCAACATTTCCTTAAACTTTATTTAGACCCAAAATATTAGGGAAATGATATAGTAAGTTTCCTTTGTTCTTCTTATACTTTATATGTATATTTAAAAAGTTTTCCCAACATAGTTTAAACTGTTTACCTTGATTAAGAAATAGGTCTAGGATGAACTATAATTTGTTGCTGAATCTTTAAATAAGTATGAACTTATACTTTATTTACATTTATAATTTATTATATGCATGTTGTTTTTTTACATGCATTTTATTTTCTAAGTTTTTAAGCTGGACGTGTGTGTGTGTGTGTGTGTGTGTGTGCGCGCGCGCGTGCGCGCGCGTGTCCATCTTGAGCCCTTACTTACTAAGTGCCGGGCATTGTTCTGAGCTTTTAACCTGTATTATCTCATTTGATCTTCAAAGAGCCCTATGAGTTAGGTACTGTGATTGTCACTAAATAGCTCTATGCCTCAATTTTGGGATTACAAATGAGTTGTTATTTACTGTATTCAGATGGGGATTACAGTCAATCTCCAGTGCCAGGACACCACTAATCTACTGTCTGTATAGTTTAGCCTTTTCTGGACATTTCATGTAAATGGCATCATACAATATGTGGTGTTTGTGTCTGGCTTCTTTCATTTACTATAGTGTGTTTGAGGGTCATTCATGTTGTGGCATGTTATCAGTATTTTGTTCTTTTCTTTATAGCTGAATAGTATTTATAATTAGTTTTTAATGAAGCTGGTAACAGAATGCTGGTCTCCTGATAAATATGATAAAAAGCTGTTAGGCTTGAGGCTAGCTGTTCCTTTATGACTCTCATACCTGTTACCCTTGATTATTACCCCAATTCCAAGACCAACTGGATATCTGCCTTTTTAAGTGCCCTTATCCCATACTTGAATGCTTTATACTCCCTCTGTCTTTGATTCTTACTCCCTTTACTGCCCATCTTGGCATTCTTTTCACTGTGCTTTGTGAATTCTCATTTTCGCTGTCAACACATTATCCTGTGTTTTCTCAATGTTTCACAGTGGATTGCTTGAAGGTAGCCGAACCGAGAATCACATCCAAGTTAGCCATTCTCCTCTCCACGGGCTGGAGAGCCGGGCAGTGTTGGTGATGGTACTGGTCATGGTGAACATTCTTCTTTACAGTTACACTTCTCCATAACTCCAGTACACACCATCAAAATCAAGAAATCAGCCTTGATATGGTATAACTCTACTCCACAGACCTCATTTGGATTTTACAGATTGTTCTAAAATTTCCTCCAGAGGTCCAGGATTTGACCCAGGATCACACACTGTCATGACTGTTCAGTTTCCTTCTGTATG